>NC_080097.1:32129793-32496207 GCF_950005125.1 Chionomys nivalis
ACTATTTAAATGACATTAATGAAATAGAATCTAGGTCTGATATTTTACTCATTACCCTCAAACAATTATATTTGGAAATGAACCTGTTTTAAGCAATAGACATTCCCCGATAGGATTAAGCAACAAACTCAATTAGTTTTAATCAGTAATGCAAGTGAAACAGATTTTAACTTAACTAAAGCTAGCAGAAGTAAAATGCTTTGTAAGATAATGGGGATAATGGAATTTGAATTCCCTTTCTGGGCAGCAATACCACTGAGATCTGTGGAGATGAAGCCCAGGACAAGTGCTGTAGGTTGCTGAACTGATTCCATTAATTAAGAGAAAACAGATATTGGGGTTGTGTTTAAGAAAAAGATAACTACCTATCTCTTAGTTAGAATTTAAAAGTCATCAACTTAATTTGAATGTCCTTGCCACCTTTTACTACTGGAACAAATAGCTTCCTCCACTAAAATGTAATGCTTTTTATAATGGACTATTTGCACACGTAGACTTTATTACACCACAGAAATTTCTGATTTTGTCATTTTCTTTAAAATAGTGTTATAATTATCCCATTAGTTATAAAAAGAAAATAAATGATATAAAATCAGTTATATACTGAATTAATATTTGGCAACTAGCAATACTTTTAGAAGATATCATATTTATTTATATTATATATTTATTTCATAATTCAAGGCTGTAACCTTCAAGGATATAGAATTGTTCCCCTTCATTATATTTATAAGAAACTGAGAGCCTAAGAATATTTTAGTTTTGTTCTGAGATTATACAAAAATTTATATGTGCCTGTGTATATATGGGTGTAGGAACATCTAACGGGGCATTGATAGTTCATTTTAAGATGATAATAGCAGGTTTAATATGTTAGCGGAACAGAAATATCAGCAATGTTTATAAAAGAGGTAAGTGTAATGACTAGTTTTATGTAAACTTCTCACAAGCTAGAGTCATCAGAGGAGGGCACCTTAAATGAAAAGAAAGTCTCCATAACATCATAACATCAGGATTTAGGCAAGACAGTAGAGCATATTTTAAATAAGTGATTGTTGTAGGGCTGAACCCATGAGACATCATCAGTAGAGTCTCCTATGAGATGGAAGTTTTCTGTTCAAAAAACAAAAAACAAAAACAAACAAACAAACAAAAAAACAGGCTAAGCAGCCCAGAGAGCAGTACCTCTCCATGACTTCTGTATCAACTCCTGCCTCCAGATACGTGTCCTGTATTGTTTCTTGCCCTCACTGCTATTGAAACAAGCCCCACCACTCTGAGGATGCTTTGGTCATGGTGCTTCATTATATAACAATACTAACCTAAACTAAGACATTGATATTAATTACATTTTTAAGGGACTTCCAGTCTTATTCTCAGCCGATAAGAGGCACTGCAGAGGAGTTCTTTAGTGGCATTTTCTATATGTAAGGCTATTATTGGAGAGTCAAAATTCAAACTCTCTTTAAGGGTCAATATGACAAAAGATGCTATGAAGTCTCTTATAAAGTATAACAAATATAATGCATTTTATTAAAAAAGAATAAAAAATCTTGAAAATGCTAATGGCATCTGGATCTCTACTTTGTTTTCTGAAGTACCAAATACTATTTTCTTTGTCCAGAAAAAATATGTGGTAGTGACTGATTAGTTTGAGTGAATTTCTGGTGGTAACAGCAATAATAATTTGTATAAGAACATTTTGTCTTTAGATTATCATGAACATATTTTCTGAAAGCATTCATAAACTTATTATCGAGTAGTAAATGTATCAATTTATGCAGTTCAGTCCTTTCCTTACTCTTGGAAATATAAGAATAATGATGAATATTGATTGTTTTAAATTGCAAAAGACTTATAACTCTTCAATTAAAAAAGTGCAGTTGCTGGTAAAAGGAAGATTCATAAAACATTGTTTTTATATACCAATCCAGTAAAGTATCATATTTTAAAGAGAAACAAACACAAACTTAATATGCATGATATCACTGTGAACCACTTGGGGATGTGTGCACAGTAAATGCACTATGGATCGTTAATCTGTTTCATGCCTTTCTCTTAAACTCCTAGTTTGTTGCCCTTCATTGGTTCTGCACATTGGCAGAAATGACATATGGCTAACAATAATTGTTTAGGCAGTTTTTAGAGGAAATTTGCAAATAGTTTCTCATGCACATTAATCAGAGATAAGGTATTCAGGTCTTCTTGAAATAATTAATAGTAAGACCTTAAAAATGAATATTGGCCATGATGATCCAAGCATATAAAAGCCCACAATTCATTTTGAGTTTATATTCAATAATATATTTAGAAATAGAAAATGTTTAATGCTGATATTTGATTCATCTAATAGGAAACATTGAACCATTTCTGAAATATACAATTATTTAGACAATATAACCTTTTAGACAATATTGCCAATAAAATGACTAATCTTTCAATATGTATACTATTACAAAGAAAGTTACATATTTTTACAAAGTGTTTATTATACGTAATTTCTCTAAACCAGAGAAAATGCTACTCTTGTCATCATATAACTTAAATATAAAATTTGCTTTATATTTATATTTTTATTCAATCATTCAAAACTTTACTAAAATAACTTTTGCTAATAATAATTCTCTTTAATTATTTAATTTATCAAAATTGTGTTTTCTTATGGTAAATACATTTCAGGGATTTTTGTTGTTGTTGAGTGCTGGAGACTGAGCCTGTCATCTTGTGCAGGAACATATTTTTATCTGTCTCAAGAAGCTGCTGTTACCACCCTTACATAAGCTAATTTTATTTGTGTAAAATAAAGTTGCTTCTATGGCAATGGTTACAGAAACATAATATGTGGAAATATGGACCTTGTCCAAAAACATTAGTATAGAGGTTTTGAATTGGACTTCCTCAGCCATCTCTTGGAAATTTTCAGTTATGTCTGGTACTGCTGCAATTTTCTCTTATGATTATCAAAATCCACAGAATTTGTGGGAAAAAGAGAGAACAAACAAACAAAAATGAAACATACAATGAAAGGCACCTTTCTTTGTTCTTGCTGTTCTTACTATCTCTCATAGACTGTAGAACTGATTTTCTTCAACTATCCAGTTTTTCTTAGTGTTACTCATTGGTGATATTCCAGTTTTATTACTATGTATTATATATACTTAGACTAAAATTTTGAAAAAGAACATTCTGTCTTCTATAAAAGTACCATCTGTTTTAAATCAGCTTCTCTATCATCTATTTATCAAATATCTGTCATCTAATGAATCTATGTTTCCTCTTCAGAACATTCAACTTTGGTATTTCCTTTTAAGCTAAATTTAGATACATTCAGTTCTCTCCATGTTAAATTCTGCCTCAAAAAATTCAACAAAATTCAAGTTGAACATACTCAGAAAACTATATTTGAAATTAATATGTGCAGACATTTTCATTTTATTCTTATTTCTGAAATATGTCATTTCACAACAACTTGCTCAGTATTTACACTGCTCAGTAAACTTGGTGTTGATTTCAAGTACACAATAGGTCATAGATTATATGAAGACCCTTCTTTGCCTTAAATAAGAGTATTGAGCTCTCACAGGTTGGTATCCATAGAGATTCTGTAACCAGTCTCCCTGTAAGACCAAAGATGGATGTTTGTAATACAGCTTCTTTCTTCAAAATTTTAATGCTGGGATAAAAAATTACAGCTGCTTCAAAATTGAGTCATTAGAAGACAAATGAGATTCAGCATAACATTAAACATGTCTTGAAAACAAGATAAATCTGAATGAAATTTTTCAAAAATATTGTGTTTTAAAATAAAAGAAATATTATACTAATGATGGAGGACACATAAATTTTTTGTAGACTGAGTAAGAGAGATAAAAGATTAATCTGTATAAAGTCAAGTCCCTCAAAACTGCATTTTGAGAGACATTTAAATTTATTTGGGTATGCTGGAGGAATCTAGAGGGCAGTGTATATGAAGTCAGTTTTAAAATCTAGATACAGATAAAGGTCTTAAAGAGCTGCTTATTAGTAAAAACAACACATTCAGAGATCTTGTTTACTACCTGTTCACTAACACGCATAGTCTCAGGACCATAAAGAATGAATTTTCCATGAACAGAATTCAAAGATTTACAATCATTAATATTTACAGTATTTTCTAGAAACTCATTTTTGCAAATTTAGCTGATTCTTTTTTTCCATTATTGAAAACAGATACAATCTTCTCACATAATATATCCTAATTACAATATCCCCTCCTTCTCTTCCTATCAGTTTCTCTCCACTTTCCCACCCAAACAAATCCTCTTCCTTTCTGTCTCTTACTAAAAAACAAGCTACTTCTAAGGGATAATAATAAAATGTAGCAAAATATAACATAATGCGATAAAATAAAATTATAATATTGGAGTTGGACAAGACAAACAAATGTGGAAATGAGCACAAAAAGGGCAAAGAATCAGAGACCTACTTGCTTGCACACTGAGGAATCCCACAAAAACAATTAAAGTGTAAACCATAATAAATAAACAAAGGGCTGGGTGAAGACATATGCAGACCCTGGACATGCTCTTTCTGTCTCTGTACATTTATATGAGATTTGTTCATGTTGATTTAAGGAGCCTTGTTCTCCTGGTATCCTCCATCCCCTCTGGCTCTTACACTCTTTCTGCCTCCTCTTTAGATTCCCTAAGCCCTTAGGGGAGGGACTAATTTAGCTAGTTTTATCCCTAGTTAACATTACTCTATGTGAAATATCCTGACCTATTTTCTAAATATGGTGCAAATGCTCATTCTTGTCACCCACATTAAGTTTCAGTTGACTCGTAACTCATATTACTTCTAACAGTAGTTTAGAAATAAGATTGAATAGCTGTCAAATATGTTATTCTTGTAGTTCAAATAGAACCTCTCAGGAAGGAGTTGGAGGATATAATCTGCTGTTGAAAAAGAAGTTTCTAATTCATGTCTAGAAGGCATAATTGACAGCTGTTTTGTTTATTTTACAAAATTCACTCACTGCCCCAGTTTTTCTTTTTATCTTAGGTTTTAAGTGCAATCATTTTAGGTCTGATTAATACTCAAGCACAAATATATATATATATATAGTTATTATAATATAGAATTATATAGTATATTTTATAGGTAATAATATGCTATACATATTATTAAATAATATAGCATATACCTAAATATACTATAATATATGATTCACTTGTGCATATATCATATATTTAAGACATATTATACATAATATAATATAATTAAAATTAACATTAATTGTATTACTTTCTTTACTCTTACAGTGTTTTTCTTTAATGTTGAAATACTTGATATCATAGACGTAGCAATAACTATTCTTTTTCAGGATATGTTTTCAAGCTTAAAAAAAGCAATGAAATATGCCTGGCACACATTTGAAAACTTAATCAAAGATATTAATACATAAAATTAAATAAAATGTTTATGTTACAATTCTAATGATATTATATTTTAGTTTTTATATGCTATAAAAATTTAGGTCTCTTGAAAATTGTTCCTCTTTCCTAGTTAAGTAAGAGATTGTTTATAGGAAATTACCTAATATCTAATCTTTATTAACCTTTTAATCTTATGATTAATTTTTTATTTTCTTATTTGTCATCAGATAATTCATATCATCCTCCTGAGGAAGTTGAATTATTACAAATATATTAACCTCTGCCACTGACATCAAGGAACAATAACATTGCTCAAACCCTGTGATGTCAGTCTGTACTGCATGAGCAGTGGCAGTTCTTAATAATTTTCATCATGCCCAGAAGGTACAGACTTTTACATCCTTTGGAAAATAACAGCTATAATTCAGTCAGCCTTTTTTTGTAACACTTAATGGTTTAATATTGCCTATGATGGTAAGCAAGAATAATGTTATACACTGAATGAAGGTGTAGTGAATTCAATAAATTTAATTCCCCAATGAATTGAATTTAGTTCTTTAGATTTTGGGTTATTCAGCTATTTTTATTTCTCATGGCTTTAAGACCTTGATAATTCATGTTCCTTTTGTTTGTGTGAATGAAAAGGAATGTGATTTACTCCACTGACAAAATGACATACACTGTAAATATAATTCAAAGCTAAGTTCTTGCAACTTTTCAAAACTTGGTTTCTGTTTTATTTACAAAAACAAACCTACAAATATAAAAAACCTTCTGGTGGCCATTTTTATATTGCCATATGCTTTAAAGCTTTTCAAATTTATGTTTTATGCATAAATTTCTAAGAATTAAGAGAATTAAGATTACAAATTAAAGTAAAATTAATCAATTCAAATATGATTTGTTTTTTCAAATTAGCATTTCTTGAGGACACATGGAATATTTTGTGAACTACTTCTGAGTTATTTTTCACTGTTCATTTCTTTATGCTTTAACTTCAAATATATACACTTTTAAATGCTTTTGCTGCTAAAAGATAGTCTATGACTTGAGAAGAACAATTATCAAAACCAATACATCCATCAGAGTGAGGAAAAGAAACCTCTAACTTGATGATCATTGAGGCCATTAGAATTTTAACGTGAATTTTTTTCTCACTTTGACCCTTGTTATTAATCCAAAAGTAACTCAAATACTTTATGGGAAGGAACATAGATAGCCTGTAGCTTGAGAAAAAAAAAAGTGAATAAACACAGTTATTTCTAAAACACAAGTCATGCATCAGTAGTTTAAGGTATCTATTTATTTATTTATTTATTTATTTATTTATTTATAATTTCCTTGTCATATTTTAAAAATATATGCTTAGTACCTGAAACAGTTTTACTAAAAAAGAAAGAAGATATATATTAAGATAAAATGAAGGAGCCTGGTGGTGTTGGCTCACGTCTTTAATCCCAGCACTCAGGAGGCAAAGGCCGGCAGCAGATCTCTGTGAATTCAAGACCAACCTGGTCTACAAGAGCTAATACAAGGACAGGTAGCAAAGCTACAGAGAAACCTTGTTTTAAAAAAAAAAAGTTAATATGAAGGGAAAATTTAGCAAGTCGTGCAATCCTAAGGACTAGGTATGTATCTACAGAATATATCTCAGCTTCCCTAAATTTTGGAGTGCTGGATCTAACCCATGGATGGGTAAAAATAAAATAACACCAATCATTCTATGAGGAAATTAAAAAGCAAACATGACTAAAGATCTTTATAGCAATTGGAAATGATTACAGTGACAGTGTGATCCAACTAATTCAGAGCATCTTTACTACTGAAACATATTCTTTTTTCAGAAGAGCACTAAGCCAATTTATTACAATTGAAAAAAAGAAAACTATATAAATTATATTATAAGAATGACATTTAAAAATTCTGCCATAACTTGTTTTTATTTTTAAGTTTTCATTTTAGAAGAAGCTTGCCCTTAATTTTATTGTAAAAATTTAATTATTGGGGCACAGGACACATAACACATTTTTAATAAGAGACGATGGATATTATTTTTCTACTTGCATTACTTCTCAGCTTCTTTAGTTTGGCAAGAGCCTTGAGTCCTGTGTCATCTCACTGACTAATGATGCTTTGGGTTATTTCACCAATATTTTAAACAATGCTGAATTCAGCACAAATGTCAAAAGATAGTAGATCCAATGTATATAATGATGGCAAAAGGACAGGACAAGCTTCACTTCAGTAACTCGCCATTGCTGAATTCAGATCCTGATAGCATCGAACAATGAAGTAAGACATGAGGTATTTTCAACTGATGGACATATGATTTAGTTTCCAAATTACTTAATACTCTAAGTTATCTATTTGTCAAAGTCCACCCTGCCAATTCATCTCTAATCGATCATGATTCAATATGTTTTCATACTATTAGACATCACCAAAATTTGTCAAGAAAATAATAATTTTTATTAAGCCTACTCAGATAATTTCACTTCTTTACTTCCCTTCATGTTGATTCCTAAGAAGATATGTTTATTTAGCAGCTTGGTATTTACCATGCCCAAAGTACATAGAAAAGCTGAAAACACTTCCCTGTTTTATTTTATTGTCAAGTAGTCATGGTGCATATGATCTTATGTGTAGAATGATGACTAATGGATTTAGTTAAATGTTTTGGCATTCTTGTCTGCTAATATCAAACTACAAAAATTAATCAGTACAACAGTGAGGCTCTTTTAATATCTTCTCAACTGAGGTTATAGTTGTATTTTAGCTAATTGATCATGTTATACTGCTTAAGTAGTTACATTTTCTTATGTGTTACATGCACAGTTTGTTAACCATATGGATTATAATAGCAGCTATTTAATAATGGAACCATTCTACTAAATATTTGGGCACCTTTAGATCATTATATAATCCCTTCTAGACTGTACACTGTCAAAGCCATCATCAAGGAAAACCTAAATTTTTAAAGTTCTCTACAGTTCTATGTTTAAGTGTATATGTACTTCAACATGTATGATTTTGTAAGATCTACAAATTAGTGTGGAATTATTTCAAATTTAACAACTATTAAAAACATTGGATCATTTATACAACATTTGGGAAGTACTAGAGATGATCATTTTTATTTTAATATGACCTATAGCTATACAATGTTAAAAGACAAAGCTACAATACTTTTGTATAGTATTTATTCTTGTTCCTAGCAAACTCTTGTTTTCATTTAATCTCAAGTTTTAACAAAATCCTTGAGCCCAACAAACATCAAAAGAATAAAAGGGTAATCATTTCTATAAACTTTATCAATAAGAAATACCTTTCAAAATCATTTCATAATTACTCCAATAGTAACTAAAATTAAGATTCTATACTATTCTAGCTGACAAAATTAACTATAACATGAGATGTAATTTAAGGCAGAAACTTAGCTCAGTGTAGAGTATAAAAGTGCTTAGTAGAGTTAGAGAGTCTAATACTTCTGAGTCACTAATAACATTTTACATATAGTACTTGGAACTCCATATATATACTACAGTATTTATTTAATTATGTCATGCATTACAGCCTGACTACAGTTTCCCTCCTTCCATTTCTCCAAGTACCCTAATATCCATCCTGATCCACTTTTTCTAATATTTTATATATAAAGAAAATATGATTAGGTCCACCTACAAATATAAGAAGGAGCCAATTCAGTTTTACATCTTCACTCATCAATGTTTAAATATACTACTTATTTTATGATAATTTTCTTATTCTCCATCACAAGTTGTTGTTTTTCTGTACTAGTTTTCCTCATAGAGAATTCATAATGTGAGAGGTCTATCATATGTAATTGGAAACCTCACTGTTGTAGTTCAATTATCCTATTATATTTAACCTATTAAGAGCTAGTTCCAGGACAGGAACCAAAAGCCACGGAGAAACCCTGTCTCGAAAAATTAAAAAAAAAAAAAAAAGATTCCATATTGTACTATTTTAACAATGTTGGAATGCAAATCATGATTCTGTCCATGCTATATAAGTGTGTGGCACTGAATTTCACCTGTGTCTCATATTACATGTTTTTATCCTGTCTAATTTAAGTAGAGCATAACTTTTATGACTTAGAACAGAATAATATAATATAATAATATAATAAATACATAGAGAACAAAGGCCTGTCCCAAAAATAAATTATCAAAATGAAAGTTATTCATACAAAAGCTGATTATACAAGTGGTGATGCAGTATCTAAACATCTAATTTATGTAATGATAATAAATTCACTTAAAAATATGTATGCCAAATAAATTAGTAATTGAGTGCTAATCTGGTTCCACTCAGTGACAACCAACTCAAAAACTGTTTAAGAATAAATGAGGGTGCTTCGGGCCTTATATTTCATTATTGAAATCATGGTAAAAATTTTATAAGCATCTGCACATGATAACAGTAGATTCAACAACTGTAAATAGACTAAATGTTATAGATTTATAAAGATATTATATTTTGATGAGACTTAATGCATTGTAAATGCTCCAGGTCTTAGTCTATTTTGCTTTGAAAGACATTTGCATAATTCAGGAAAACTTTAAAATAATTTCAATATCAAAATTAGAATATATTCTCGATTAATATAAAAAATTAGAGAATAAAACAACTCAAACTTATAGCAATTGATCATTATAAGCTCATTTTTTACTAGTTGATAATTTTAAAATTGGCATATATTGTCACATACTCTTTATGTTAATCGCCACTTGTTAAAAATTGCAGGTAATTTGCACAGTACAGCTTTAACAAGCCTACTTTTGCTGAGTTCTCTGGTGGAAAGAGAGGGAGCAAAGTCCAACCTGCAGAATTCTCCCTGGTGCTGAATGGGATGGGCACTGGGAAAAAACACACCCACTGAGTCGGGAGTCTGTCAAAGCAGGAACTCATTTAATGGTATCAAGCAGAGACTTATATAGGGCTGTGATGGGGGTGGAGAAGCCTAGGATGGGTTATGGCGGAGTAATGAACAAGGGCAAATAATATTCTGCCACATTAGTGGTGGTTAGTTTGGGTAGCCAGAGACAGGTCGCCAAACTTGAGTTAGGTTCAGGAAGTTACACTAGGCCTCACCAAAGTCAAGTTAGGCTTAGGAAGTTACACTGGGCTTCATGCTCAGGCCTCATGAGGCCCAACATACTTTGAGCTCAGAAATCCAAGTGATAAGTGTTAGAGTGGAAAATCTGAACATATTGCTCCCCTGTCATGTAGCAGCACAAGTCAGCCCAACGCTTTAGAAGCAATCAATGCTATCACTGGCAATATGAGAGTTAGAAATAAGAAAGAACAGCAGAAAAAACATTTTCCTCTCATCACAAATTTAATTAAAAAGAATGAATTCCTTCTTAAAGAGACTGACTAAAATGAACACGAGTGATCTGATGGTAAATGAAGTTAATGAGTTACATAGCAATGGTTCGCATTCAACCTCAAATTCTTTTATAAATAAGGATACTTTGACCTCCTTTCTTATTTGCACACCCATCATTTCTTTCAACTATCTTATTAGAGACTCTGTTTCTGTTTTAATTATGTATCAAAATACATGCCTGAAGTTTCTCTTTTGTTAAGGTAAATAAAATCACTCATTTTTCTGCTGATATAAATACTAACTGGAGTTCAATTTTCAAACAGGGAACTTTGAAAGAATATCAAAAAAAAAATTTCCTCATTTGGACCTTAAGAGCTCAGTCCGTTGCTCCAAATTGGGTCTCTGTCTCTATCTCGATCCATCGCCAGATGAAGGTTCTAAGGTGATATGCAAGATATTCATCAGTATAGGATAGGGTCATTTCAGGTTCCCTCTCCTCAGTTGCCCAAGGTACCAGCTGAGGACATCTCCCTGGACACCTGCGAGCCCCTCTAGAGTCAAGTCTCTTGCCAACCCTAAGATGGCTCCCTTAATTAGGATATATATTTCTCTGCTCCCGTATCCACCCTTCCTATATCCCAACCATCGCATTCCCCCAAGCTCCCAGCATCCTCCCCTTCTCACATTTCTCACCCCATTTCCCCTTAGCCCCACGCCACCTCACCCGCAAGTTCCCAGTTTTTGCCTGGCAATCTTGTCTACTTCCCCTATCCAGGCGGATGACTATACAGAAGGAGGGAGAACCTGAGCAAGGAAGTCAGGACCACGAGGGGTGCACCCACCCACTGTGACAGTGGAACTGATCTATTGGGAGCTCTCCAAGGCCAGCTGGACTGGGACTGAATAAGCATGGGTTGAAACCGGACTCTCTGAACATGGCGGACAATGAAGGCTGATGAGAAACCAAGGACAATGGCACTAGGTTTCCATCCTAATACATGAACTGGCTTTGTGGTAGCCTAGCCTGTTTGGATGCTCACCTTCCTGGACCTAGATAGAAGTGGGAGGACCTTGGACTTCCTGCAGGGCAGGGAATTTGGACTGCTCTTCAATATCGAGAGGGAGGGGGAATGGAGTGGGGGGAGGAGAAGAGGAGTGGGGATAGGGGGAGGGGAGCGGGGGGAGGGGGCAATATGTGAGAGGAGGGGGAGGGAAATGGGAAACGGGGAGGAGGCGGGAATTTTAATTAAAAAAGAATAAAATAAAAAAAAATTTTCGACTCATATAGAGAAAAAGATGACTGTTTAATTGAGAGTCATGCAGATTTTAAGCCTTAAGGAAACTACCTCAGGTAAAGAAACTGTGGAACAATGAATGAAGTACGACAAAGAAAATTTAGGTGTAGTTCTGAAGTAAAACCATAATAGTGTGTGTATTGGGGGATTAAATAGCATTCTCTAGTCTTATGGTTACTTATGAAATATAATTAAAATCCCTGGATATATATTGACCAGAAATATAAGGATGAAATTTTAAAGGTTGATGGAAAGATATATGTCAAATCTAATATTTAATAAAATAATTCTGTATCAAGAAAAGAAAAATATTTTCACAAATATTGGTGTTTAGTATTGATAAATATTTCTACCTGAAAATTATTTATGAGAAGAGAAGAAAATGTTGCATATCTGATGGAGGAAGGTCATTTGTCAATAAACAAACTGCCTTGGCCCATTTGATAGGCTACCCCTTAGGTGGGTGGAGTAGACAGAATAGAATGCTGGGAGGAAGAGGAAGTGAGCTCAGATGCAAGGCAGCTCCTCTCAGGGACAGACGCCATGCTCTCCTCTCCCCGGCAGATGCGATAAAGCTCCGACCCAGGATGGACGTAGGCTAGAATCTTCCCGGTAAGCGCACCTGGGGTGCTACATACATGAATAGAAATGGGCCAAGCAGTGTTTAAAAGAATAGAGTTTGTGTGTCGTTATTTTGGGGCATAAGCTAGCCAGGCAACCATGAGCCGGGCTGTGGGAAGAGGCCCGCAGCTCCATACTACAGATGGCGCCCACGTGGATAACTGCATCCACAGAAAGCCTGAGAAAGCTTGGGAAAGAATAGAGTAAAGCGTGTTTTCTTGGTAGCAGCAATTTCTCGGGTCTGCTCTGCTTGCTAGAGGCAAGCAAGCGCTCTCATCTAAGAGAGGCTTCCTGACTCAGCTTCAGCTGTGAAACCTTGCAGCTCATTTAAGAGGTCCTGCCACGAAATACTTAAAACGGTGTTGGTGAAAAGCTGAAGGCATGCTTTTCGGTTTTCAGCCATAGCAGGAAAAAAATTGTGCTGTTTTAAAATGCCGGCTTTCTGGGCCATCCTGCCAGGGCAAACTCTGACTGTTTGAGGCAGGAGGGCTGACTACAGAGAGAGGACTTGAATGTTGTCTGTGGATATAGTATTGCAGCTTGTTTGCTGACAAGGACCTTGAAACGCCACAGAATTGTGATAAACATGGCTACAGCCGGTACCTCAGCCATGAGGTTGGAAAGCTAAGGAATGTGCTGAATCCAGCCGTCAAAGCCACGGCTTTCGTCCTACTGATATTGCTTGGTAAATTAAAGACTCATTTGGTCAGAAAAAGAGAGATATACAGTAAAGAGAGATTCAAAGACAAAGAAAACTTTAAATGATTTACAGTGTGTTTAAAAATATATGCAGGCTGAAAGATAAAGTTCTTAAAAGTAAAATAAGGAAGAAAGAGAGTAGTTGGGTGTGGTAGTACACACCTTTAATCCCAACACTTAGGAGACAGAGGGAGATTGACCTCTGTGACTTCAAGGTGTGGTAGCACACGCCTTTAATCCCAATGCCTGGGAGGCAGAGACAGACAGATCTCTGAGAGTTCAAGGACATCCTGGTCTAAAGAGTTATTCCAGGACAAAGATATAGAGAAAATATAAAACAAAAGTAAAAATAAACAAAATAGAGTTAAAATAAAGCCGCACAAAGATGGAAAGTACACAGAAAATCTTGATACTGTATGCTATTATGCTCTCTTTGAATTGTTTGAATGCTGAGGAAAGAGCAACATCTGCTAAAAGATATTTGTTTATAAATGCTGCTGAACTAATCCAAGATAGATATTTTCAAAATACCTTGACTTCAGAATTTGGATCTAAGGATATGATACTTTGGAAAAGAGTTTCTTCTTTTGTTTTCACAGAAGATGAGACACTGTGGATTGCTTCTTTGATCACTATATGGTATGATAGACCACGCCCTCCTGAAGGGTTGCTGTGAACACCCTTAAAAAATTGCTTCGCTCAACTGCCAACTGAGATGAACCTAGCAGACAGGTTATCCCATAAAAGACCCGAATAACAGCGCCCCCATTCAGCAGGAAGCAGTTTGGAGAGAAAAAACTGCGCCCATGTTCCCAAAAGGGGGAGATGATATAGATGTGAATAATTTGCATTGATATGAATCTTGGTTTACTGATATTAATTTAAGGTCAATTTTATTATATGTATATGTATTTCTGATATTGATTAAGGTATTGTGATTGTATAGTTCATTTCAAAATGTAATGTATATAGGTTGTTAATGGATAATTATTAATAATAGTCAAGTTTGTAGTCATGTTAGTTAGATTTTCTAGATGTGCATGCATATATTTCAGATAGGCATTCATCATATCTTTCAAAGGCTAGAGAATATGGTATTTTAAATGTTTTAATAACTTAGGGTTTTTCATGACAATGAGACACTCTGCTCCTGGCAGCACCAATCTACTTCAAGAAGGAGATGGGCATCGAAGAGGATCCTTATGGAGTTTGATAGCCATTTGGGCAAGAAACTGCTCTTGCCTGGACTATTTTATAAACTGGACACAAAGAACCCGCAGAGAGAGGACTGCTGAACTTGCCTAAAGGTGAGATGATCTTTCGGGGTTCCTGATTTATGAAAGAGTCTGCGAGACATTCTGCAGGACACAGCAGATAGTGACTGAACTGCCTTTAAATTTCCTGCTTCATGGAAACGTCTCTGGATACTATGGACCTTTAGGCCGAAGATGGATGCCCCAACGGTACAGAGGAACTTTGGGTGACTGTCCAGGCAGTGAGATGTCGCTGTCATTTCTAGAGTTTAGAAGTTGCTTACTTTTTGTTTGCTTAGGTAATATTGTATTCTTCTGGAGTCTTTGATGGAGTTGAATAATAGATAGATAGTTATAGTTTTCCTTAGTTATGATAAAGATAAAATAGATGTAAATATTGTAATTTTTACTTGATAACTGTTTTGTTATATGTAATTTTGCTATGTTAAAGTTAAAGCCTTCCTTTTTTTTTGTTTAAACAGAAAAAAGGGAAATGATGGAGGAAGGTCATTTGTCAATAAACAAACTGCCTTGGCCCATTTGATAGGCTACCCCTTAGGTGGGTGGAGTAGACAGAATAGAATGCTGGGAGGAAGAGGAAGTGAGCTCAGATGCAAGGCAGCTCCTCTCAGGGACAGACGCCATGCTCTCCTCTCCCCGGCAGATGCGATAAAGCTCCGACCCAGGATGGACGTAGGCTAGAATCTTCCCGGTAAGCGCACCTGGGGTGCTACATACATGAATAGAAATGGGCCAAGCAGTGTTTAAAAGAATAGAGTTTGTGTGTCGTTATTTTGGGGCATAAGCTAGCCAGGCAACCATGAGCCGGGCTGTGGGAAGAGGCCCGCAGCTCCTACTACACATATCTGATTTAGATTTTGTTTAAAGCAATAACATATCAGAATTGATTGGGTTGTAGAAAACGGGCATATAATAGAGAAGGGAACATGACTGGTCATTAACAGACATCCATTTGTCCCTGGTTTTAAGATATTTGAGACTACTTTGTATACAATTAAGATCAATCCACATTCACCAATATATTTTATACTGTCTTAATGCAGTATATGAGGACCCCATTAAATGATGGAGCAAGAAAATATATTTCAGATTTTATCTTAAAAACAATTGATCTCTTAAATATATGTTCAAAGCTATAGTAGTCTCTGGTGTTTCATAAATATTTAGTATTTTTGGTTTTGGGGATTCAAAGAGCATTTATGAGCTGAATTTCACAGAATGGTACCTAAGCATTCTAAAGGTCATGCTTTAATATCATGCATAAAGTAACTTAAATAAAAAGTTACTGGCAATTCACCTCTTTTCAGCTTTTAAGTGAAGGTTTTTAATGTTTGTAAGTTAGGTATCATTAAAATTATTTTGTGAAACATGTTTGTGTATGATTTGGAAAGATATGAAATAGCCTATCTTAACTTATATTTGATCTGAGGATCTGTTTATCTACTTTATGGACATCATTGGTTCTTCTATAAACAAAATTTATGAGGAGACCAAGGTGGATAGAAATAGTGACTTTTCAATAATAATAATTATTTTATGTACATATATACACCTCTGTTTTCATACCTTCATACTTTAAGAGAAACAATACACTAACATTCTGAAATTCTTCACTTGATTTACCATACTTTCAAGTTCTCCCTGAATAATCATGCCCTATTGATAAATGTAGATGTTATATTAGATGATCACTGATGTTAGTGATAGATACTAGAGTACATACACTGACTATGGGAATTGAATATTTATGACAGGAGAATGTATGAAAGTCTGAGAACATTGAACCACCTTTTCTCATCCTCATTTCCCAACCACCCTTCTCATCTCTTTACCCAAGTAAATGTCTACTGTTGTCAGTATATCCTAGATTCAATTTATCTAAACTCACTTAAATATAAACACATAGTGAATATTCATTTGCTTAGATGATTTCTCTGAACATATATACAATTTTGAAGATTATTTTTACCTGTGTGTGTAATTTACTGTTTTCTATTCTGAGAGTTATTCCACTACGGGAGAATAACTCAGTCTATACATTACTTACTATGGGAATTTGAGTCACTTTAGCTTTTGTCATATTATAAATAAAGTTGTTGTGAGCATTGGTAGTCTACTAATTACATGCATATGTGTTCCATTTCCCTTGTGTAGAAGTCTATAGGTAGAATAATTAGACCATATGTTACCTTACGATCAACATTTTTAAAAACATTTCCAAAGTGGATATTATTCTGTGATCACATTTTCTTTAACACTATGAAAGTTCCAGTCCCTCTGCTTCCTCACAAGATCTTTTTAATGGCAAGTATTTTGGAAGGTATATAGCAGTATCTAAGTGTGGCTTTATTTGCCTTTTGGATAACACACCTCTTTCTATATGCATGCCAGTGTTGGACAGTATTACTGAGACTCACAGTATTTTGATTAATAAATGCTTCTCTTTTGTAATTTTAATTTCACCACTTCAAGAACTTTGGATTAAGATAAAAAACAGTGTTTGCTTTTAAGGCAATTGAAACCTCAGCCAACAGACGGCATGCTAATGTGGGCCTGAAAAATCCACTTAAAAGCCTGAGAGAGTTTGGGATGTTATTCTAGATAGAAAAGAATAGATTTAAGCATGGCTTCTTGATAGCAACATTTTCTCAGTTAGGCTCTGCTTGCTAGAGGCAAGCACTCTCAATTAAGAGAGGCTTTACAAAACCTTGCAGCTTTTTTTAAAGTCCTGCCACAAAACACTTAAATGATATTGATTAAAAGCTGATGGCATACTTTTTGATTGTGGCAGGGACCTTGAAACACCATAGAATTGTGACAATATACTTGGCTCTGGTCAGTACTTCTGTCATGAGGCTAAACTCCCAGAAAAACGCTCAGGAATTGCCTGGATTCAGCCATCAAAGTTAGAGCTTTAATCCTAGCCATATTGCTTAGCAAATTAAAGGCTCATGTGGTCAAAAAAAGAGAGATATACATTAGAGATAGATTTCAAGATGAAGATAACCTCTAAACAGTTTACTGTGTGTTTAAAAATATATGTAGGCTTGGAAAAAAAGGGTAAAGTACTTAAAAGAAAAAAGAGAGTAGTTGGGTGTGGTGGCACACAGCTTTAATCCCAACAATTGGGAGACAGAGGCAGGCATATCTCTGTGAGTTCAAGGTGTGGGTGGCACACACTTTAATCCCAACACTTGGGGGGCAGAGGCAGGCATCTGTGAGTTTGACAGTCTGGTCTACAGAGTGAATTCCAGGACAGCCAAAGATACACAGAGAAACCCTGTCTGAAAGAGGCAAAAATTAAAAAATAAAATTAAAATAAAAGAAATGGATGTTAAAATGAAGTCACATAAAAATGAAAAATACACAAAGAGTCTGGATACTATATGTTATTGTGTTGTCTTTAAATTGTTTGATAACTGACAAAGGAGCAAAAGCGGCTAAAAGACATTTGATTATAAATGTTGGTGGATAATCCAATATATATATTTTAAGTATAATATTTAAAATTTAAGTAAAAATATATGTTACTTTGAAGAAGAGGTTTTGCTTTTGTTTCCACAGGAAATGAGGGTCTACGGATTCATAATGCATTAAGAAAAATCAGGTTTGACCAAGGAAGACTCCCTTAGAAATCTCTCGTAGGAGGAATGGCCCAGATGTCTAAGTTCTCCATCCAGAGCAGTTCAAAGTCTGCTGCCTGAGATGATCAAGCCTAACAGGATACTCCAGTCAGAACTTTATCATAATTCCAAATTTTCTTTAGGTGTCCATAAGATTAACAGCCTCTCCAATCAGCAGAAATTAGCCTGGAAAACTACATCCACATTCCCAAAAAATGGATTATGGATGTTTGTCTTTGTTTAGAATGTTGGTTGCAGGACATTATGAATAATGGTCAGTAGAAAACTAAACAAAGAAGATTCAATTCATAGTTCTTGTTTTTTAAAAAAGGGAAATGTTATGGGACAATGGTCTGTACCCTGTCATTTGTATTATTTTTAATAAAATTCTGATTTTCCAGTAGCCACACAGGAAGTATAGGCGGGGTGATGGTCACTAGGCAGGAAGTAGAGACATGGCAATGAGAATTATGGGAAGAGGAAAGTTTCAGTCTGCAGTTGTCAGACAGAGACAAAGCCAGACACAGAGCAAACAAGATGTGACTGCCTCAGCAAAAAAAAGCACGAAGCAACGTGGCTATCATAGACAAAAATTATGGGCTAATATAAGTTATAGGAGTTATTAAAAAGTCTGAACACATAGGCCAATAAAGTTATAATTAATGTAGAGTTTTATGTAATTTCTTTGGAACTGAATGACTGAAGGACTGGATGGGACAGACAACTTTGTCAACAAATGATTAATGTTGTTTTTCATTTATGATAGTTTTCTGATGGCAGAGATTCAAAAACCCTTAGAGTGCAAGTCCAGCACTCCATCTTTAATTGAGTCTGAGATTTCTTCATTAATGTAGATACACATTCATGTCCTGATTATTGTTTTTGTTTTGATTTTTTTATTTTCTGTCTATACTTGGTAATTTTAATATCTTAAAAGTTTACTATAAGGAAAACAGAGAGAAAACTCAATCAAGTCTCTTGTATTAAATTTTCCACATGAATTATATATTTTGGGTCTCATGGTCGAATTTTTGTCTGATATAATCTTTAAAATATCAATTTTGTTCTTATCAAATATATGATTTATTTGGGTCAGATTTTCAGGAAAGAATCTGTATCTTAATTTCCCTTTCTTTGGCTATGATAAAATACTTTAAAATCTATTTATATAGTGAGAAAATCTGTATTTTTGCTTACAGTTCAAGGGCATAGTCTTTAAGGAGAGATAATCAAGGTTGTAGGGACATGAAGCAGTTGGTAATGTTGCATCTACCGCCCGGAACAGAGAGTAATAGTGGTATTTCTCAGCTCTTCTCTCAGTTATGGATAAAAAGATCCAAGTTACATAATGTCTCTGTAACACTTCATATAGTAGCAGAAACTCTCCACATTCATGTCAAAAGGCCTCCTTCTTGAATGAAAAGCTGTATTTCAAACAGTGCTGATGTATGAATAGCTAGCAAAGACTGTCTTTCCCATTTGGTTTTCTTTGCACATTACTTCCAAAACAGCTGCTCATATCTGTGCTGATCAATTTGACCATTGCTGTTACTTCTTATATGTTATTGAAATCAAGCTTGGGAGCTTCATTCTTTTATTAACACATTTGGAAAATGAATATCACAATTAGGATTTGGTTTGAAATTTATTGAATGAATTTACAGAAATATGAATAAATATGAAAATAAGGTTAAATACAGTAAAATAATACATATACATGTTACATTTATACTTTCAAAAGAATGACACATAAGTAACATTTAGACTTTGGTTTATTATGATGTGTTCTGAGTGTTTTTATGTCTTGATCAATATTGCTTTTAAGCTACAGTACACTGGCAGTTCAATTATTTTGGTTAAAGTTCTTTGTTATTTGAGTTTTCTGGTCAGTTTCTCCACAATGAACGGATCATAAAAATGTTCTACATATATTCAATAGAATAGAATTTATCTGCAATGACAAATGTAATAAGGAAAATATAAGAAAATGCATGAAACTGCCAAATATAATATTAATCACAGTGTCCAAACTCAGAACAAACAAAAGCACATGTTCTTCCTCATATATATATATATATATATATATATATATATATATATATGCCTGTACTAATATTTTTTAAAATGTATATACATTGATATTTCATCATATATATTTAAATGAGTTTGTTTAATCTTAAATTTTAGAAAGAGGACAAAATAAGATGACATTAGGTGATATAAAAGCACTGGGGTAGGCAAAAGAACACATGAGACATAAAAGGGAATACTAATTTGTTGTGGTTTGGGAAGCCATAGCAGTGGTATCAGATCAATGGTGAAATAGGAAAAGGAAATGAACTTTCTTTGAAATGATATAATGATATGTAATACTTTATATGATGGTTAAGTAGTAAAAAATGAACGTGTAAAACTATGACTCATATTTTCTCACAGGTCAAAATTAAATTCTGACTATGAAGTATATTTGAAGAACAAATATTTTTGCCTGATATGCTTCAGTTGTTAGACATGCAATTAAACAAAGCCATGTGACATTAGTGATTTTTCACTTCATATATTTCCTCCATTTATGGATAGGTTATATTCATTCTATTGGATGATATGCTGTATTTTTTATAAATTGTATTTTTTATTGATTTTATTGAGCCCTACATTTTTCTCTTCTCCCCTTCCCTGCCTCTTTCCTCCCCTTCAACCCTCTCCCAAGGTCCCCATGCTTCTAATTTATTCAGGAGATCTTGTCTTTTTCTACTTCCCATGAAGATTAGATCTATGAATGTCTCTCTTAGGGCCCTCTCTTAGGGTCTAGAATCTCTGGGATTGTGATTTGTGGGCTGGTTTGCTTTGCCTTATGTTTAAAAACCACTTATGAGTGATTACATGTGATAACTGTATTTCTGTATCATGGTTACCTCTCTCAAATGATGTTTTCCAGATTCATCCATTTGCCTGCAAGATGTCGTTATTTTTTTTTCTTCTGTGTAAATGTACCACATTCTCCTTATTCACTCTTTGGTAGAAGGTATTTAGGTTGTTTCCAGTTTCTTGCTATAAAAAAAACAATGATGATATGAACATAGCTGAGCACATGTCTTTGTGGCATGATTGAACATCCTTTGTATATACCAGCTTGTATTCCCACCAGCAATGCAGGAGAGGTCCCTCTTCCCCACAACCTCTCCAGCATAAGTTGATGAAGACATATTTTAAAGTTACAATAATTATATCAAACACAAGGTTAAAACAGGAGTTCAGGGTAGTTATGATTAAGGAAACTTAAGATTGATAGAGACTATTTCCAGTTTATCTGTAGCTTGAATAAAAAATATTTCTTTTTTCTGTATATTTAGATAGTTTGTATAGTAAATTTGATAGAGAAAATTTATGATAAATTTCCTAATTCCTCATCATTTTTACAGTGATAAAATGAAGTTACATTAGTTTTCTTACTTTTTATTAAAAAATATTCAAAACAAACAAATTTTGCCCTTGACAGAAAATTATATAAAAAAACAACCAGCAAGACATATGTTTTAGATTAAGGTCAGAATTTATTTTTGTAATAAAAATTAGGACTGTAATTAAATAAAATCTGAAAAAATATCAAAAATATGTACAAATGAAGCATAGAGACAGGAAACATTAAAAACACAGAATGCAGCAAAATGCCATATTCTTCTGTAAACTTATTAAACATGCAGCTTATATATAGTCATTTTATGATACATTTTTATCTTAACTCCATATATAAATTTTAATAAATGTATTTTTAATTTATTAAAAATTAATTTATTTTAATTTAAATTTTTAATACCCTTTTCTGTGATATTCAGAGGTACATGAATGTTTTAGAAATGTTAGGAGAAAATAATAATTTTTCACATTGAAAACCTCTTAAAAAAATAATTTGATCTAAAATATATTTTTTATTTAAAGAAGTGTTACCATATCTTTGAAATGTGTATGGCATATTATATTGAAGTTCTCAACAGTGTGTAAATTTATTAAAAAATAATAATATTGCAAAACTGGAAAAGAAAAAATATCTATTTCTATCTGGCATTCTATAAAGAAGCTTAGTACATAATCTTGCTTTTCTGTTTTTAACATTTCAAAAGATTTAGTAAATGCACAAATGTTGAACTTTAGTAATTTAAGTAATTTATTCTCCTGAAGTTATCCTATTTGAAAGATTGATGTTCCAAGTAATGATATCATTGTATTGGTTAGAAGTAATTAATCAACATTTTGACACTATTCCCAGAAAATCACTTTTTAGTGTAAATTCTTCCAGGAACTATAGAGATAATAATCACTTATTTATTGGAACAAAAAAAATTGTAAACATTCCAAGATTTCCACCAAGAATAGCATGATATTAAAATATATGACAATTATACTGTCAGTTTCAAGCTATCAGGGTTCATTTTCTGAAGTAAATAAACCAGCACTATAAACGCTGTATTTTCCAATGTTGTTATAGACATCCTGTTAATATTGGTATCATATGGTTTTAACTTCTTTTACACTCATTATTTGTGTTTTGGGGAGCAGGACACACAGTACTGATTGGATAGCAAGGTCAGGGGACACAGTTATATATGTTATTTTCTCCTTTCAAGTTGTGGGTTTGGGAAATTAAGCTGAAATTGTTAGGTTTAGTGGCAGATGATAACCCATTAGGGTATTTTGTCAGCTTCATTTTTGTCTTTTTGTTTTATATAGGTATAACAAATACAATAAATTTATAATACATGCAATCACATTTTGCCCTAAATAAGTCAGATAATATTTCTCATTTTAGGAAAAAAAGATGGCTTAACAAAAGCGATAGTTGTGGATGTCCACAGAAATTAATCATATGTTAATAATTGTCTATTTCTAATTTTTAAATATCTCATCACTAATGATCAGTAATATTAATATTTGGTTTGTGTAGGTTACTTTTTGCTTTCTCCTCACTTGTTTTAGTATTAATATCAATATATTAGTATTACACTTCCATTACTTTTTTCCCTTTGATTGACAACAGATCCTTTTCACATACATCCTATCCTGATTATATCTTGCCTTCTGCTTCTACTTCTCTCTGTTCTTCCCCACCTCCTGTACCACCCATATCTATTAAAAGACAAGAAACTCAAAGCAATTCCACTAAAATCAGGAACAAGACAAGAGAGTCCACTCTCTATATATCTATTCAATATAGTATATAAAGTCTTAGCTAGCACAATAAGACATCTAAGGAAGATCAAGAGAATACAAATTGAAAGGAAAGAATTAAAAGTATCTTTATTGCAGATAATATGTTAGTGTGCATACAGCAACCTAAAAACTTGACTGAGGAATCCTTGTTACTGATATAACACTTTTTTTTTTTTTTTTTTTTTTTTTTGGTTTTTTCGAGACAGGGTTTCTCTCTAGCTTTTTTGGTGCCTGTCCCGGTACTAGCTCTTGTAGACCAGGCTGACCTCGAACTCCCAGAGATTAGCCTGCCTCTGCCTCCCGAGTGCTGGGATTAAAGGCATGCGCCACCACCACCCGACTCTGATAAAATACTTTTAACAAATTAGCTGGATACACAATTAACTCTCAAATACCAGTAGTCCTCCTATATACAAATACAAATGAGGAAACAATAACCTCAAATAATATAAAATATCCTGGGTAACAAATAAAAATTGCATTATAAAAACTTCATCTTTGAAGAAAGAAATTAAAAAATATTTTAGAAGAAGGAAAGATCCCCTCCCATGTTTATTGATCAGTGAGATTTACACAGTAAAAATGGACATCTCACAGAAAACAATCTACAGATTTAATGTAATCCCCATAACAATTCCAAAACAATTATTTCAAAACCTTGAAAGTACAATTCTCAGCTTCATATGGGACAACAGAGAACCTAGGATAGATAAAACCATCCTGAACAATTACCTTATTTCATTTTATCTCATGAAGTGATTGTTTTAACTGTCTGAAATCAAGTTTATCTCTTTTTGATCTAGTTATGTTAATTGTTATAATGTATCTTGCACAACAGTTTCTTAATTTTACATTTCGCTGTTCCATTTTTTCTTGCTGACAATGCATTTCATTTTCATGGCATGGTGTTATTTACCTTGAATAGTCATGTGTTTATTGTTCTACTTAAAAATATTTGTAGCAACTGGGCAGTGATGGGACATGTCTTTAATCCCAGCCTGGTCTACCAAGTGAGTTCCAGGAAAGGCTCCAAAGCTGCAGAGAAACCCTGTCTCAAAAAATATATATATTTCTAGCATACTAGAGATGTCAATATTAATAATTTCTCTTCCTATTTGTGATCATTTGTATTTCATAATTGTTACATATCTCCAATCAAAATTGCAATAACTTTAGTTTAGGATATGTGATCCTTTTAAAATGTGAACAAAAGAGCAACCCAGGGATTCCAGATATGTTGGATACAAAGTTAAATCTAATTTAATTAAATGTCAATCTTCCTTTACCTGACATAAAATGTTTTACAAAAACACATTTAGGATATAGGTCAAGGGTTAATGGCTAGTTTAAGTTAACAAAGAACACATGAGAGGATAGACTGAGGTGGGAGAAGCAGAATTCTAGAAGGAATTTAAGGAGATCAGAATGGAGGAATGTACATGCAATCCAGTTTGCCTACCTGGGTCCTCAAAAAGTGTAATGGCTATGAGATTCTGGTAAGGACTGGAAAGACGATGAGGTTTCAAGACTCAATTAACATATCTACAGCACAACTCTTACCCCTGAGGCAGAGAACATAATAAGGGAAGAAAGATTGCAAGTACTTGAGAATCAGAAAATCCGTGGTGAGATCATGTCTGCTAGAATGACAAGTAAGTTACAAAATTTGTATCCAAGCAATATGTAAGCCTAAATGTTGTATGGAGCTGCGGGCTGCATTCTTGCCACCCAGCTCCCGGCCACCTGGCTAGCTCATGCCCTAAAATAACATCACACAAACTATTCTTTTAAACACGGCCTGGCCCATTATATCTAGCCTCTTCTAGGCTAATTCTCACGTATTAATTTAGCCCATTTCTAATAATCTGCGTAGCACCACGAAGTGCCCTTACTGGGAAAGATTCAGCATGTCTGACCTGGTGGCTGGCTGCATCGCATCTGGCTATTAGAGGAGCTGCCCTACAACTGAGCTCACTTCCTCTTCCTCCCAGCATTCTGTTCTGTTTACTCCACCCACCTATGTTCTAACCTATGAGGCCAAGCAATTTTTTTATTAATTAAACAATGACCTTCCTCCATCACCTAAGTAAGCCCTCAAAAATGTTAATATTGATAGACGTATTGCCCTGGAAGAGGCATGATATAAATGGGATTCTCATGACCAGACAAAGAAATTATGTTTTCCAAAAAAAAAAAAAATAGGGGAGGGAGAATTGGTCTCTCACAAGAATCATTCTCCCAACTGGTCCTGCCCTAGAGTCAGGTGGGCATCGATCTTAAATGTCAAGAAAATCATTCCCCAATATTAAAGCATAAAAATAAAACATTGATTTAAAAAAAACATTTATTAATTGACTTTATAGATGTAAAATATTTACTTAAGAAAAGGAAATTAATAAATTTTTTCAAAATTTTGAAAGTGTCAATTTTTAAAACAAATATATTTATTTTATATACTGGTCACTGTTTACTCTCTCTCCTCTCCTTACTGTCGCTTCCTCAAATGTCCCTTCTGTGACTACCCCCTACCCAATCCACCCCTCCTCCAGTTCTGTTTAAGAAAGGACAGGTCTCCCATGAATATTAATAAAACTTGGCACATCAAGTTTCAGAAAGACTAATTATCCTTTTAGATTCCTGTAAGATTTTCTTGTGCTGGCTTTTACCTGACGGTGAATGCAACCCTCTTTCAAAAGTCTCTTTCAGTACTCTCACCTCTATGTCTTTCTCTCTGGGTTATCTCACTCAGAATGATTTTTTTCTAGTTCCATACATGTGACTTCCAATTTTCCTGGTGTCTTTGTTTTTAACAGCTGACTGTAAATTTAGCATATTTTCTTTATCTTTCTTCAGTTAAATGTTATCTATGTTGTTTCCAGGTTCTGAATGTTACAAATAAATGTACTATGAACATAGTTGAAGAGGCATCATTTCAGTATGAATGAGCATCTTTTCAGTGTATGCCCAAGAGTGGGATAGCTGGGTTGTATGATAGATTCAATCCAAGGTTTTAAGAAACTGTCACATTGACTTCCAAATGACTGTACAAATTTACACTATCGCCAGAAATGGAAGAGTGTTCCCCTTGCTCCATATCCTATCCATCATGAGCTGTCACTTGGGTTTTTGCTTCTAAACATTCTAACAGAAGTAAGATAAAATATTAGGGTATTTTGACTTAAATACCTTTGATTCCCTAATGGCTAAAGATGCTGCACAACTCCTTATGTCTTTCGCTGCCATTTGAGATTCTTCTGTTGAGAATTCTGTTTAGATTTGTACCCATTTTTAAATTAAGTTATTTGGTTTGTTGATGTCTAGTTTCTTGAATTCATTATATATTTTGCAGATCAGCCCTCTGTCAGATGTGGAGTTAGTGAAGAACTTTTCCCCTTTTGTAGACTGTTGTCTTATTCTATTGATGATGTTCTTTGCCTTGCAGAAAGTTTTCAGTTTCAGAGTCTCCTATTTATTAATTGTAGATCATAGTACCTGTGCTGTTGGTATTCTTTTAAGGAAGTTGTCTCCTATGCCAGTGTGTTCAAAAATTTTTTCTGACTTTTCTCTATCAGGTTCATTGTATCTGGATTTATGTTGGGACCTTTCAGCCAAATGTATTTGAGTTTTTTGGGAGGTGAAAGCTTTAAATTTGTAACAGATTGCTAAGTTTTTGTTTCCTTGGTAGTAGATTGTATTTATCTAGTTATGCATTGTGAATAAATAATTTTAGATGGACACATACATTCAAATTACATAATCGATACATTATTCAACATCAGAGCATATGAAAATTAGAGTCAGGAATCGATTTAGGAAAAATTTCACTACATTTTTGACATATTATACTGAAAATATCTGTATATAGGACTTTATATAGTGGGTAGGTGACCCAATGTTATTTGGTGTTTTTTAACTTAAAGAAAGATTTCTTTAAAACATAAATTCAGAGTTTTTCTCCTGTAATAATTACAAGTTGTGATTCAACTGTTTCTGAATGAGTAATGACTTATGACAGAATAATTTGTATGAAATACATAATAATTTGGGATATTTTTATGTCAAAGGATGCCTACTATATCTGAACCTTGCTTTGTCAAGTCCTTCAAAATATATACTTTTCATAACAATGCATTTTAATTCATTCAAAAATACAATTGTAAAACAAACATAAACAGTCTATAATATGGAAAAGTACAAACAGCTAATATTAAAAAAAACAATTTTTTGGAAATTAAAATATCAGAAAATTATAAACTTCTAGTGCAAAGAGGTATTTTTTGCCTTTTCTTTTTATTTCAGTAGTGATGATGGACAGTAATTTTATGAATTGTCAACCTGCTTGTGACTCAACAACATTGTTGCATCTAATGTCAGGAACAAAAAAATAATATTTAAAAATACATTATTAAAGACACCAAAATAACAAAAATAAACAAAATAATTGGTAAGTTAATAACTTACCAATCACTATCAAAGGATAAAATTTCGGCAGAGAAGGGAGTTATTGGTATATATAGATCTCTACCTGTTGGTGAGTCCATATAACTTCAAAGCACAGCTCCAAATCCATGAACACACAGTGGGCCACAGTTAAGCATAGTCTGTTCATGTAGCTTGTTAAAAAACTATTTAATATTCATTTGAAGATGATTCATGTTGAAAATATCTACTGTTTCATTAAGCATGTTATAATTTTGTCTTTTGAATTCATGTATTCACATTGCTAATATTTTTTCAAAAGACTTTAATTTCAACCATAACTAATTTTTTTATTTCACCTGAAATTTAACTCTTAAAAATTTAGAAAGTGAAGGAAAACTAATTTAATACAATGAATATTCTAATAATTTCATTGACTATTATGTAAGTTATTTAACACAAATTAGTATCAATAGTTAAAATACACATTTCTTAAAACAATTAACAAGACAATCAATTTATTATTTTTCAGCTCATAAACTTCCCATTATTTTATCTTACTCCTTCAGAAATAGAATTTTATCTGATTTAGTCCAGTATTTTTTTCTTATATCCATATTCCTCCCATTGAAAATAATAATACATCTTAGGTACCATTTTCTGTTTTAAGTATGTAACTTGTGTTATGCTTTTTACAAGAATTGCAATTTAGAGATTTTATGGAGTATCAGTGAAGATGTTGAAGTTTGAACTTTTCAACATTGTGGACACTGAAATATTATAGAGACTTTTGAAGATGAACTATAAATGCATGTTATGGCCACCAGTCAATGGCAGCTAGTAATTGGAGTATGGTAGATTGAATGAGAATGACTGCCATATACTCCTCTAATTAGTCCCAGGTTGGTGGAACTGTTTGGGAAGGATTAGGTAATGTAAATTTGTTGGAAAACAGTGTGCCACTCTTATTGAACTTTGAATTTCAACAGATTCATGCCATTTCTGGGGATCTACCACCATGAATGCCCAGCTTCTAAAACCATGGGCCAAGTTTGACAATTTCTTTTATAAATTTTTTTGATCATAGTATTTTATAACAGTCCTAGATTTCATAACTAAGGCAGCTATAAATTTGAACATTTTACTAAACCTTTAGCAATCTTAAACTGTATAGTAAGGAAGACTATGCCTCAAAATGGTGTGTTGAAAAAGATAAATTTCATACTTTAACTCTTCTGAGGCCAATTTTATTTTATTTTTATTTTGTCTCTCTGTGTATATATGTGTGTGGGTGTGCATGTGTGCTGTACATATGCAAATTTATATGAAAGAAAGAAGAGAGCATTGGATCATATTGAACTGGAATTACAAGTGTTCATGAGCCTTCGAATGAATTTTCTAATGATAGCCAAGTGCTATTAAATATTTTAAATATTAAGTCATCTCCCCAGACCAAAATACTTTTGTACCTTTAATTAATGCCATTACCTTGTGTAACTTCACAATACATATTATAAAAAGCAAATTCTAAAATTTGACTTAGTAAGTTAGCTTTAAAATTTTTATATACTCCAATATTCATAAATATATTCCATTATAAAATATTTTAAAAAATATTTCACAGTCATTAATTTTTTAACATATTTCTAAAAGTCATATGAATCTTCTAAAAACAAAGTTTCTGTGCTATATGACTGAAACTTTAAGTTGAAGATATCTTTTTAGCATATTTAAGTTTATATTGTAGTTTTCAAAATGTCTTACTTTTTAATGTCTCTTTATTTTACAATATTTTATAATAGATGTAGCATGTAAATGAAATGCATTTAATGGTAAATTGAAAACAGAATATTGATCAAATGGGATAAATTATTTTTACTGTGTCCACATTGACTTATTAAAATTAGCAATCTCAATTGGGTAGTGGTAGGGCACATCTTTAGTTCCAACACTCAGGAGGCAGGGACAGGCAGATCTCTGTGAGTTCGAGACCCACTTAATCTACAAGAAGTAGTTCCATTACAGCTAGAACAGAGACACAGCGAAACCCTGTCTCAAAACAAAAAGCCCAAATTAAAAAAAAAAAAAAATTAGCAATCTCTATTTCCAAAGGTAGAAATATGTGATTCACAAGTAAATCTTCAGCTGTCAATCTATTTCTCTTACAACACAAAGTAGAATTTTACTCATCATTTGAAATTCCCTTTGATAATTAATTAAAATTCAAACTATAACTTTGGAAATGTTTCATTTTTTTATGTAGGTCATTCCATTTTTTTTTTTGGTTCAAAACCAGTTGTAAACTCTTTCCTCTCCATTTGCTAGTTTTACAGCTTTTAAAATAGTGTTTTGTTAAACAAGGATAAGACTAATATGCCAGGTTCCACCATGCAGCAGATGGCTAACAGCAGATGGTACAGACCTTTGTGCCCATGCTTTGAACAACTGAAACAAGAAAAGATATCCAGGTGTGTGTATTCTAGATACTACTTTCAAATATAACTGTCAAAGATTATCCAAATGGCACTTTGAAATTTTTCTCACTCATGAAACCCTAAGGAGGGATTTTATTTTAGATTGTCCTTGTATTTTCAGCCAGTTTCTTTTGTCATTCTTGGGAATTTATGAATATTTAATTTTAGAAACATTTTAACTTGGTTTCAACTTGTTAATTTATATAGTAACAGAAAACAAAAAGCCAAAGTGAAGCAAAATCAATAGTTAAGCATAAATGTAATTATTTATTATAGTACTGTACTAAAAAATGTGTGAATATATCCAAACACCCCCTGCACATACATATGTACATAAACTAAGTAATATGAATTACACTTCATCATATGTATACCAAAAACATTTATTTAATGTCATTGTATCAACAATTTTCTTAATGATTGATGAGCACTGATAAGTGAGACTTCAAGAATTTCACGTATTTTTCATATTTCGTTTCTTCACCATTTTCTCCTTATTTACTCTCAATTCTATACCCAACCAAATTTTGTCCTATTTTTTTTAAATTAATCCATGAAATACTATTTCTGCTTGCTGCCAATATTCTTCCATAGGAAAGTGTTAAACCTTTCATAGGACACAATATTTAAAAAGAAAAAATTCTTCCCCTCCCGTCACCTCTATTGTATTGTAGTGGTTCAGTGGAGAGTACACTGATTTTGTAAGTTTCCTAATGCATAATTAATTTACATTACCTGATAAGATAAGCTATTTATATGTGCTTATGTCATATCTTTTTATTCAAAAATGAAGTAGATGTATGTACATTGGAGTATTTTTTATTCTGTTAGTATAACATCAGTGTTTTTTTCTGCTGCACAGATTTGAGCTACTAAAGTTACTATGTCTTCTGTGAGTTCATTTTTATTTTTTGATAGTGTATTTAAAAGACAAAAATAATACAAGAATTTGTTAGCATTTTATGGTTATTGTTAACTTTATTAAATTGAGATAAGTATTGAATCTTTTTATGTTTTGTTTAGGGATTTTCTAAGATCTATTTATTGCCAACTTACAGATACTAGAAATTAATAGAACTTTTGATTAAACTACTATTTCAAATAGTTTTACACATCTTTGTATCAAGCAAGTTACAAATTATAATTTATCTTATTTAAAGTTACCTTAGCTATGTAAGTTTCTAATTTCTCTTTTATATTCATACTAGATTTTTAAAGACTACAGGTTTGTGTACTAGAATAAAATTTCTATTTTTTCAACAAAGTTACTTCAACCTTAGAGAGGTTAAAACTTCAGTTTCTTAGATGAAAATTTAGAATGGTTGCATAACTTCTCAACACTCTCAAATATTATAAGAATCTCCCCATTAAATTTAAATTTTGTATGTTATTCCAGTAATTAAGGTTCAAAACTCAACTAATAAATTACAATTCCTTATTTTGATAAGAATTCAAGCTCCAAAGATTTCTGTGTTGGGAAAGCCCATGCTTGATGTCTGATTTTACCTATATTTTACCAGGCAGTGTATGCTTGACTAATTTTTTTTTTTTTTTTTTTTTTTTTTTTTTTTGGTTTTTCGAGACAGGGTTTCTCTGTGGCTTTGGAGCCTGTCCTGGAACTAGCTCTTGTAGACCAGGCTGGCCTCGAACTCCCAGAGATCCGCCTGTCTCTGCCTCCCAAGTGCTGGGATTAAAGGCGTGCGCCACCACCGCCCGGGAGAAATAGATTTACATTCAGGATCTGGGGTCTCACTGCTCCCAACATTTCTCTCAGTTCATTACATTTTTGAATTGTGGTAAATCAGGAGAACTGCATTTGGTTGTATTTATTAGCCTGTAGGATTAACATATAGTGCTTTCTCTGTTTTTCTATTACCCAGAATGCCTTGATTTTCCCCCATTGACCTCTTAAATCCATGACCACAATTGATTGAAATGTTTGTTGGTTGATTCACTTTGAAGAACTTTTAGCATAATCCTAGAAATGCAATTACCCTTCGACCATAAAATTTCATTTCTGTTTATACTAGAGAAACTAATACTTATTTACAACAAAACCCAAGAAATAGTATTTGAGTATTTTTATTTCCAAATGTTTAAAACTCTCAAGATACATGCACATTTATCCACTAATTATTATACTCCTTCTTTTGATCATTCCATATGAATATTTAAAAATATTTACCCTTTCAAGAAGAGAAATATTTTCTACATTAGTTTTAAGTGCCAAGTATATATTTATAGTTTTTATAAACTATAATAATTAATTATAAAATATTATATGTTTATAATATTTAAGGGTACAGGATATTCCAAATCTCCAGTTCTGAAAACCATATAATCAATGATGTTTACATTGCTTTGTATTAAAACAAAAATGCCATGTCAACATGAGAATAAATAATCAGTATTTATCTTTCATTTATTCATTACATGATGAAACCCAATATCTTTTTAATGTTCTTAATTTGGCTAGTAATATTATTTTGTATACGTTTAGGACACAAACTCCATTCTTCAACTTTATGTGGTAATCTTTCCTCATTATCTTTAAAATTTAATTAATGTATTACTTGTTTTTCATGTCATAACTGAAAAGAATTCATAATCTTTGTTTTAATTCCACTAATACATTGGTTTAAAAAACATATACTTATGTGCCCTTTGCTATATGAATTGTTTTTCATTATTCAAGTACCACTTGCTTGGAGATATCTTCCTTGATGTCATGCACTAACCATCAATTTTCATTACAACTATAATCTGTTTGTATAACATCTACAATTGGAAAATTATGTCTCAACTACTTTTGCTTTATACCTGCTTCTCCCATTAGACCACACATATGTTGTTAAATAAAAAGGTGAAAGCATTTGTGAGCAACTGAATGACTAAAAATCAGGCCAAATTAAATTGTAATTTTTAATTAATGTCAAAATCCACAAATTTATTACCTGTAAAGCTGAATTAGTACCATATATCTTACATAGTACTGAATGCATGTAATTGCACTTTAATTCAATAAAATGTTTAAATTAGGTAAAACACAGAATTATGTATAGTAGTCAAGACAAATCCTTGTATATGTTTATATTAATATTTCCCAGAGTGCCTTTAAATCCAAAATAATATCATGAATTAATCAGTCAGTAAAATTTAAGAGATTAAGTAATCTGAACATCCTTTAGATACACCAGTTCTTCAAAAGTTATTATTAAATGAAAATCCTGCTAAAAAGAAACTAAGGCTTTAAATATGATAAAATGAGAACCTTGTTTAAAAAGAAACTCAGGATTTAAATGATAACAGAATATTGTATGACATGAATATTTCAGAGTATATATTAATTTTAGTAACATAATCTTATATGAGATGCTATTGTCTATGACAGTAATTAAAATATTGAACCTTAGAAGTGAAAGTTTTAAGTATACTACCATATTAAATATCTTCAAAAGAGTATGGCATGATCGCATATGCACATGCTTTTAATTCTAGTAATCTGGAGGTAGAGGCTTATATTATTATGTTCTGTTAAGCTGAATTTCCAAGTGATCATCATAATAACAAACATAAAATATTCTTTAATCAGCTTTACCTAAATTAACATAAAATTTGATTATATTGGTGTATAGAAATTTGAATCTAAGATAATCTATTGTTTTGAGTGACTCTAATCTCATTATGTTTTTATGCAGAATTTAAGCTGTAATATTTCTCTACAATTTTGTGTAATTTAGTTTTCTTTATATTCTGTATTTATGTCAATATCATCAGTATTATAGATGTATACTAAATGCTTTATTGTTAATTACAGACATTGAAATCACTTTGTCAAGTTTTCTAAATATTCACTGGTTCAAATTATCATTTTCTTTTATCAAAACTTTAAGTCTTTGTTTATATTCCATATAAACACAAGACATTTGTATTATTTAACTTTCACAGCATTCTATCGTATTGAAACATTATATTATACACTAACTGTATTCTTATATGATTAAATTACATTTAATTTCCAATTATTCTAGAACTAGCAATATTAATGATGACTCCCCAATATTAATGTTTATCTCTAAAAAATGAGAAGTGTATCAAATACAGGGTAGTTTAGAATATAGTATAATATTGGCAAGCAAGTTAACTGAAAACTACTATATAATATTAGATGTTTAATTTATCAATTATTTAATACTTTGAAATAGCATTTTTTTAATTTGGAGTTTGTTTATGTTTTATGTGATATTTGCACTGCCCCTCCACGTGCTCTTTTATTTACACTGAATATTTTCATGTGTTCATTAGGCATAAAAGGGTAATTCTCGTATATATGATAAAATAGAAAAATACATAATAAACTAACTGACAAGACAAATAGGTTTCAGGACATGGAAGACAGATAGAGTGTCACAGAAAAAGAATTGAGGCAATTGACTAGGAACGACAGAAAAATGTCAGTGCTTAAGTGGAAGCACAAAATCTAGCAAAAGTTTCTTGAAATGATATTGAAAGAGATTAAATGTTTTTGTCACAGGATATAGAAAAAGGCCCGACCTGTAACTCTGGTTGTAGAACACATGTCTAACAGCCACAAAATCCTGGGTTCCAGCCTTTGCACTGAACACCAACCAGGCTTTTAAACCCAGCTCACTGCTAGAAGAGGTGAAAGTCGAAGCACTAGAAGTACATGATCATCTTTGAGTACAAAGTGAATAGAGACCCTCTCTCAGTAAAAAAGTACAAAAACATTTTTTCTTTTTAGATATATATTGAAATCTGATTGTAAACATAATTTACAGGGTTGAGACATTAAAATAAAATATGTCTATTTCTCTGTCTATCCATTCATTGAAATAGCATCATGTCGGTTTTTATTTTTATTTTATTTTTTCTGGAGATTTAAATAGAAACCTTGTGGGAAAAATCTGAGTCATATATGCACAAGCTTTGGATATTTGCCACTGTATGGATTTAAGAAGCATTGGTTTGCCAGGCAAACATCCCCTGCAGCAAGAGTGACCACTGTACCCATTGGCCCCATCTGGATCTGGAGGGATAGTGATCAGCAGAGTCACAGGTCCCAAATGCATGCGGAGAAAGAGGTCTCAACTGCGCCTGGAGAAAGGGCAACCACCAGAGATAAAGATCCCACTTTTACCTACCGATTGAAGGAAGAGATGGGTAGAAAACATTGCAAGAATATACTCAACAACATAGAGAGCAATATTGCAGCACCAGAAACTAGAGGTCATCAGCAAGACCTGAGCATCCCAATGCAGATGAAGTAGAAGAAAACAACTCTAAAAATAACGTTATAAAGACGATAGAGGCCCTTAAAGAGAACATGAAAAATTCCATTAAAGAAATAGAGGAAAAGACAACCATACAAAAGGAAGAAATCAATAAATCCCTTTAGGAAAGTCAAGAAATCCAAGAAAACCAAGAAAAAGCAATCAAGCGAGTGAAGGATGCAGTCCAAGACTTGAAAATTCAAATACAGGCAATAAAGAAAACACAAACTGAGGGAATTCTGGATATGGAAAATCTGGGTAAAGAACAGGAATTACAAATGCAAGCATACTCAACAGAATACAAGAGATGGAAAAGAGAATCTCAGGCATTGGCGAGATGAGACAGGAAATAAATTTATCCATCAAAGAAAATGTTAAATCCAAAAAGTTTTAAACACAAAACATCCAAGAAGTGTGGGACACCATAAAAAGACTAAACCTAAGAAAAATAAGGATAAAAGAATGCAAAAGGCACAGAAAATATATATTCAACAAAATCATAGAAGAAAACTTTCCCTATATAAAGAAAGATAAGCTGGGCAGTGGTGGCACACGCCTTTAATCCCAGCACTCGGGAGGCAGAGGCAGGCGGATCTCTGTGAGTTTGAGGCCAGCCTGGTCTACAAGAGCTAGTTCCAGGACAGGAACCAAAAGTTACGGAGAAACCCTGTCTCGAAAATCCAAAAAAATAAAAAAAGAAAGATATGCCTATGAAGGTACAAGAAGCCCACAGAACACCAAATATACTAGATCCCCAACAATAGTCCCCTCACCATATAAGCAAAACACTAAACACGTCAAATAAAAAAAGAATATTAAGAACTGCAAAGGAAAAAAGAATCCAAGTAACATATAATATCAGTATTCTCAGTTGGCCTATAAAAAGATACAAACTATCAGAATGGATACGAAAACATGGCCCATTCACATGCTGCATACAATAAATATACTTTAACCTCAAAGATACACATTACATCTGAGTTAAGGGTTATGAAAAGATTTCCAAGCAAATGGACCTATGAAACAATTTGGTGTAGCTATACTTATAAAATAGACTTCAAACTGATATTAATCAAAAGAGACAGAGAAGGACATTTCATAACCATCACAGAAAAAAATCCATCAAAATGATATCTAACATCTATAAATTCTATATAAAATCTATGCCCCAAGTACAAGGGCACACACACACATTTGTAAAAGAAACATTTCTAAAGCTTAAATCACACATCAAACCCCACACACTAATAGTGGGAGACTTCAACACCTCACTCTCAACACACTGGACAGGTATACCAGAGAGAAATTTAACAGAAAAGGGAACTAACAGGTGGTGCTAACCAATTAAGATGGAATGAGATGCACCCGGCCCTAGTAGTGCACATCGTTAAAACAAGCACTCAGGAAGCAGAGGCAGGCAGATCTCTTAGTTCCAGAACAGCATGGTCTACAGAGTGAGTTTCTACACAGAGAGACCTGTCTCAAAAAAAAAAAAAAAAGGGGGGGGGGGAGTAGGGGAGAAAGGAAGGGAACCCTTAGGGAAGGGGCCTTGTCCTGTTTGATGGTGATAAAGAGGGCTAGCGTTTTTGAAATAATATAGAAAAGTAAGGTAATATGCTTAGTGGTGGGAACGAAATCTTCCCCATCATAGTTAATTCTGGTCAGGCCAAAGACCCAGGTGGCCTGCTTTGATTAACCCTCTCCCCTCAGTCTCCATAACTAACTCCCTGGCAGTTTAGGCCTATAAATATATTTCGAATCTGGCTGTTCTATGTGCCAGTCTAAGCTGTCTGAACCGTCGTTACTCCACCTCAGCAGCCTGTTCTGCTTCCTTTAGCCTTCTCCAATCTAATCCTTGCCTCTTTGTTATCTGTCCTTGAATTATAGCCAAGGCATTTTTACCATGCATTCTCAGAGTCACATTCTTTTGTTGTTTTTGTTATTATTTTAAGAAAAGATTTCTCTGTATAACAGCTCTGCCTGTCCTGGAACTTGGTTTGTAGACCAGATTGGCCTCAAAATCTCAGAGAACCATCTTCCTCTGCCTCTTGGATGCTGGGATAAAGGCATGCACCATCACTGCCTGACCATGTCTTTCCATATTCTAATTGTATCTTTGTTTATTATTTTTATGCAATCTGTATTAAAACCATTGTCAAAGTACTTTGTCCATGGATGTTTAATTTTAATCACTAAAATTCTTCTTAGGCAATTTCTATTTTAATCTTTTCCTAAATCACATATCTATTTTGCTTTTGCTTTCTTACATTAAAAAGCAACTGCATATTTTTGTTGTTCATTTACTGATTTTGCTTCATTTAATAATTTTTATATTTAATATCATATATATAATGAGTACTGAAACATACAGCTGGATATATAAAAGTCAACCACAGAGTTATATTTATATTTTTAATTTCAATAAAATACATTCACTCTTAGCAGTTATGGCATTTAGATAGATTTGTTATTAGCCATTTTTGGTCACTGCTAAAATTAAAAACAATTGTACTTACACAGATATTTTTGTCCATAATCTGCCCAATTCCTTTAAAGAGTAAGAGAGAGAAAGATGAGGATCTTTATGCATATCAAGTACTTTCTGCATATCAAGTTTACCATGTGATTCTTCCTTAAATATCCAAAGTTACCGTTCCTTATATTTATTCGTTTCATTATTTGAGTGGCCGTCCACTAGCATTTTCACGTTTCATTGCTGATTTGTTCCTGCCAGTATTACTTGATGATGTTACCAAACCTATTTTTATGTTGTTTGATGTAGAACCTAATATTTTATATATTTTCTACAATAGTTTATTTTACATAAAAATACAAATAAAAGTTCAATGCAAACACTTCAAGGATTTCCTCTTTATTTTGCTTCATGTTTACTCTGCTTGCTCAATTGTTCATTCTTAAGAAGTCCATGCAATATTATCATCAGTCTTCTAGTGGCAAAATCTCTCATGGTTCATTTATTTTTTCCTGTAAGTTTGAACCAGCCATCCTAAGTTTAGGATTATAATGGAGGAGCTCCAGTTCACAGCACTTTCGCCTTCTTTCTGCTGTCTCACTGTGTAGAAAGCTACCACCACTGCCGTTCTGCAGTTGTTCTGTGTCTTTATAACTCCTATAAATACTATTTTTGGTCTCTGTGCATCCAAGAATTTCTCATCATGTTTGACTTTTAATATGTGACAGTTATATGTCTGGATCAGATATCTTGTCATTTCTCTGTCTGCAATTTTATGGAGGTTTTTGACTGCGTAGGTTAACATTGTTCATTAAACTGAGAGATGTTTTCAACTATTGCCATTAATTCGTTGCATAATTCCATTAATTTCATGTGCCATTGTAAGATTCTTATTAATTACACTATATTTTTTTTCTTTTACAAATCTGCACGATTCTATTTACTTTTTTGTTTTGTTTTGTCTTACTTACAATAGACTCCCTATCAAGAGGATCTAGCTTCACATTCACTAATTTTTCTGTCTTATGCGGAGACAGGTTAGTGAATTAATTTTTTTTTTATTTTTATAGCCACAGATATTCAGTGTTCAGTAAATATTGCCCCATTTCTTCCTTTAAATTTTAAAATATCATGTTCTTTCTGTGCTCTTTAATCATATACAAACTAAGTGGTCTATAAATAGGCCCACTCTCTAAATGTCTTTAATGTCAGTTTCTATGATCCCTCTCTCTCTCTCCATGACTTATGAATTCCTGATTTGTTTGGATGTTTCGAGACCTACACTCATATTTTAATAATGTAGCTTAGCAATCTCAGGCACTGTATCCTTGTTTTATAGGATTCTCATTTCTCTTTCTTTTCTTATAACTTCTCCAGTTACTTTCTTATTTTAGTGGCTTAACTCTATTATTTCTGCAAATTCATTTGGTCATGCAGCTTTCAACTTCACCTGCTGGTGTATAATAATCCTTTCACTTGGTTTTGTTTGTTTGTTTTTGCCTGTTTTCCACTAGAAAGTAATATAACAACTAAAGATTGCAGTAATGTCCCTCTTCCTATGAAACAGATAGCATATCTATTTGAAAAGGTGTGTGGTGTGTATCTTGCTATCATGACTAAAAAGGCTAGTTTTTTCCTCATGTTTAAATTGAACCCCTAAATTAAAGATCTTCCTGACCACTGTAAGTGCAATTATGGATGTGCATACCATCACCAAATTAGTAACTAAGATTCAGTTTAGTTACCTTCTAATTTCTATCTTCCTCGGAATTGCTCTTGAGTCATTATTGCTTCATTTCCCGCAAGGTTTGTCACATGATTCAATTTAAAACTCTTGCACATACAGTTTCTGGCTTGTGTTATTTATTCTTTGTGTAGCCTGAGAATTTGCTTAGGCCTGCTTCAGTTCCTGAATCAGTTTTCTAAACAGTGACACCCAATGTGCATCTGCACACTACCTAAGCCCCAGACATAATTGTGTTGCCATTGATGTTCAAGGTCCTCATGCAACCTGTTTCTCTTTTAAACATTTGTCTACATGATTCTGGAAATTCTAGCAGATTACTTAATTGCTGTTTTCCAAGATCTCAATTGTTTTAAACAATACCTTCAGAAATGCTGTTCTCTCATAGCAAAGTTCAAGATTTTACCTATCACAACATAAATATATTAGAATACATAATGGGTTTTAGTTCCTATTATTTAAATTTGATGGACTGTGATACATTGTTTCCCCAGTAGGCAGCTCTGCACATGTAATTTAAATTTATCTGATCCACCTCTGTATAGACATTCCATTATTTCTTTAACATGTTTTGACTTCTATAGCAGTTGCTATCAATTATTATAATTTGTTTTAACAGGTGCTGTTTTCTGTGCGGTTTCTGTTTCACACAAGGACAGTGTGAATGTATTTTATGTTAGTCCAGTTACTATGAATTTTGGTATCTTAACATTTGCTGTTTAAAAATTAGTCACTGATTATTATCAATTCAATTACCTAGATTTATAATAAATATAATTAATTTACTAAATGCTACTTTAATCTTAATCAATATAACATTAAACTAATATGCTATCATTCTTGAAAGAAAATTTATTCATGAATAATCACTACATGAAAGTAATCTCTGGTACATAGGAAGAAAAAATTAGAAGAAGCTAGGGTACACCGCCCAAGGAAGCGTCAGGAGCAGTCAGTGAATGAGGAAAACTGGCAGCATTTTCTGTTCTTGTTTTTGTTTTGTTTTGTTTTTCTGTGTGTTTCTTTCTTTCTTTCTTTTTTTTTTTTTTTTTTTTTTGAGGGGATAAAACCTCTGTTCTAAGTGGCTAGCCGAGAAAACACACATTAATGGTGACAGTAATTGGCTCACTACTTTTCACAAACACACAAATACACATATTGTTTAAATCTAAATAATTGAAGAGGAAGCCCATGGATTGTAGAAGAGTTAGTTGGGGTCCATGAGTGGAGCAGGAGGAAGAGGAGAGGAGTTAGAAATGCTGCAAATGCAGTGCACCTATGTGTGGATTCCTCAAGTAAACTAATTTCTCAACTCTAAAAACTGTATCATTTTAGATAAAGATTTGTTCATAAAAACTTCTCCAAACTTTATATTAATGTCAACAAACTGTATTAAAAAGAGGTTTGAGCAGTACTCTAATATGTATATATTCCATATTTTCTTCATCCATTCTTCCATTGAAGGGCATCTAGGTTGTTTCCAGGTTCTGGCTATTACAAATAATGCTGCTATGAACATAGTTGAGCATATACTTTTGTTGTATGATAGGGCATCTCTTGGGTATATTCCCAAGAGTGGTATTGCTGGACCCAGGGGTAGGTTGATCACGAATTTCCTGAGAAACCGCCACACTGCTTTCCAAAGTGGTTGCACAAGTTTGCATTCCCACCAGCAATGGATGAGTGTACCCCTTTCTCCACAACCTCTCCAGCAAAGGCTATCATTGGTGTTTTTGATTTTAGCCATTCTGACAGGTGTAAGATGGTATCTTAAAGTTGTCTTGATTTGCATTTCCCTGATCGCTAAGGAAGTTAAGCATGACCTTAAGAGTCTTTTGGCCATTTGAACTTCTTCCATTGAGAATTCTCTGTTCGGTTCAGTGACCCATTTTTTAATTGGGTTAATTAGCATTTTAACGTCTAGTTTCTTGAGTTCTTTATATATTTTGGAGATCAGACCTTAGTCAGTTGCGGGGTTGGTGAAGATCTTCTCCCAGTCGGTGGGTTGCCTTTTTGTCTTAGTGACAGTGTCTTTTGCTTTACAGAAGCTTGTCAGTCTCAGGATATCCCATTTATTCAATGATGTCCTTAATGTCTGTGCTGCTGGGGTTATATGTAGGAAGTGGTCTCCTGTGCCCATGTGTTGTAGAGTACTTCCCACTTTCTCTTCTATCAGGTTCAGTGTGTTCGGACTGATATTGAGGACTCAGCAGTAAAAAACAATGACTTTTTGAATTTTGCATGCAAATGGATGGAAATAGAAAACACTATCCTGAGTGAGGTAAGCCAGACTCAAAAAGAGGAACATGGGATGTACTCACTCATATTTGGTTTCTAGCCATAAATAAAGGACATTGAGCCTGTAATTTGTGATCCTAGAGAAGCTAAATAAGAAGGTGAACCCAAAGAAAAATATATAGGCATCCTCCTGAATATTAACCTTCATCAGGCGATGAAAGGAGACAGAGACAGAGTCCCACATTGGAGCACAGGACTGAAATCTCAAGGTCCAAATCAGGGGCAGAAGGAGAGAGAGCACGAGCAAGGAACTCAGGACCGCGAGGGGTGCAGCCACACACTGAGACAATGGGGATGTTCTATCGGGAACTCACCAAGGCCAGCTGGCCTGGGTCTGAAAAAACATGGGATAAAACCGGACTCGCTGAACATAGTGGACAATGAGGACTACTGAGAACTCAAGAACAATGGCAATGGTTTTTTTTTTTTTTTTTTTTTTTTTCTGCACGTACTGGCTTTGTGGGAGCCTAGGCAGTTTGGATGCTCACCTTGCTAGACCTGGAGGGAAGTGGGTGGTCTTTGGACTTTCCACAGGGCAGGGAACCCTGATTGCTCTTAGGGCTGTCGAGTGAGGGGGACTTGATTGGGGGAGGGGGAGGGAAATGGGAAGCGGTGGCGGGGAGAAGGCAGAAATCTTTAATAAAGAAATAAATAAATGAAAAAAAAAAGAGACTTGAGCAAGACAAACCTGTAATTTTTCAGATCTTTTCTGAAATATCTCAATTTGAATAGTGTTTAGAAACTTAAGTCCAAAGATTGCAACAAAATTCCAGTACTAAGGATAATTAAGAAAGTGAATCAAGAGTTACCTTTAATCTAAATTTTCTACCATTCCATTTTAAAACTTTTATTTTACTGTAATTCTATCATTCAAAATTTACTTTCAAAATAAGTTAAGATTCATGACATTTTTACACTCAGGTTGCATGTACAGGCCTGGAATATCTGGAGGTGGCCCACTGTGCATGCCATATTTAACTGAAGCCTACCAATCACTCATTCATTTATGTGGCACAGAAGAGAAAGTTGGAAATATTCTCGAATGCAGTGGTACAAGAGAATACTTCCTAAATAAAACCTCAGTAGCACAGACACTGAGAGAAACAATTTCATTTTAAAGTTAAGAGATTTTTAAAATATGGATGTTGTTTTAACTCAGAAACTTTCAGAGTCTCTCATCAACTATTATATTTATACATTAGAATTTTTAAAAAAAAATATAGCTAACAAGACACCAAATAGGATCCAGACTTCCCATGTATTCTTCATATATATTTGGCTTTTTTATATTTCTTACTCTCTTTTTAAATACTTTATTACTTTTAAACTATTTTTTCTATGGCTGCCTATACCCATTTTTTTTCTGTTAAGAATACACACATTGTTAAACACACTGTAGCCTATTTAGAAGTTTTTTTTTTCTGCTTGAAAGTGTGTTTCTATGAGTCTGTAACCTTTTCTGTCTACATGAGCAAAACCTTAAACCTACCAACACAGCTTAGCTTGTGGCGGATTTGTGAGTCAAGCATGCAGGCAGGTACTGGGTGATGTGTGTGTATTGTGATGGGCATGAGGCATAGGAGACTAGGAAGCCTCATTTGACTCTATTTTTGTGTGCTTATAACCTTTTTAAAAACTTTCTCACATCTTATGTGGATTTACGTGGCCAGACAATGAACACCATTTGTAGAAAGATTTTTCTTTTCTGTTCAGTCCATCAATTCCCTAAGAGTCACATGGAGACTTCCTATATATTATGAACCTTAGCAGATAGATTAGAATTGTTTATAACTAGTTTTTACATCTTAAGTAATATTTTTTAATCTATGTTCTTCTGTGTGACTTGATTACCTTTATTTTTAAAAGCCCATGCTGCTTGTTTTGAGTCCCTGGTATCTCCTCACAACTTCACCCTTCTCCTTTCCAACATCCCCTTTGTCTAGAGATCCAGCCTAGCTATTGGCTATTAATCTCTTTATTGAACTGAAACAAGTAGCATGGTTTTATAGTACACAAAAATATTATTCCACAACACAGGTCAAAGAGTGGGAATAATCAGAATATATCATATATAGTTGCCAAATAATGTATTTTAACAATAGATAAAATTAAATGTTTCACAATACTTACAGAAAGATAGCAACTAAAAAACTTAAAAATCAAAGATGCCACCTCAAGTAATTTAAAGCTAGAGTGAAGCAAATATGATACCCCTTAAATAGGGTACTGTAGGGATTAATTAGACTGTAACATAACAGTAGCATGTTATTCAGAAATCGTGTCAGTTGGCCTCTAAAGGTTCTGAAGAATGAGAATGATAATATTAATTTCTAGCAGTGATTCAAAATATCATGTTGGGTCAACAACAACTTGAGGATCTTTTGATGTAATACTTGTGTAAAAGAACCTGCTAATGAGATTCCAAAGTATTATCCACACAGCTAATTGATATAAAATGTGGGATTCATTTACTTCTTTTTAATTTTAAATAAGAAATGTTGCCTTTTCTTTTTGGCTCTATGTATCTTTTAAAGGTGTTTATAGTACCAGAGTTAATCTTCCAGTACTGTTGACAGAGGTTTCTTTACTGCCTGATTCTGCAGCAGTTCAGTCACAAAGTAACTCACAGAGATCCACATTAACCATAAGCTAGTTGGCCTATTAGCTCAGGACTCTTGTTAACTCTTACATACTACATTAACACATAATTCTTGTGTGTTTCAGCCACATGGCTTAGTACCTTTTATCAGTGAGGCATTCTCATCTTGCTTCCTCTGTGACTGGGTTGTGACTGAAGATTGACTATTTTCTCTTCCCAGAATTTTCCTGTTATCATTGCCCTGCCTCTACCTCCTGCCTGGTTGCCCTACTTATACTTCCTGCCTGGCTACTGGCCAATCATCATTTTATTAAACAAGCATAAGAAACAAATCTTTACATGGTATTCAGAGTTCTTGTTTTGGAAAAATAAAGTGTGTGTAGTAGGGTGAGTGCTGTGGGACAATGGTATTATATCCAGTAAAGATTTGTCAATTGTATTGATTTAATAAAATGCTGGGACAGGGCAAGGGCAGGAAGTATAGGTAGAGTGACCAGAATATGAGAATTCTGGGAAGAGGAAAGTCTCAGTCTCCAGTCATCACAAAGGAAGCCAGATACAGAGGAAGCAAGATGAGAACGTCTCACAGATAAAAGTTACTGAGCTATATGGCTCACAAAGATAAGAATTATGATCTGATTAAAGATATAAGAGTTAATAAGAAGCCTGAACTAATCAGCATTTTATTAAGTCAATACAAATAACAAAAATTTACATGGTATAAGTCTATTGTCACACAGCACAGTACTGGTGCCATCTGGTCAGTAGGTCATCATTAAGTTAAGGTTAGTGAACCAAATCTTGCTATATACAGTTCTCTACTTGGTGCTATTTGAGAATGAGGAAGATATGAAAGAGAATATATTTATACCATTTCAGTTAAGCCCTTTATATCATTGTTTTTGTAGAAACATGATTTGTAGTATAAGTGATTTTTGAATATTTTATAGGCAATTTTATACCACTTATAGCTACTTTAAAGTTTCAGAGATAATAATATATGCAAATTCAAACTAGTAATCATTAACTGTAAATTTAAAGAGTATTTTATTTAAATAATATTAAACACAAAGCCTTTCTATCTGACAGCATTTACATAAGAGCCTCTAATAACATCAAGATGATAATAGAAATGTATTCTTAAATAATGGGGGAAATGTCAAATCAAGATATCAGAAAATAAAAACTAAATAAGGTTACTTCCCAACTGAGATGCTTATATACATATTAGTATGCTTTTGGAAGAGGAACAGAGTCTCAGAGTAATCAATGTAAACCTGGTTCCATATTTTAGCCATCATTTCCTATCTTAGGAAATAACCTATATCCATTCATTAAAACCTCCATCAGAACAGTGTTGACACATGCCTTTAATACCAAAAACCAGGAAGCAGAGTCCAGTGAATCTCTGTGAGATAAAGGTCATCTAGTCTATAGAGCAAGTTCCAGAACAGGTGATACAGGCAAATCCTGTCTCAAACAAATAATTCCCTTAGATTTTTTTTTTTTTTACTGGTTTTGGATTCACTTCTCCAGATCTTTGTCTACATCTACAACATTCTGGATACCCCCTTAGACTGCTTATGTATCTAGGGTTTAACTCTAGGATACAAGAATTTTAGTGGACTCCACTTGCATTCCATTACTATCCAGAGACATTCTTATGTCATCTAGTAAATATAAACAAGTGAACTGATATTCAATGCATGAAACTCAGACTTTTGAATAGTTTAAAAATTAGCAACATTATTGGTGATTAAGAGCTTACTTACAATATTATATTTAAAACAATTTGCTAAAATTTTCTCAATAATTTTAAAACACTTAAATCATAATGGAGATTTATATCATTACTTTGTAGATGAGAAATTTGACATAGGTTTTATATATCAAACTGAAATGTGTAGGCCATTGTAAAGTGTGATAACAAACAATTTGTCATCTAGTAAACCATAATAAATAAAAATAAGGTTTTATAAAACATAAGGGATATAAACACAACGTTATATACCAGTATTTACATACACACATTTATGTACATAAGTATATAAATACTTACTTCACATGGGCATGTTTATATGTAAAAATAAAATTGGTAGTTACTGAAGAATATATTAATAAGCTTAAATTTAAAAATAAAAATAATTTATAGCAAAATTCTCCTTATAAACTATATAACAAATTTAGTTAGGCTTGGTAAATAGTAATTCTGGCTATGAATACATGAGCCTTATGTAAACTCACAAGAAACCATGTGAAAAAATGAACAGGGTCTTGAGTGCTCCAACAAAACTTGATACACGTCTCACCCCTGTGCATGATGAATGGCACATACACATGCATAAACATACAAGCACAAACCCACATAAAAATACAAACAAAATAAAGCAAAAATATAGAACCAAAAACGTACCATTGAATAAGATGAGAACAATTTAATATACTTATACATACTCATACACACAGAGATATGCAAATGGATAATATACTTAAGAAAATGGCATGTGTCATTTTTGTATGAGTAGTGGAAATGTATATTGAAACCACTTTCATGTACTACTACGTGACCATCAGAGTGGTTAATCATAAAAATATAAACAAACCAGGGGTTTAGGATGCTTCAAAACAGTTACAGTCCTAGTATATTGCTGGCATAAATATAAATTTGTGCAACCAGTTTGGAAAACATTTTGACAGTTTCTAAATATGTAAATATACACTTACCATATGCTACAGCATTACATTCATAAATATTTAAGCACGATAAATGAAAACATATGGAAACAAAAACCTGAACAGGCCTGAAGTTTTAAAATTTCTGATTTAAAACACTGTAAATACTCATAATAAGAGAACAAATTGACCTAAATATACATTCCAAAAGGAAATAATTGAAAGGCTTAATTATAAAAGCTAGCTACTGATTTCACAGTGATATAAATTCAAATCTAAGCTATGATATTATTCTTTAATTAGACAATTAGATTTATTAATTTCTGAAATAAAATGAAATGGGTCATGAAATCAAATCAGTGGTTTTCTGAGATAAGGAATGGGGAAACAGCACAAAACAGTCTCTTGGAAGGATAAGAAAACTCAGTGTCTTAATAGTCATAGATTTTGCCTGGGTTTATAAAACTATTGATATTCTTTGGTATAACAGGTGCATTATATCAAAGAAATTTAATATTTCATTAAGTTATTTTTATGAAAATTAATGAGTTACAACTGTGTTGAGATGGAATAAAAATCAGTTGAACTTTGTTCAGACTGCTTATAAATCAATTGGTTCAGTGTGGAAATAAATGTTTGGCATTTAAAAAACTAAGTTTTGTGAGATCAATGAAGAACAAAAATATTTTAATTAGTATTTGATTATGAATGTGAAAGAATGCCTATACATTGCTACATATAACAATAATGCATGTATTTAATGTAAAAGAGTATGCAAAAAAGAAAAGTAATTAGATATGTTATAAGCATATGCACAAACTCATATCAAAATAAGAATAATAGAAAATAATTGAAAAAATTAAAATTATTATTGTGTATTTTTTAAAATTCATGTGCAAAGAACCTAGAGGCTTAAATTTTTCTGGTACCGAAAAGAATAATTCATTCCACAAAACTATGCTATTAAAACAAATTTTTACTTGTGCATGTTTCATTTTTAGGTATATGATTTTAGGATTGTTAACTTGATGTTGAATATGCAACTGGGGACTATTTTCTGGGAAAGTTATTACCATCACTCTTACTCTTCTTTAGTTCCCTGTCTAGGATGCAGGTCCTCGGAGAATGTCTGTTACTACTGCCTTACTCATCATTTATTTAGGTGGCCATGCTGATGAGAGTCCACGACTTCAGTTTCTCTGAAAATTTTAATATAAAACAATTTTATATCAAACTTATGTTTTCTCTTTTTTGCAACTTTCTGGCTCTGTCCCAAGATGTTTCTTGACTCTTGTGTTGTAGATTTCAGTGTAACTTGGATAGTTTCAGGGTCATTTACTATCTGTAGTTTGGTCAGATGGTGATGTTTTACACATTAAATTTATATATTTAGGTATGTGTGCATATTTATGTAAATATAATTCAACAACTAATGAAATGAGGCCATAATATTGAGAGAGCTGGAGATGTATACGTGCTTGGAGGGAGTAAATGGATAGGGAAAAATGATTTAATTTCAAAAGCTAAAATGTAAAAAAAAAAGTAAAAGAATAAGAAAACAATATATTTTTCAAGGAGGATGACTTTCATTTAAAACTATATCAAATCAAGCCTGGAGAATTGTCTGAAGACCCTGTAATACCACTTTTGGATATATACCCAAACGATGCCTAACCACATGACAGAGACATGTGTTCAACTATGTTAATAGCAGATTATTTGTCATAAACAGAACCTGGAAACAACCCAAATCCACCTCGGCTAAAGAATGGATAAGGAAAATGTGGTACATTTAAGCAATGGAGTACTACACAGCGGAAAAAAATAATGACATCTTGACATTTGTGGGCAAATGGATGGATCTACAAAACATCATATTGAGTGAGGTAGCCCAGATCTAAAAAGGCAAATATCATATGCACTCAATCATAAGTGTCTTTTAGATATAAGGCTCAGAAAAACCAGTCAACAATTCAAAATCTCAGAGAACCAGGACAACAAAGAGGACCCTAAGAGATACATACATTGATTTAACCTATATGGGAAGTAGAAAAAGACAAGATCTCCTGAGTAAATTGGGAGCATGGGAACCATGCGAGATGATAGAAGGGGAGATAAGAAGATGGGAGGGGAGGGGAGAAAAATATATTGCTCAATAAAAATAATTAAAAAAATAATTATACATATAGGCTTTCAGAAGAGGCGCAGATGAATATAAAAGCATATAGATGGTTAAAAATAAAGAAAAGAATATTGACTGTTCTTGCAGAGTACCAGTCTTTGTTTCCCTCTACACAACAACCCCAGTTCTAGTAATATAGTTATTTTATTTCGTTCATTGTGTAACCAGGTTACCAAGTGGTGCATATTCATATGCGCAGACAAAACCTCTCAACCTACAAGGACCAATAGTGACTGGCAGGAAAGACATTTCCAGAGGTGAAGAAGACCTTTGGAGAACAAGGGGTAACCTACCATTTTCCCATTGTGTTTAAGCCCTGCTCTAAGATGAAATCTACAACTTGTACCACTATCTATCCAAGAATCTATGATTCTCATGTCCAAGATCCTAGGTGATATCCTATTACTATTTTACTGCTAAATATCTTACTATACAACAGACCTTTAATGACTGATATTTTATACTCGTAGTTTATTGCTTCTCTTGACCTTTGTCTATTTGTAGTATATACCGATTAACAAAGATGCCAACAACTCCTCAAGATGTAGAGAAGAAAGACTACCAACTACTTAGATCTAAGTGGAACATACATAATTCATTCTACCCTTCAAAAAGTCTGCTATCACTCTTTTTAAAAAACTTTTTTATTGATTTTATTGGGAGGCATAAGAGCCAAAGGCTGTGGAAGTCTATGAGAAAATTATACAAGTGGATGCAGCAGGACATATTAATTTGCAGTGGTTGGGTCAGCGTCTACAAGGTCTTTACAGATTGAAGACAGCCCACAGGCCAGCATGGAGAGGACAGTTGGTAAAGAAATCCCACCCTTGTTCATTTGGAAAGACTAAAATGATCATAAATGATCAATTTATGCTCTTCCATGGCAACATGATTTTAGTTCATATAACAGTGGAAGCTCCTCAAATTTTCCATTACAATACTTTATTACATTTTGATATTTGGAGATGGACAGAGGACTAGAGGATGAAAATGTGGAGATCATAGGATATCTGTATAACTCTGTGTTCTTGTTCTTGTCTTTGGTTACGGGGGATCTAACAGCAGCTTATCAAGCTGATCAGTAAAGTCGCTCTGCCCACTGAGTCATCTTGGTATCCCAAGACAACGTTTTATGTCGTTCCACACCCCTGGACTCAGATGTTAAAGTATTGCGTGGGGCTAAGGCACTGTTGAAAGCTGGTAACCATTTAACAAAGTAACTTAATACTTTTTTTAAAAAAAAAAAGTCACCAAATTAGTTTTGAAAAATCTTAAAATTCTGGATTATAGAGATTGGTATAAGATAGTAAGCATGTAGAAAAATATAAAAAATACTTAAATGCATCTCTAATTTCATTAGATAATCACACCTGTTTTCTAAATGTATGCCTCTATGATTCTTCTCTCTCATTTCTTTCCTCATCCCTAGTAAATCCAACTTTCCCTGCAGGATCTTTCTGCTCCAATATTGCAGTTCTTACATGAGTGATGCTTTTTTTTTTTTTGTTATTATGTATCACTTGTTCTAAATGTGTGTTCATTTTGGCAAATACAAATGAGGCCAGTGACACACAAAATCAACGTTTATTATAGTAGACATTAAATCATACAAAGGAAATGTGATGTACAGTCTTTCTTGCCCTTAGAAGGTAATGTCTTATATAGTGTGCATAATAATAACTGTTTATATATATACACACAAATAAAAAATGACCTTTCTTTTTATCATTTGACAGATAAAAATAATATTCACTATACTACTGAAGAGTGACGGCTCTTATAGCCCAGAGTATTTTAAGTCTCGGGAATTTATAAAATACATTTGGTGTATAATACAGTCAAATTACAAATGAACTCTGTTACTCTTTACAACACTTGAAAGCAGCATTTGGAAATTTTATTATTTTGTTCTTAGTGTTGATATTATCATAAAAACAGGTAATTCTACCTTCCACTGATGTGTTTTCATCAATTAAGTTTTAAGATCTGTCACTACAATTAAATACATGCTTAAATTTGCTTTTACCTGGCAGAATTTTATTGGATAAAGAGAAATTAAACATATCAATCAAAATGAAACAAAAATTAATTTTATTGAGTTGGCCACCAAATGTATTTTATAAATTAGTCTGTTCTGGATGCACAATGGTGGCTGATTGTTTAAAGATGAGGGTCATTTAAGGACTATCTTACATTTGTAAACCTAAAATCCTTCCATCGTACAACCTGCCAGTCTCAGTTCATTTGATAACGAACAGCCATATACATAAAGTATGATATAATCTGTTTTCTTTCTCAATTTTTTTGCGTACATAAAAACCTTTAAAAATGATTCAATTTAACGAAATAACACAAGACACAAGTGTACAAGAAACCAAAACCAGAATATAAATGGGCAAGGAATCAAGTACACCATTGCAGTGATTCAATTATACTCTGATAATAAAATTATTCCTTGTAATGTTGGTAGTATATTCATTTTTTTGCTAGGAATAATCCAAAACAATCCTGAACTTAAATGAGTTAAAGCAGCAGTTGATGAGAATTACATTTTTGCCTAATTGTAACTTAAGAAATCAAACTGAACATATTATAAAACTTTAAAAAGATCAGGATCTATTATCAATGACTGTACTTAACTGGATCTTTCTGACCATGACTTACCAATCTCAGATAAGTCTGAACCATTTTATAAGTACGATTTTCTTGGATGACAGTTTCAAAGAACTGTTTTTTTTTTTTATTGCAATGCCTTGTATTAAAAACTGTATGTAGAAAAGTAGGCAGAAAACTGTAAAAGCCAGAGATGGTAAAAAAAAAAAATTTAAGGAAATAGCATTTTCCAGATACAACAGGATGGTTACAAATCTGAACTCTCAGAGATTATTTGTGATAGTGTAGGACTTGCACAAGTGCAAATCAAACAAGACCTTAGCTGTACAAAATAAAACAAAACACAACAACAAACCCCACTCCTAACCAAGAAGTTATTTGATATTGATATAAGCCAAGAGGGGAAACGCCAGTTTTCTGCAGTGGCATGTCATTGGGCATATCAAACACTCTCAGGCGGGTCTTATATTTGGGAGTTGTTTGGCAAATACAAAACAGACTTTGCTTTGCTTTGTTCCCTCCACAACCACCCAGTCAGCCAAAGTTCAAGACGGAGGCTGTCTTGTTTTTCTGTCTGTCCCTTTGTTTCTCTAATACAAATACTAAGTAGATAACAATGTGTGTCATTATGTGAGCATCCTGTCAGAGGTGTCTGTCTGTCCCTTACATAAAACTTCATTCTGTATTTCATGAACAGCACAAGAAGCATCATACGAGGAAAGAAATGAAGTGTATTACTTTATCTTAATATAGTGTAGTCTGTCTCCAGCTGATTCAAACTGGCTAAATTGACAAATATCATTATTTGTCAACCAATATTTATAGATGATTGCTTTTAACCTTCTTTATGTTACATTTTAGGAAGTCACTCTCAACTTATTTATTTGCTGCTTTCAGAAAAATTATTTACATGCATTATCTGGATGATGGGCTTAGAAAGAAACATAGCTTAAACTTGCAGCTGTGCACTATCTTAATGTGATTATACAGGAAACCAAAGGCAAGTAATAGTGATTATTAAATTGTTATCTTAAAGGCAGCTTGTGCAAGCAATTTAAGTACACAGAAGACTGACAGTTTTAACTTTAAAGTAATTTCAAGATATTTTACGAACTCTGATTTTGAGGTCCAGCCAAAAGTTCTGGTTTCTTAAAATGTAAGGGATATTTTCAGAATAATGCTTTGCATGGGATCAGAGTCTATGGAGAGAGTTGGTGGATGGAAAATATGAAAAATAATTTCTTGAATAAAAAAATCAAAGTTAAACCAAAAGCAATTATAGCTTAATATAAACACATATACATATAAACATATATATATATATACATAATACATGCACACACATATATATACCTCTCCAAGCAAAGAGAGGTGACATTGCACATCTCCTAAAATCTATGCACCCGCCCAGATTGTTTCTCTGTCCATTGTAATGGAGAAAATAACAAAACACGTAAAATTGCATCTCTAAACTAATGGCAAGAAAATCACTGTGCTGTAATTTTGCTTTCAATGCACAACCTCTCTTCAATCAAAAGGAAATATACAATCATAGTACAAGAGATGGCTCTGAATAAGTTTATGGCAACAATTTTAACTTTAAAAGAAACAAATATATGGAAAATTTGATTCTTATAAACATTATAATAATGTCATTGGGAAAGCAATCAAGGTGTGTGACTCTCTTCATTAGCTTACAAAGGTATGTTTGTCTCATTGCTGTTGTTGGAGAATAGAATCCTCTGCTGATTTTGCCAAATCATCATGAGCACAATGAGAAAAAGTCAAAGAATTTGTTCCAGAATTTTGCCTTGTGAATTATTAGTTATTACTCTTGATAAAGTATTTTCATTTGCTATTATTTGTTAATACAAATAATAAAACCTAGTTACAGTCTTATAACAAATTTAAAGAACAGCTATATAAATGTTGTACACTGCAATTACACAATAAAGGAATCTTGTAGCCCCACACTCTCTTGAGCAAAGGGACTGGCTTCAGTAACTGTGCAGTATGTCAAATCTTAGGAAACTATGAAACTGAAAATCTATATGAAAGCAACAATGGAGTGCCAAAGATGTGAACATTTAAAATGCCCCTGTCTAGAATCTCAAGGAAAGTCATATTTCAAAATGTGCACATGGAACAGTGTGATCCATAATGTATTGAAGTCTCTAAATACAATTCTTAAGACCTATAATCAAGTGTTAATAACTACACTATAATCAATGTACCCCAGAGCAGTATTTCCTAAAGTGAAAATCTGGCAGCTTTCCAAGGCCTATACAAAAGGTCACAGTCACAGACATAAGAGAGCTTTGTGCTCGCATTCAGAGAAGACAAATCACAGAACCCAGCTCTTCAAAGTACAGCCATTAGTCATTCTTTTCTTCCCTCCCTACCTTACTGTCTTTTCCTCCCTCCCAGGGAGTGAGGAAGAAAGAGAGAGAGAGAGAGAGAGAGAGAGAGAGTTTTGATAAGCAAGCTACAAACTAAACTCTCTACATACATAGTCATTTTATAAGAATCCTTAAATAAACCATGGGGCTTCTTAATTAGACAATGACCCAAAAACTCATTTCTAATGAAGAAAATGTAATGATATCAAAATAGTGTTCAGTTTAAGTTGAACATTTGGTAATCAGTGTTTCAGAGGGCAGTTTGTTCTTTATTTTGTTTAAATCTATCTAACTTGTCATCTAAACCAGACTTCTCCAGACAAATCAAAACCCTTATTAGCAAGGTCATTTACAACAGATTTTAACCCTGATGCCGTGTTTCCATGGCATTCTATTGCCATACATTATTCATTATCCATGCTTGTGAATTTGAGTCATCAGTGTCTTTTATAGAGGACAAGAGAAAAATTATTGTAGAGAGAAGTAGATGGGAAGTAGTTACTCAAAAAAAAAAAAAAAAAAAAACACCAGGTCAGTGTTTTTTTTCTTCTTCAGTACTTGATAATTATACATAGAATTGTGTCTTTGAATAAAATAAGAGAAATACTCAAACAAAAGTTACCGATGGTGATGAATGTAGCAGTCAAGATAGATAATGGCAAATTGAGTTTCAGAAAGGAAGGGTTTGGGTAATTTAGCAGGAGGGGAAGATATGAAATCTTTAACTGATAGATAAATGAGACACTAGGAAGTGAAAATATAGAATTCATCCTATTTCGAGAGGGTTGGATGAAAACCAAAACAGCTGGAGCAGCTGGAGCAACCATGAGTCACAGAGATGAATCTTGGACTTACATTTCAGTTTGGAAAGAATTGAGTAAGAGAGTTTCATAGTGGAACAGTGGCTGTGAGTTGATTAATTCAAGATGATGTCAGGGCACTGTGGGTGGACAAGGCATGTTAAGAATGGAGGAAGAAAGCCAGACAGTGGTAGCACATGCCTTTAATCCCAGAATTTGGGAGGCAGTGACAGACGGATTTCTATATGAGTTTGAGGCCATCCTGGTCTGGAGAGTACATTCTAGGGTTGGCTTCAATGCTAGAGAGAAACCCTGTCTTGAACTCCCCTCCAAAAAAAAAAAACTGAGAAAAGAATGGAAGAAAATATGATACATTTAGACAAAGGAGTATTACTCAGCTGGTAAAATGATAACACCATGCAATTTTCAGGCAACTGGACACAATTAGAGAAAAACACCCTTACTGATGTAACCCAGACGAAGACAAACACTGTATGTATTTGCTTATAAGTTAATATTAGCTATTAAGTAAATAAAAATCAAGCTACAGTCCTCAGCATTAGATGTTCACTAGGCAAGCGTTTTGAGTTTTTGTATAGTCAGAAAGTAAGCAAAATTTACCTCCTAAGTTTTTCTCTTATATCACCCATGAAGTGACTTTCAAATGGAGTGATTTGGGCTGTCTGTTGGGATTCCCGTGAGTAGTTCACACTCAGAGTTCTTCTGCAAATTTTGAGTAATGATAATATTTATTATTCTTTCCTTTGGGTAAATGTAGAATGCATTCATCGTTTGTTAAAAATTTGTCTAATTTTATAACTAAAATGAAAATATAGACAGAGTTCTTCATTAATCTGGTACCAGGAACAAATGCTAATAAACAGAATTATACCAAACTAAGGTTCTTCAGTGTCTGAAAGGAAAGAATAATGTATACAGATGACTTATGGACTAGACTATATATGTAAAGTACATCAGACAGCACACTAACACCCATAGTATGAAATACTACATAATAGCAAAAAACAAATAGATTGATTTTAAAGTTGACAAATGACTTTAATTTTGTTGAAAAAGAAACATACAGATGGCAGGAAGAAATATTAAAAAATAATCCACTATACTCTTCATTAGGGTAGTGATGGAAAACTAAAGGAGATATCAATTTACCTCTCAGAAAATGTTTGTTACAAACGTGGCACGCAACTCATAGTAAAGCTGTAGAGAAAAGTAATCTCTCAAATAGTGCCGAGAGAGATGTAAATTGGTAATTCAGTATCCACAACACCTTAGAGGTTCATAAGAAAGACATTTCTTTTCTAGATATTCAAAGTAAATGAAATAAGTATGACTAAAGACATCTGTAGAAAATGTTTATGACTGAGTTATTCCCACATCAAGACCTAGTATCAATCTTTGCATGCACACCAGTGAATGAATAAAGGAAATGTACATGTACATATTGAAAGATGAGTCAGCTATTAAAAGAGGAAAATCCTTTCAGTTGTCAAAACTTGAGTAAGTAGGGAACACATTACTTTCAGTGTTGGAAATCAGAATTGGAAAGATAAACGTCATATAATCTTACTTATTCATCTGTGGAAATGTTGAATACTTCAAACACGGAAACTGAGAGTATAATGGATTTTACACAGGGCTGAATGCCTGGGTGTAGATGGTATTCCAAAGGGATAAAATTTCATTTTGGCAAAATAAGTTCAAAGTATATATTGGTTAAATTCATCTAAATGACTCTAGAACTTAAATAACTCTTTTGTCTTATATTCTTGAAAATGCTGCAAGTTGATGTAACGTTTTCCTACCACAAAATGAGTTTCTTGAGGCAATGTTTATATTAATTAGCTATATTTATTCATTTCATAATCAACGTATATTTCAAAATGCTCTATTTTAAGATCAGCTTAGGATGCAGAAAGGAAAGTAGGAAAGGATTGGAGAATAGGAAGGAAGGAAGTAGAGTATGACGGAAGAAATAAACAAAAAGAAGTTCTTACTAGTAAATGCATATCTTTAAACAATGTTGCAAATGAATTTCCACAATAGTCAGTTAGTGTGGTAATACTGAGAAAATATTTTTTCCAAGACTTTAGTTTATTTTTTATCATTTGAGTAGTAAACAATTAAATAAGCTCTTCCTATAATATATGCCACAAAATTTTACAACATATTTGGTTTTATTGTAAAGATATTCATTTGTAAAATATAAGTTATTTTAATATAGAACACTGAGATATCCTTCATAAGGAAGAATGCTCAGAAGATATTGAAAAGAATTTATGGTAATCACACATAGGTTAGTTATTTAATTCTACGTTCAGTTTGTTACAGGGGAGACCTCTTAATTACATGAAATAATTCAGAAAGAGGCAAAAGCCATTATTTCAAATTCTAAATGGCCTCACAAAGGAAATTTGAGAGCATTTGTTAAAATAATAAGAAAATTATGTATCCTTAGTGTATGGTTTTAATTTCTCCATTTTTGCTTTAATTGCGGTTACATTGCTGTGTTTACCTTGCTCAAGTTTGTTTTATAGTCTACCACACAGATTATTTCTGCCATCAATCCTTGATTCCTATCTATTATCACACAGTAGTTCTTGGTGAGTCTAAAATGTTTCCTAAAATAAGGAAGAAGCCATGTTATACAGGAAGCAAAGTACTGTCTAATAATTTTGCTATTACAAGTTAACCACTTTCAGAATTATTTTTTTCCTTTCTCATGGCAGACATACAGTTGCTACACAAAAATTTATACGAAATTGTATTAAGTAAAATATATATTATGTTTCAATTTGATATACTTATTTGCAAAATCTCAAAATACATACCTTATAGGAACAGAGTTTAACTCATAGCATGATAATTGAATAAAGTATTTATTGCGATATATGTTTAAAGTATAAAATTAAAATCTAAGTCATAAAATGAACTTCCTACTATGGTATGTTTTAAAGAGAAAAACATGGGTATTACACTCTGATTTGCAGCATTTTGTCAAGAAATATTCATTTCACCTAAAGATAGGTTGTGCGGTTACTATTGATCTAAATTGTTTTAAAGTTCAGCCCAAGGCTTCAGAATTTGATATGTAAAGATCTCTGGGTACAAACAAACATTTTCTAGCTCTTTCCCATTCTAAATAAGGGAAATGAGCTAAGGATTCATAGGTCATGTGATTCATAGAGTGACATAATATATTAGGAAGCTAAGTAAGGATCAGATGAAAAGTTACCTCACCACATTCTCCTGGTGGTAGGTTTTTAATGAACAGCAGGAAAGACAACCTAAATTAATGTAATGAACAAACAGGTGAGTAGCACTCTCAGAAAAAAATCCTTTAATCTAGTTTCCAAAGAGATGACAATTAGGTAACAACCTGCAGCGCGTGAGCAGAGTTACACAAACCCCCTGCCTAGTGAACTGGCTGAGCTTAATCAGGCATGATTTCTTGCATAATAATAGAAACAAGGAATGTGTTAAAGATGGGCATACAAATATCCTAAGAGCCAAAAGATAAATTCCAGACACAGTTCCTTACTATATAGACTGAGTGTTCAGAAAAATCTTGTGGGTGATTTAAAAAGCAGATTAGGAATATACTTGTTTATCAAGTTACATTTATTTTTCAGAAAAACAAAGGAAAAAACCTCTGTGGTATCTTCTAATGAAGACGAAAGATAATGAGGTCTATTCGCAAGTGCTGATAATCTCTATTTTTTATTGTTAAAATATGAATAACAGTATTTACTCCAATACTCACAAGGATACTTAGGAGGGAAACATAACTGACATTACATTTGATTTTGCCAACTTCTCTAAACATATCCTGAACAGCAGGCCAAGACATTTCCAATTAGGAAAAATGAACCCTTATTAATAAAATAATGTTATCATTGCAGATGCAGGCACGGTAGGAAGACAATAAACCTAGAATCTATCCCCCGTCACACCTGGGAGTCTCTATGAAACATGATGTAGTTTTTCTAATGCCACTTTATATTTGTAGAATAATTTGTCTTCACAACGTATTTTAAATTAATCTTAGTCCATTTGGTTTTTGTTTTATATCTGAATACTTAATGTGTAACTGAGAATTACAAATGTGCAAAAATGGTCTATAGAAACATATTTCTGGAGAATTATCCTTTTAATGGGGTTTATTTCCATTTTAATACATTATCACATAAAAGATATTTATCAAATATGTAAACTATGTATTACTCTGAGATAAATACTATTAATATACAAGAGATTACAAATGAGCATTCTAATCTTGTTTTAAATATGCTGTATTTTACAATTTAGCATTAAATATCGATAGGTCATCATTAGATAAAACATATTTCCAAAAATTAATCTTATATGGACAAACACCAACATGTTTAACTGAGTTCAGTATCAAATAACCCCTGTGTTTATTTCTATATTTTCTTTTAAGATAAATACAAAGACAGTTTTGCATTTTGTCTGTCTTTCACTTAAAGGTTATGAAAATACTAAATATCAATTCTACATGATTGTGCACTATGTGAATATCTGTATTGACACAAAATTTTAATATAACTGAGTACCACTGCTGCAGGATTTCAAAAGGCTACATTAAACTTCATAAGAAATAGCCAAATAACTTAAAATTCTTGTGCAATTATTATTCAGTTTTGTTGCCCCTTTCTTACCAGTTTTTTTTATTAATTCAGCCATTCTACTAGTCTAGGGGTGGTATTTCATCTTTTTATTTGTCATGTCTTTTTTCCTATCATTCATCATGTTTTCATCAGTTCTTGGGGAAATATAAAATTGGATCATTTTCTATGGAGTTATTTTCCATCTAGATAATCTGTTTGGCAAAATGTCTATTTTAATACTTAGTAGAAAATTTTGGGGCTTATTCTCTTATTTTGAGCTGTCAGAGGTCTTTTTTCCATATTAAGTATTAGCACTTTTAAAGTGTACGGTGAAATCTACGTGTTGTTACAAGGTGCTGTAGTTATTTTTACATCTATTTAACCATGCATTTTATACACCAAAATCATGTACTTATGTTTCAAATAGAGCTACAGTTGAAGCTAAGACTAAACAGAAATTTGTCATTCTTAGCCCCAGTCACCCAGATGTTGACATTAGAATTATGTACCACTATCCCTTTCTCAAATATGTTTAGTTTTGCAGATACCAGTGAATTGTTCCATTTATCGAAATTTTGAATTTCTATCTAAGTATTTGTTACTGAGTATAAAGTGATTGGATTTCCTCTTTAATTATTTCTGTTTTATACTCCTAAATTAAGATTAAGCAGATGATATTTTGCTTTCCGATTTTAAAAACAGCAGGCATTTTTTAAATTCCCTATATGTATTCGCAGGAATTTCGCTGTTCTATTTTCCAACTCTTTTGGTATGTCTCTGCTTTCTCACCATCCACAATCTCACGTTCTTTAATTATTAATTGTATACATACATATAAATATGAATACATATATAACTACAACCTAGTAAATTTATTAAGTATGCTCATATGAATTTGGTTTCGGACTAAACAATTGATACTGGTTAGCCCAATTATGGGTTTGCTCATGCCCAGAGATAACTAATTCATCTCTATCAAAAGTCACGAGTTGTTTATGGCTCTTTATATACAAGCAGGGCCTTCTGAGATTTAATCCACTCATATTTTTCTTTCAATTAGTGTTGTCATTGTTCAGATCTTGTGTGGGCAACCATATTGTTGACATTTTATGTGTACAGCTCTCCAATCAGATATTGAAGGCACAATATCCAAGCCGATATCCTGATTCTCTCACTGAGGATTCTTCCCACACGCTCTTCCTTGAGCTGTAGGTGTAGGGGTTGAGTGGTAGCCTTATCAATTGTATATAGGCACTAGATCACAAGTTCTCTATATTTTAGCAGTTGTAACATAACTCTAAGATTTAAAAGTGTTTTTAACCTTTTCCTGGCAATAAAATAATGTTACTTTTACCCATTATGCAATAAAATAACTTCATGAAGACAATTATATGGGTTTTTTCTCTATTATTTCAAATGCAGCTCAAATTATACTTACCAAGTGCTTTAAAATACAGCCTTTCTGAGGGAAGATCCCCGAGATTAGTTATACAACACCAAGAGGTCAGTGAAAGCATATATAATAAAAGTAATTTTGTATAAGCAGAGCAGGGTATGCGTGTATATGTGTGTTTAATAGTTAACAATTTATATATTATATATGTAGAGAGAGAGTTAGGTTTAGAGCTAGGGCTAGGGTTATGATTTTTATATATTTACGTAAATATATAATGAATATATCTATAGTTATCGGCAAAAATTTTAAAACACAAGTCACGAATTTTATATATAGAAAGAGTTGAAGAGAAGAAAGGAACAGAGAAATGATATTTTAATTAAAAATATTTCAAAAGCCACCATGAAAGCTGTTTAAGTCCAGCATATTTGTTACAACTTTTTGTTTTGCAGTGATGTATGAAATATATTTATATAAATAAGGAAACTGTTGTGTTCAGCAAAATCTTCAAAAATAAAGACTAGTGGTTAGTATAAATTATATATTAATGATAATTGGTTTGGAATGTTCTGTTAAATAGAATTTCTTCATTCATAGAAATATTCTATATGCTTTTAAGTCCACAAATGAAAACTTATTTGAATATTAAATACTATACATGTATAACACCAATGATAAATGGTATTTCAAGTTTTGTTTTAGTCAAATACCTAAAAACCTAATGTTATTGACTATCTAAACTAATGATAATCTAGTGAACAGAATTCATTTAGGCATGAAAATTGTTAGTGAAGAAATTATTTTCACTGTTCCTGATGTAAAGTTTGCAATCCCTTTTCTCCACATTATAAATATGTTCATTTGTGAAATATTAAATTATACTTTTTATGAAAACTTTATGATTTGTGCGTAATCCTAACCAATGCCAAGGTAAATTGAATATGTGTATAGAATCAACTCACTCCAGAGTGTAGTCTTTAATTTTGAAGCTGAATTCTAACTCCCTGAAGCAAACGGAAAACAACTAATTGAACAAACTAGAAAAGCTTTTTTTAAAAAAGAAATAATATAATTAAGGAACTGTATATCTTGGGAAGGAAAAAATAGGAACACCATGCTAACTCATGGAAGTCATTATGGACAAGCAATAGGAATAAGTGATATCAGAAAAATGCATTGCTTTTTGATATAATTAGTGACAAGCATTGATTCGTTTGATATGATGTAAGCTGACTATAATAAATCAGTTGACACCAGGTCTCAAATATCTTACTAGTACGCTAATTGAAATTGGCTTGAATATGAGCACTGTCATGGGGACTGAAACTGACTAACAGACCATACACAAAAACTAACCGTAAGTGGCAATGCATGAAAGAGAAGTGAGCAGTGTTCCTTCTTAGAAAAATTAACATCTTTATGATACAATGAAAACTGCAGGTTTAACAGTGTGAAGTATAATTGAGGTTTTCCAAGGAAATAAACAAAGCCAAATTACTTCACATATTCTTTACATCATTTAATTATTGCTCAATTTGTTTTTAGATATTTAAGAAGAAATGTTGTGATTATATCATGATATCGGAAAATATTTTTTAAAGGTAGCTAGAATAAAAAGATGGCACATATAGTTTTCCTTTTTCTATAACGGTGAACCTTCCTGCAAAGGTTAGGTTTGTGTATTTATGGTTTAGAAGATATTTTCTTTAAGTGGTTTTTCTTTTGTAAGTCAAAGTGTCAATGCCTTTGAATAAAGGGGTTATTTAAACTGTCAAATTTCTGCACCTGTAATTGTTTTCATTAAATTTCCTTTTACATTTGAATTGCAATTGCTGCCATATCTTATGGTTATATAGCATGAGCTTAATGTTTATTGGCTACTTTGATAAATAAGCCAAAAATCGCTTGGAAAGGAAATTAAGAGACAACCTCTGCATTCTTTCTTTCTTTTTTTTTTTTTTTTCGAGACAGGGTTTCTCCATAGCTTTTTGGTTCCTGTCCTGGAACTAGCGCTTGTAGACCAGGCTGGCCTCGAACTCAAAGAGATCCACCTGCCTCTGCCTCCCGAGTGCTGGGATTAAAGGCGTGCACCACCATTGCCCGGCTAACCTCTGCATTCTTGAAGCTACACATACCGTGGGAAACTCTTTCTTTAATAAATCTGTCCTTGAAACCTCTCCTCAAGGTAAAATCAAATAAAGTATAAAAGCAAAGAACAAATAAATAAAGAAAAAGAAAGGTAAAAAAAGAAAAAAAAAAACTCATCATGGAAGCTGTATTGTGACTTAGTGTGTCACACAGTATACCCTTTAGCCCATGCATCTTTACTTGCAAGTGTTCATTACAATGAAGCATCGGTTTAGTTTGCTAAAACCTAACCAATTTCTGCTACACCATTGACACGGGTCCCTCATTGGAACTACTCTTGGATATCCCACCGTTGTCTGTGTCACACCTTAGGACCTGAAGGACCAGGCCCTTCATATGCTCCAGCAGATAATAGATGGGGTAAGCTACCAGATCTCCCTCATTCTCTTCACAAGGGTGAGCTCTCCAGCACCTCCCCCCCAGCTTACCCTATGAATGAAGCAGTAAAGAGCAGGGCCAGTTCTCTTCTTCACAGGCCCTCAGGGCAAGCTTAACCACACCTATACCACCAAGCCCATTTCTACTGTGTTGCCCAGGGGAGTTGCAGGGGTCACTCTCCCGAGTGCTGCAACTGGCGAGAGGCAGGGACAACTCTAGGTCTTGTGGCATAAATACCAATATATGGGAAAGGGGGAGGCATCTCTACCCAACCTGCATCCACATGATAGAGGGGTAGTGAAGTCAACTCTCTACAACTCACGCCCTTGAGGCAGGCTTACCCGTGCCTTCACCAACAGAATCAGTTCTACTGTGTTGCCAAGGCAAGGGGAAAGGGCCACTCTTTTGTATAGACAGTCAGTTAGGTACCTGGTCAGCTTTGCTGTTCTCATGATCTCAGGGTCAGCTCTCCGTCTTGTCTCAGGCGATGAGGGGTGGGTGAGGGGTGAGGGCATCTCTTCCTCACTCACACCACCTTATGGTAGATGAGAGACAGAACCAGATCTGCCATGCTTATGTTCTCAGGACCTACTCATCATCACTCTTTGTGCCAGGTGAAGTGTATAACCAACTCTTCCAAGTGCTGACTAGATGAGTTTCTGAATCAGCTCTCAAGCCTGCCAGAGGTGGCAAGGTATGAAAAGGAATCATTTCCCTTGCTCATGCCAAAACATAGCAAATGGTGGGGGGAAGGGGGGGTCGGGACCAGGTCTTTCACTCTTAGACCTCCATAGCCAGCTCACCAATTCTCCTATCATCAGGGTAAGCTTTGCTGTTTTGCCCAGTTGAGGTGTAACGCCAGCTCTACCGAGTGCGGAGGGTGGTAAGGGGTAGAGTCAGCTCTCCCAAGTCTTGCAGCCTTGGGGAGTAGGTTAAGATCCATGCAACTCTATCTGGGAGAAAGAAGGGCAGATTTAGAGAGAAGCGATGTAGACCTGCTGGATTGCTGGTAAGCCACAGCCATGTGGCGATACACAGGTTAATGGAAATAGGTTAAATTAAGATGTAAGGGTTAGCCAATAAAAATCTAGAACTAACGGGTTAAGTGATTTAATTAATACAGTTTATGTGTGATTATTTTGGTTCTGGCCATCCAGGACAAACACACGACCTCCTCCTACACCATGCCAGTCAGAAGAACAGCTCACCACTGGATCAAAGGTCATGCCATCCACCAGAATTCCAGGCCACAAAGACCAAAGAAGATACAGAAACAATGGAATAAAACAGCCATCCAGCTAAGAAAAATCTATGAAATCAGCACTTATACCTATAATCATTCCAAACCTAGATATCTAACTGCCAGTGTGACAACCGGCAGGGCAGTATGGTACCAGCAGAGCCCAGTTAATCTATGATGGCATGATATCAATATACCAACACACATGAAACATTTAAGAAAATGACCTTAAAAGCAACTTCATGAAGATGACAAATGTCCTTAAAGAGGAAAAAGAAAATCCTTAAAGAAATTGAGGAAAAGACAACACAAAAATTGGAGCAAATCAACAAATACCTTAAAGAATGCCAAGAAAACTGAGAAAAAGAAAACTGACGCAGGTGAAAGAAACTGTTCAAGACCTGGAAATGAAAATAGAATCAATAAAGAAAATACAAACTGAAGAAATTCTGATTATAGAAAATCTGGGTAAACAAACTCTAGCATCATCAACAGAATACATGAAAGGAAGAGAGAATCTCTGGCACTGAAGATTAGGTAGAAGAAATAGATTCATCGGTCAAAGAAAATTTTAAATTTAAAACGTTCCTAATACAAAATATCCAGGAAATATAGAATACTGTGAAGAAAGGCCAAATCTAGGACTATTAGGAACAAAAAAAAATTAGAAGAATCTCAGCTCAAAAACTCAGAAAATATATTTAACAAAATCATAGTAAAATATCTTCCAGACCTAAAGAAAGCATGCCTATAAAGGTTCAAGAAGCTTACAAAAAAACATATCAATTGAACAAGAAAAGAAAGTCCCCCCATCACATAACCATCAAATCAGTCAACATAAAGAACAAAAACAATAAAAATGTTTTCTAGGTGAGTGGTAGTGGTTCATGCCTTTAATCCCAACACTTGAGAGACAGAGGCATTTAGATCTATGGGAGTCTGAGGCCTATTCTACAGAAATAGCTCTAGGACAAGCTCCAAAACTACACAGAAACATTCTGTCTTGAAATGTCAAAAGAAAAAATGTTTTTCTGATGATGTTTTATTTACCTTGGGAAAGTAGTAACAGACACATTACTCATTAAAAGCACTGATATAAACCTCATGTAATTGGAGGTGAATTTAAAACTAATAAGTAACTAAGAAAATACAAACTTTTAAACTAATGATCAAACCATTTGGGAAAAATACATCTCAAAATATGAATCATACGTTTTTATTCTGACAGTATAAGATGAGTGAAAATAATGTGCATAGAACTATAAATATGTATAACTAATACACTGATTGGTTTGGCGTATGTATTCAACTGATGAGGATTCTTTGAGAGAACCAGGATTGTGTTTCTTCTATATATTTTCCTTGCTGAATTAATTTTGAATGAGATATGACACTCATATTCCTTAGAGGATAATGTGAGTCATTGAACACTTAATTAATTTGAAAATTATATTAAATAAAAAGAACCTCACAAACATTTGTGAGACATCACGTACTCTATTTTAAATTTCAGTAAGCAATTGCTTTGGTAATTATGAATCTTTTCTATGAAATATTACTTTTTTGTTTCTCTTTCCCCACTTGTTTTTTTATTTTATTTTTTAAACAAACTATTTGTATCATTTTACATACCAATTCCAGTTTCCACTCCCCCCCTCCTCCCATTACCTCCACCTTCTCCGCACCCCACTCACTAACCACTCCCCAGAGAAGGCAAGACACATTGCTCCAAGAAAGGACCAAAGCCCTTGCCCACTATATCCAGGCTGAGCAAGGTACCCATCCAAAGAGAATGGCATCCAAAAAGTCTGTACAAACAGCAGGGACAAATCCTAGTGCCAGTGGCACCACAGTCTACCCCAGCCACACAACTGTCATCCACATTCGAAGGGTCTAGTTGGTGCTATGCTGGTTCCTTTCCTATCCTGCCAGAGTTGGTTAGATACTATTATCTCAAGAAAGTTGCTTCAGTGGGTGCCCCCATCATGTTCATGACCTCTTTGCTCACATTCTCCCACTCTTCAACTAGACTTTGGGCGCTCAGACCAGTGCTCCACTGCGAATATCTGCCCTTGTCTCCATCAGTTGAAGTTTTTCTTTCCCTTTCTTTCTTTCTTTCTTTCTTTCTTTCTTTCTTTCTTTCTTTCTTTCTTTCTTGCTTGCTTGCTTCTTTCTTTCTCTCTCTCTCTCTCTCTCCCTCCCTCCCTCCCTCCCTCCCTCCTTCCCTCCCCTCCCTCCCTCCCTCCCTCCCTCCCTCCCTCCCTCCCTCCCTCCCTCCCTCCCTCCTTTCTTTCTTTCTTTCTTTCTTTCTTTTTTGTTATTTTTTGGTTTTTCGAAACAGGGTTTCTCTGTATCTTTTTGAGCCTGTCCGGGAACTAGCTCTTGTTGACCAGGCTGGCCTTGAACTCACAGAGATCCATCTGCCTCTGCCTTCCGAGTGCTGGGATTAAAGGCAAGCACCAGCACCGTCTGGCCTTGGATAAGGGTTTTATGGTGACATTTATGATAGTCATCAGTATGACTACAGGCCAGTCCAGTTCAGGTACTCTTTCCATTAATGTTTGGGTCTTAGCTGAGGTTATCCTTGTGGAATCCTGGAAATTTCTCTAGTACCAGTTAGTTGGGTTTTTTGTTTGTTTGTTTGCTTGTTTGTTTGTTTGGGTTTTTTAAATTAAATAATTAATTAATTTAATTATTAAAGATTTCTGCCTCCTCCCTGCCACCGCCTCCCATTTCCCTCCCCCTCCCCCAATCAAGTCCGGTGCACAACATTTTAATTGGGTTATTTAGAATTTTAATGTCTAATTTCTTGAGTTCTTATATATTTTGGAGATCTGTCCTTTGTCTGATGTGGGGTTGGTGAAGACTTTTTCCCATTCAGTAGGTTTCCTTTTTGTCTTATTGACTGTGTCCTTTATTTCACAGAAGCTTCTCCGTTTTAGAAGTTCCCATTAATTTACTGATGCTCTTATTGTCTGTGCTACTGGGGTTATATTTAGGAAGTGGTCTCCTAAGCCCATGCATTGAAAGTTACTTCTCACTTTCTCCTCTATCAGGTTTAGTGTGGTCAGATTTATATTGAGGTCTTTAATCCATTTGGACTTGAGTTTTGTGCATGGCGACAGATGTAGTCAGGCTGATGATTATCTTACATATCACCATAGAACGTTCGTCCAACAACAGATGGGAACAGAGGCAGGGACCCACATCAGAGCACTGGACTGAGCTCCCAAGATCCAGTTGAAGAGTGGAGGGAGTGAGAGTATGAACAAGGAATTCAAGACCATGAGGGGATCATCACTGAGGCAGTTTGTTTGATCTAATGGTAGCTCACCAACTCCAACTGGATTGGGAGTGAATGAGCATGGGAACAACCAAGCCCCTCTGAAGGGGACTGACAGCTGGGGCAGACTGAAGAGTGACTGGTGGTGACACTGTGATGTGTCTCTACTTGCATATACCGGCTTCATGGGATCCTATTCTATTTGGATGTAAACCTTGTTCAAGCTAGACATAGTAGGGAGGGCCATGGACTTGCCAAAGGGCGGGGTGCATAGCACTCCCTTATGGTAGTAGGAGTGGGGGAAACGGTCTGTGGAGGGAGACCGAGGAGACTGGGAGGAGGGGAAGGGAGTAGGAATTTGGATTGGTATTTTTATGTAATAATAATTAAAAAAAGAAAAAAATAAATATAATATAAATAAATAAAATTTAAAAATTAAAGAAAGAACAAAGACAGGGATATCCTTGATTGATGAGGGTCTCAAAGATGTATGCCAGTTTTAATTCACTACTACATAGTATCTTTTACAGATTCTACTATCTCATTCTGCAAGAGACTGGCAACTATGTGATATAAAATTACTCTTGTATTTTAGGTCATTGCATTTAGTTCCAGAATCTTTGTTATAATGAATGTTTTGTTATATAAAATTTAGGAATGCATTATTGCTAGGTGCTATATACTAAGTAAGATTAACTTCATAGAAAGCTCTTTATAGTTTTGAAATGAAAATTCCCCCTTTTCTGTCTCTAAAACTTCCCATACATCTTTTTCCTTCAGCTCACTTTCAAATTCATAACCTTTTATTTATAAATTGTGTTGCCATATATATGTATTACATATTCATATGTATATCCATACATTATATATGTGTGTATATATGTGTATATGCTTATACACATATAAATATAATGTGTGTGATTGTATAGATGCACATACATATATTTGAATCTATATAAGAAAATATATATAAGGAAAATATAAAAATACATATTCACCCCAATAATTCCATAAAATATTACTTGTATATATAGGTTCTCAGTGATGATTACTTGGTATTGACTAACTAATCTGAACCCTTTTTCCCTTGGAGAAGACCATTTCTTCAAATCTCAGCATTTCTTAGATGACTCTAGTTCTTAGTGTAGGGTTGAAGCACTATGAAATTTCTCCATTTAGTGTTAGCATGTTTATTACATTTGTCCCTGTTCAGCTCTTGTTCCGGCATCCATGTTGGCAAGAATTTATATGTATACATTCTCTGACATCTAGAGGATTATATCTAAAGCACACTTTCTGCTCCTCTTGTCCATAAGATTCTTCTACTACTTCTTCCCCTTGGACTCCTAAGACCTAAATATAACTACAGAATTTTTCTTGTAAATTTGTTTGTTGGGCTTGAGCACCAAAGCAACAGTTGTTCTTTGCATTTTGGTTGATGTGATTTCCACCTACTTCTCATGCCTATGAAATAGAATGAAGACCACCATGATGTGATAACTCTCAGAGCATGCTACGGGCACACAAACCTTCTTCTAATAAACAGGTCTCTAATGGACTTAAAAACTGTTCAACAAAAGAGAAACCATTACTGGTATGGAAACCTAGCCAATTACTCAGGGATAGTGAAGGACTAGCACTTGGAGAATGTACAACATACCAATGCAATCTGTAATTGCATTCTAAGTCTTTCAGATAAAAATAGATTTCACCCTTCATCAAAGAAACATCCACACTTTTCTCATAAGTAATTATATTTTAATGATCATAGGAAAATGTGTAGAAGCAGTTATGTGAATATATGTTGAATATGTATTTGTGAATGCTTCTTTATCCCAGTTCAAATACATGCGAGTTCTATTTATATTTGTTATTATCATTTTGTGAGAATAATGAGACACAGCAGTTGTTCAAGGCATCATCACTGGATTACTGTAAACAAAAGTCACATACCATGAAACACATTTCCCTAGGTGAGTGAAATGCTCATCCATTTAAAACAATCAGTTATTATGACTATAATTTGTAATGCATTTTAATTAACCTGCATGTATTTCCATTCATGAGACATTACTTTTGTTCATTGCATATGATGGAATAAACATTACAATTCCATAGTTCCATTAGTTGCTCATAATGTTTATTCATAAAACATCATATAGAATTTTAGAGACTTCTATATTTATGGATAAAGCACAATCTACCTCTTTATTTCTACATTAAAAACAAATATTGGTGACATATTTATATATTTTTTCTTCTTAAATAGAATAAGATCTCTGTTTATGCTTTTATTCTTATTCATCAGTTAAAATAATGACTATTTTATTACTTCAAAACATTTTGTAAGTGTATATACCATCTTTCCAAGTTCTGTTCTTAGTACTGTCTTTAGAAAATATATACCACACAGTCAGATACGTTTGTTAAGATAGCATTCTAGAGATTTGAGTGGGATGATCATGTATTTGAGACCACCTTAGGCTACATAGTGAGAACCTGGCTCAAATACAAACTCACAAATATAGAAAATAATGAAAAATGTCTTTGGGTTATATTTTGTTAATTGTTAACTTACTTGTTCATCAAAAGACAATGACTGACTAGTAAATTTTAAAGAAGATAAATAATAGATTATATTTTACATTTATTGAGTAGGACACCAATCTCAAATTTGTTCTTTTACAATGAAATAAAATAATATGTAGAGTGATCAAAGATACGGAAGGAATACAAGCAACTAATTGTAAAGATATTATGTCAGGCAAAAGAGTTAAGGGCTGCACCAAAATACTTTAATAATACATGATTTCAATAAGGTGAAAAAATTGAAAATTATATTAACATATGTAACATGTCTTTAAAGCAATGAAACTCTACAAAATTAAAGAAGAGATTAAAAATTCAAGAGATAATTCTTGTTTAAATCCAAATCTACTTCTACCTACTCAGTCAAATTAAATCATGCTAGTACTTTAAAATATCTGTTCATTGGGAATTTGGACATATTGAGAAATTCACATGTTGCTGATGAAAAAGAATATAGCATATATTTTAGAATATTGTGTAAATTATCTACCTTGAAAACTTTTATGTTTTATACTTTTCATTCCGTCACATTTAGCTGTTGGCAACTATGACAACAATGCAAACTTCATTTATCATATAATTTAAGCAAAATTATGCCTTTGAGAAATTTTTAAAATTTGGATTGAAATTACAGTTTTTGTATACTTGTTTCAATTTTGTGATATTATTTTATAATTAAAAGTATAAATTTATTTACATGCAAATATCATTGTAAGAGCATGTGATTTGCTGAAATTTTAAAATTGAACTGTGTTGATAGTGTTTTTTACAGCTGTTCAATGTGCATTTTGTTTTCAGAGTGATTTAAACTGCTGGTTATTATAACATTTTTTTCTCAGAAGCCAATTTATCATTTTGGATCTACAGGACTTACTATTTTAAATTTTTACTGATATTGTTTGACATATAATGCAATAATCTTACAAAAATGAAACCATTCTCATGGTGTCTTATGCTCTAATTTAATATCATATTGTCATTTTTAATCTTTCATGTTAAAGTGGAAATAGTGCCTTAAGCTATGACAGATTTATAGATGATAAAATTTAAAATTGGTTTGTTTTTTATAATAATATTATGATTCTGAGTTTTAAAATCATATTTATACAGATCCTCAAGAAATTCAAGCCTTATAATGTGGGATTTACAGGTTTTGATTCAGAAGATAAATATTTGTGTTGTTGGAAGAAGTATTTTTTAAAAGTAAATGTTCGTCACTAGGGTTCTAATTATCTATGTGTGTATGCAAACAAAGTTACAGAGTCTTTATAACTTCTTTACTGCTAAATAAAGTCAGAGTATTTGAAATCTGGTACATCATCAAAGAATTATTTCTTTGTATATGTAATATGTAGTTCTTGCTCTTATAGACCTAAGGAGATTTTCATTACTCAATTTGATGTGTTCATGTTGGCCAACAAATGGCCCCTTTAAGCCTCTATTTGCTGTTTAAAAGTTTATATAAAATTATAGTGTAATAGCACATGGTTATTCAGTGTGACAATTTGATAGCTTTTCTAAAATGTTTTTTTTATACTGTTTAAGTAAAATACTGTATGAAGAAGTGATTTATCACTACAGAATATGCATAGCATGCCAGTCTATCTCTCTTGTCTTCCTTTGAGAAATATATAGCATAGAGGTGGGGAAATATCAATAGATCTTTACAGTATGCATTACAGATACATGGAGTTGTATGAAGAATGCATACTACACCAGTAATCTTCAAAGCCATATACACAAGCTAAACTCTAAAGAAGTCTATGAATTCAACAAAGGGAGAAATGGATAAGGATATATCTTTTTCTGTGCCTTGTAAAGCCATTAAGAAAACAGAAAAATTAGTTAAGAAAAATGACAAAGATATTAATTTTTCTGAAATAAATTTTTCTATTATTTACCAGCTTATTACATTCACACTAAAATATATTAATGATTTTCAATTGTTTCATCACTTCTTACTGGGTAAGTATCTATTTCAACAACCTGTCAAATAATGTTTTATTATGGCTTTCTTTCTTAGATATCTAAAGGTTCAGCTGACAAAATAAAATGAAGACTATTTTATATAGTCTACAAATATTTTTTATTGAAAACTCTTACAGGAATTTAAAATAATTTAATTTCTTTATTGTAATTGAAATGTATTACAATATTCTATTTTAATTTTTGACCCACTTTTCTTATAGGTATGTATACATGTGTCTTCAAGTTGTGGTAGGTGTTAGGAGGGCTGGTTTTCTCCTTCTGTTATGTGTGTTCCAGGTATTAAACTCAGGTAATCAGACTTAGCAGCAACTTATCATCCCACTGAGCAACTCACCAGATCCAGTCTTATTTTCATTACATGTTCTTTAATTTGCATTCTCTTTGCTTATGCATTTTTCACAAAACATAAATATTATACATACCAAGTTTTTGCACACTCCATATTGTCACATCACCATGTAATATAAGAAATAAATAATCATATTCATTCAATGTTATAAACATGTTTTTAGTTTGAACTATACCTACTTATATAATTGTAATACCACTATCAATTTATCCTAAATACCACAATCAACAACTTCTCACCCTTTTTAAAAATTTTATTCCTATATTGTAAATATACAATGAATATCAGGAAAATAGTCATAGATAAATGACTGATATAAAGAAAGATGAAATATATATAGATGATAGATGACAGATGTTAGATGAAAAGATAGAGTAGGATAATAGATAAATAAGATACATAGATATATAATAGATTATAGATGATAGATATTTGAATACATATAAAATATATGAATGATAGATTATAAATGGATAGATAGGTAGATGAAGATTATGATATAAAGACAATATATAGATGATATCCAGATATAGATTACACATCATATATAGATAAACATATAATAGATAAGATAGATAAGTAGATAGGTAAGAAGGTAGATAGATAATAGATAGATGATAGATAGATAGATGATAAATAGATAATCATTAATACATTTTACATAGATTTTTAGTACACATTCTGTTTATTTTACATGTATGAATAAGTATGTGTGTATGGTTTATGTTTATAAACATATACATGTTGTACAAGTAATCAGGAATGGCACTGAATGCTGTGGAGAGAAATATGTCATGGGAACCAAACTATAGTCTTCTTTTAGAGCAGCAATCACACCGAAGCTATAGTGCCATTAAACTTGTGAATGTTTATATATATATATGTATATATACATATATATATATAACAAAGTTTGATGTAGACCTATTAAATCATAGAAAAAAAAACTAAACATAAATGTGGTTATTTTCCCCTTTACTTAAAAACCTACATAAATACAAGATTTATAACACATAAATTGTTCAACGCATTAAATACAATAATCTTCATATGTCTGCAGAGTTTCATGAATGCAGCACTTTCAATTTTGTAAAATGCCATCATAGTGTTACATTTCACTTCTAAACACTATTCAAATGCAAATAGTAATATTTTTGTCTCCATTTGTAATAATGAACATTTCATACAAATAAAATGACATAATATGCATTATTTTGTGATGGTAGCACCATATTTTCCAAAGTTCATCCATATTGTGACACATATTAGTAAAATTCATGTTTGTCAAAGTGCCATTTGGGGCATGACTTTTATTAATTAAACCATCAGTTTGTAGTCATCTGATCCCTCTAGTTTTTGGATATGTCTAATTCTACTGTAAACATGATTATACAAGTTTTAGGGTAGACATATGTTTTTATTACTCTTGGATGTATACAGAGGAGCAAAATTGCTGCATCATATGGCAGCTTTATATTTTTGAAGAACTGCCAAACCTTTAAAATGTTTCTACAATCTTCCATTCCCATATGCAATCTATAAGAGTTTTAATTTCTCTCCATCGTTGCCAAGCCTGAACACCATCTGTCTTCTTCTTTTACTCTGCATGCCCATATCAGTGTATGAAAAATGGTATCTCGTTATGATTTTGAATTGTGTGTTTTTAATATATAATTCATTGAATGTCTTTTAGGTGCTCTATTAAAAATTGTCATATTTCTTTTAGGGGTTATCTTTCAGATACATTTCACCTTTTTTTTAATATAATAATATGAATAAAATATGAATAATAAATAATAATAATAAAATATGAATACTTTATTTTGCAGTTATTTTTCTGTTATGATTCATCTCTTTGTGAGTCATATGGTATAAAATAACCATTCTATGCTTTTTAAATTCCAATCATTACATATTTGATTAAATTATTTCCTTATCACAACATAAAATTTGGTTTATATCTTTTTCTTCACTTTGCTTTTTCTTTACTTTGGTCTTGTTTTAATTATATAAAAAAAGTTTTGCCTAGAAGCAAGTGAGGATAGTATCTACTAATTTATCTGAGAATTTTATACTCTTGGCTCTCATATTTTGATTCATGATTTTCATATATGTTCACAGGAAAAGTTCTAACTTTATAATTTGTAAATAAATTTCAGTTTTCTCAGAAACATTTAAAGAAAGAAATGTTCTAATAATTATTTTCAACTAGGCATTTCAAGGAAAATTTAATTGATCACAAAGTGATTATCTTTTCTTAGACTGCTCTCTCACCAGCTAAAGATACAATACAGGCACCTGAAATCGTTACTTATATGTGTAGTGATTTAAGAATGTCATAATTTTAATATTGTGTTACATCCCCCAGGTACCAGGGTATGTTTATCATATAAGGTCACCGGATTTTGTTCAAATGCTGTCACAGTGTATGGAGACAATCTTTTTTTTATTCTATTTATGTGGAGATTTGGCAGTTTGATTATACTAGTTGATTTTGAATGCTAAATAATATTTTTCTAAGGTGTCAAGATTCTGTGATTAATTGATGTTAAGGCTTACATATTTAGTTACCAAAAGAACCATCTGAGAATACTTATTTGTGTGATAATAAGTAAGTCACTAAATGTTACAATCCTTTTCTGGCCATTTATACAGTATGCCTTTCATGCTTCTCTTTTGGTCCTTGTAGTCAATAATGGTCAGAAGATGCCACCTAAAGATATAATTAATGGAAAAATTTAGAAACAAACAATTGTTAATTAAAATTTCTTGCCTCTTGGAACAGTATGCAAATACCAATCAATCCATCCCACTCTAGTATGCTCAAGACCCAGCTCTCAAGCACTTTTATGCTGTGTGTACCACCTGAATTTCATAAGACAGATTTCTTCTTTATAATAACCCTTTAAAAATTATTTCTCCTCCTTATTATAAAAGAGAGAATACAATTAAACCCTGCTTTCTATTATTCTCTCTCTCTCTGTCTCTCTCTCTGTCTCCCTCTCCCCCCTTCTCTCTCTCTCTCTCTCTCTCTCTCTCTCTCTCTCTCTCTCACACACACACACACACACACACACACTGATTATGTGTTCTTCCCTTTGCCAGCTTTACCCAAATCCTGCTTATTGGAATGAGATAATTGTTCTTTGTTGTTAATGTGATTCTGTCGTACACATTGTGCAGTCCACCTAAAAGGGATTTTTTATCCCCATTCTATTTTCATGCTTGCATTCTCCCTATTTTTATTTTAATTTCTATTTTTTCTTAGTATTTAACTTAGTGTAAGTTTGGTCTTTGTTTTCCTATGTCTATCACTTGCTAAAATTAAAAATATATGCTGCCATACTTGACTTCATTTAACTTCATCTTGGATTTTTTTTGATTGTGCAAAATTTTTTACTATTTTTTAAATAAAATATACCAATGAAAATTCTCACTTCCTACTCTCCTCCCATTCACTCCCACTTCACCCCCCTCGAATCCTATTTATTCATTGTTGCTCTTATTGTCTGTGCTACTGGGGTTATAAGTAGGAAGTGGTCTTCTGTGCCCATGTGTTGCAGATTACTTCCTATTTTCTCTTCTATCAGGTTTTGTGTGGTTGATTTATATTGAGGTCTTTAATCCATTTGGACTTGAGTTTTGTGCTTGGAGATAAATATGGATCTATTTTCATTCCTCTACAGGTTATGCCAGCACCATTTGTTGACTATGCTTTTTTTTCCATTGTATAATTTTAGCGTCTTTGTCAAACATCAGGTGTTCATAGGTGTGTGGATTAATATCTGGATCTTCAATTTGATTCCATTGGTCAACATCTCTGTTTTTATGCCAATACCAAGCTGTTTTCATTACTGTAGCTCTGATGTCAGGGATAGTAATGCCTCCAGCAGTTCCTTTATTGTACAGGATTGTTTTGGCTACCCTGGGTTTTTTGTTTTTCCATATGAAGTTGATTATTTTTCTTTCAAATTGTGAAGAATTATGTTGGAATTTTGACGGGGATTACATTGAATCTATAGATTAATTTTGGTAGCTATGTTGATCCTTCCTATCCAAGAGCAAGAGAGATCTTTCCATTTTCTGGTACCTTCTTCAATTTCTTTCATAATAACAGATACTGAGGTAATACAGAGAATCATTAGGTTTTACTAGCAAATTGGAAATATAAAAGAAATAGACAATTTTTTAGATAGATATGATATACCAAATAAATCAAGACAAATGAACAATTTAAATAAACCTATAAGCTGCAAAAAAATAGAAGTTGTCATCAACAACCTCCCCCCCCCCCCAAAAAAAAAGCCCAGGGCAAGATGATTTTAGTGCAGAATTCTACCAGAACCTTCAAGAAGAGCTAATACCTATACTCCTCAAAGTGTTCCACATAATAAAAACAGAAGGGACATTGCAAAACTCTTTTTATTGAGGTTACAATTACCCTGATACCAAAACCACACAAAGACTCAACGAAGAAAGAGAATTACAAACCAATCTCACTTATGAACATAGAAGCAAAAATTATTAATAAAATACTCAAACTGAATCCAAAAACACATAAAAAAATCATGATCAAGTAGGCTTAATCCGAGAGATGCAGAGCTGGTTCAACATATGAAAATTTATAATTTAATCCATCATATAGATAAACTGAAAGAAAAAAACATATGATCATTTCATTGAATGCAGAAAAAAACATTTGACAAAATTCAATATCCCTTCATGACAAAGGTCGTGGAGAGATCATGGATACAAGGATCATTTTAAATATAATAAAAGCAATATACAGCAACCCAACAGCTTGGAGGCCCATATTTCTGTATGGTGTGGCTCTGAAAGCATAGGCCCATCTGAAGTGGTCCTGTAGACCTGAATATAGCCTATCACTAACCTCAACAATAGCCAGGATGTGCTATTCCTTGTCTTTTGTTATAAATGTAGATCGCCTGGGGTGAGGCATTTGATGAAGCTGATGACTTAATGGCAGGTGCTCTCCCTAGGCATGTTCTGGAAAGAGAATATTAATGAGGTATCCACCTAGGTTGAGTGAAGAGATGCTGGATAATAAATGCAGGTAGATCTTCAGGAGGGGAAAACCCTGAGATGCCCTTCCGTGATGACCATGTAAGCTGTGTCTGGTTATTCCTTGCAGCTCCGTACCAGTCCAGTTAGGAAAAATAGTTATCTATATTGAGGCCCACGGGCTCTAACAACAGCTAACATCCAATTAAATGGAGAAAAACTCAAAGCAATTCCACTTAAATCAGGAAGAAGACAAGGCTGTCCACTCTGTGCACATCTCTTCAACATAGTTCTTGAAGTTTTAGCAATAGCAGTAAGACAACATAAGGAGATCAAGGGGACTCAAATTGGAAAGGAAGAAGTCAAACTTTCATTATTTGCTGATGATATGATAGTGTACATAAGTGACACCAAAAACTCTACCAGAGAACTCCTAGGCCTGATAAATACCTACAGTGATGTGGCAGATACAAGATCAACTCAAAAAAATCAAGCCCTTCTATACATAAATGATAAAGAAGCTGAGAGGGAAATCAGAGAAACATCACCTTTAACAATAGCCACAAATAACATAAAATGTATTGGGGTAACACTAACCAAGGAAGTGAAAGATCTATTTGGCAAGAACTTTGAGTCTTCGAAGAGAGAAATTGAAGAGGATTTCCTTTTTTTCTTTTTTTGAGAGGGTTTCTCTGCAGTTTTGGGATTAAAGGCATGTACAAGAAACAAATATAGATACAAAGATACACAGGTTCACACACACATACATACACAGAGGAGACTCATAAAGGCAAAAAATGGAAGTCATAATATACACACAAAGGACTTGTAAGTAAAAAGAAAATAAAATGGAAAGAAGAACAAAAAGTAAAAAAGATTCCCTGATATAACATTATGAAACAAAGGTGTTCATGAGATAGCAAGGTTCTTACAGAGATAGAAAGCAGAACAAAAGAAATAGGTATTTCTTTCTTTGATAATGATAAAACAAACACTTATGTATTTATATATGCTTTAAAATTTTGAAATATATATATATAATTTTGAAATACCTTTGCAAAAACATCTCACTAATTTATTTATATTTCTACAAAATCTATTACCAATGTAGCTACTTTTTAAATGGGCATACTTAAAAGAATAAATAAGAATTTATCTTTGCTTTTTGTCACATTCTGTGTGGTAGACCCCTTATAATTCAATTTCAACCACAAACTTTCTTTCATATTTGCCACTTTATGCTCTTAAGGTGCAGGTCAAACACAGGGACTTATTCACACTGGTCCTGATATTTAACACTCAACAAATATCTGAGCCTCAATCATTATCACTTTTTTCAGTGAACAGCACCTGCTTTTGAAAAAAGTAAACACAAATTTATCTTATTATCTCCATAAATCAACTGAAGTATAAATGCACAGTAATGGTGACATTTTTGGTAAGTTCTTTGAACTTTAAAAAAGTTTGGATACTGTTAATAAAATATATGATTTAGCAAACTACTAAATGTGTAATTTTTAGAGGTTTAGTACGCAAGTCTCTGAGTTACATATTACAAGTCTCTGACATGATATATACATTTGGAATAGTAATTAATGACACATATTCTCTTTGTCTTTAGATTCAGTCATTTCGTTATACCATATTTGATTTCCTGGACTGAAGAAGACTGAGAGATTATTTTATTTTGTTTCTAAGTTTAGATAGATAAACTTCTACTCGCTCCAGGATGACAGAATATAATTGTTCTAATGGAACCCTGCTATGATTTTTGTTGCTATGAAGAGATACCATGACCATGGCAAATCTATTAAAGGTGGACATTTAATTGGGGCAGCTTAATGTTCAGAGGTCCAGTCCATTATCATCATTGTGGGAAATGGAGCAGAGAGGCAGATATAGTGTTGTGAAAAGAGCTAAGACAGTTACATTTTGATATGCAAGTAATTATAAGTGTTCTGAGATATTGGGTATGACTTGGACATATATGAGATGCCAAACCCCAGCTCCACAGTTGACACACTTCCTCTAAAAATGCCACACCACCAACAGAGTCAAACCTTCTAATAGTGCCACATCCAGTGAACTTATGGGGACAGTTACATTTAAACTACCACATTCCATATGCTCTCTCACAAAAGCTTTAACAAAAATCATAATGCAAAATGCTTTAAGTTCAACTTGAAATGTCTCCCTAATCTATCACTGTCAAACAATGTTTAAAAGTCTAAAGTTCAAAGTTTCTTCTGAGATTCATGCAATTTCTTATTTGTAATCTGTTATAAGACAAGCAGACCACATATTTCCAATATATACCAATATATAATGGCACAGACTATACATAACAGTTTCAAAACAAAGGGAAGGGAGCACAGTTAAGAAATACTAAATCAAGAAAGACTGAAGACAAGATGGGAAAACTTCAAACTATGCATTTCCATGTCTGATGCCAAAATGCTCTTCAGATATCAAACTCCTTCAAGCTTTGTTGAATGCAATATACTTCTTTCTCTTGGACTGGTTCTGCTCCCCATTAGCACCTTTCCATCCAGGTATCCTACAACTCTGGCATCTCCAACATCATGGAGTTTCCAGGGTAGTCCAGGCTTCAGCTTCACAGCCTTACAAAATGACCTCCCTAGGCCTTAATTCAGGGACAACCCTGAGACATGCCTGGCCTTAGTGTTTATCCTTAGTCAAGAAGGCAGATTCTGCAAGCCCTTTCTTCCCTCCTTAACTCTAGATCCAGAACCTCATGGCAAAAATTTATGCTGCTTGCTTGGGCTAGAACATTGCTCCTTTGTTCAATAACATCTTCACCAGATTTCTGTTTTTAATGGTTACCATCACTACCTAAGTGTGACTGTCTTAGAACTTGCTCTTATACCAAGTTGGCCTCAAACTCAAAGATCCACCAGTCTCTGCCTCTGGGATACTAGGATTAAAGGCATGCACTACCACAGTGGGTTCTAAATTTTTCTTTAATACCTTTTCACGAGTTAGAAAATTTAGCTAGGTGGGATCTTGTCCTGATGGGTTCATCCATTTATCTCATTGAACACAGGATTAGCTCCATTCTAGCTACTTGTTCCCCTCTCCTCTCTACTTGCTCTTTTTCATTATAAACCTTCATAAGAACTAGTAATCACATGACAGAGACTAGTGTAGGCTGTTTTGAGGTTTACTCTGCCAAAAGAATTAATTCAATTTTCTTCACTTGAGTTACAGACAGACTCTTCAGACAAGATCAAAATGTGGCCACTTTCCCTACCAAAATATCACAAGAATGATCTCTAGGGAAAATACTATAATTCTTCCCTGAAACTTATTAAATCAGCCCCCACACACCCACACACAGTTTAAGTCACACTTAGCACTACTATCCTCCCTGCTTCTAAGACGTGGCAAATTAAGGAGTGTTTAAATTCTTCTGCTTTCCTAACCCAAGTATCAAAATCTAAATTCCTTCAACCAAAACATGATCAATCATAACCCAGCAATACCCTAGTTCTGGTGTCAACTTCTGTCTTCGTTTGAGTTTCTATTTCTGTGAGTATACACCATGACCACAGCAACTCTTATAAAAGGAAACATTTAATTTGTGGTTTGCAGTTTAGAGGTTCAGTCCATTATCCTCATAGCGGAATATGTTAGCATGCAAACAGATATGTTAGTGTGAAAGGTGCTAAGAGTTTTTCATCTTGATATATATGCAACAGAAAGTGATCTGAGATATTGGACATGGCTTGAGCATATATGAGATCTCAAAATCCTCCACCACAGTGACACATTTCCTTTAACAAAGTCACACCTTCTAATAATGCTGCTCCCAATGAGCTTATATGGAAAATTACATTCAAAATGCCACAGAACCTCATAATGTAATGAGACATATATTCCAAACTATACTTTCAGAACATAGATAAAATTATATTGCATATGATATCTTCAGTGATTTAAATTCTGAAGTTCTCTATACCTTTTTGAAGACAAGTTCAATGGAAAATAAAATTTGCTCTATTACAATGAAGAAATCATAATTACATACACACATTAGAAATGATTAAATTATATGTCTACATTCGTATCTTTTTATATATTTCAAATTGATTTGAATTTCTGGAAAAAATGTGGGTTTTATAGTATTTGTTTTCTTAAAAAAACATTTAAATGAAAGGTACAAATCAAAATCACGCACTAATGGCGGTCAATATGAATGCCAACTTTGGGGTTAGGATACATGCCCTTCCCCTTCACTATATGTAATGATTTTTTCCCGTTCAAAGCTAATTTTCTTCGCTGTGCAGCTCTACTGAACTGTGCTATCTAGCAAACTCTCTGATTTTGAGCAGTTTTATTTGCATCCTATTCCAAAATTCTGCTCATTGTATCTAACAGTCAGACGTGCAATAGCTGCTCATGACTTTTTCATGGTTTTCTGTCTCCTTCAAATTCACTGTGCTTCACAGCCTTGAGCCTTAGGTCAAAAGTACACATAGGGATTATTTATGTACATAGACTATATATGTGTCAGAGAGAATATTATTTCTGAAAGTGAATCCCAAAACAAATGAGAATTGTAACACAGAGCACCATTCGACTATACTGTTAACTGAAATAATGACTACAATGGAGATATTTCAATGCGCTGTAAGATTTCTAAGAAGATACATGGGTGGTTTAGAGTGTTTTTTTATTTTATTTCATTTCTTAACAATAAAGAGTCAGCCAAAACAATATACTTTAAAGAATGGCTTTAATATCACATTTCAAAATATTTGACTTAGGCTCACAAAATATAACCTTTAAAGGTAACTTATTAATCCTATATAATTTTGAAGATTGCTAACTTATTATTTCTCTTAGCATTCTTTTCTTTTAATATTGAAACATCGTGAGTAAAATTCTCTTACTCTGAGTAACCCGTTAAATTTCTTATACTTAAGCAGGTGATACAGGATAGACATTTTCTGAGTGAGTGTTTTTCACTTGCTTGAGATGAATAACTAATATGAAGAACTCTCAAGAATACAGTCAATATTTTATGAACAAAACATAAATTTAAATAGATGTACCATTTATGTAAAATTATAAAATATAAGAGTCAATTAAGGATGCATTTCTTTCCATAAATACAACTACTTATCTATTCCATTTATTCATAACTTTACATTTCTAGTCTTGTGTTACAATTATAGAACATGTCTTTATTCTCTCCCCATATTTATATCAATACTATGAAACACTGAAACTATTTTATCTTAATAAGTATTAAATGGAAACCAGCAAAAATGATTTGACAAGAAAGTCAATACTGAATATGATGATGGACAAGTTACTTGTTCAGGTTTATATGTTCAACCACAACTACTTGACAATTAGATTTTCATTTCAGTAGTAATGGATATGATCATCTGAAAGTTTACTGCTCACTATAGGATGGTACAAGGTATCTGTTAATCAAAAATTATGGGAAATGAAATGTATTTTCATAAAGAATTAAGTAAATGACTTTTTAAAAATTTTATGAATTGGTGTATAGTTGATTTAACATATCAATAAGTAATAGTTTATTATGTGTGTGAGCTTAAAACAAAAAGTGGACATTACTAGGCTTCTCATATTTTTCTTTTGAAACAAAACAACAATTTATTCTTATCATATCACATAACAACCATGCAAGAATTGCTCTGAATAAGGCATAAGAGCACTGGCTATTTTCAGTGTCCATGAAAGATGGGTTTCTTCAGGAGAATGTATTGAGACACCAAGAAAGAGGAAGTTACCATTGGTAATAAGACAACAAAACAAAATGATTATGTAATGATGCCAGGGAAGATGAGAATTTTGTTTGAATTAGAATATAAGTGAGATGTTGCTCATGATACAAAAAAAAAAAGAATTCCACTGATGTATTCGCCCTAAGTCACATAGACTAATTTGATATCTGAAAAATAAAAGAGAATTATTTCCCACTTTTTTGTAAGTTAAATATAAGCATTTTCCTTAAGTAATCTACATTTGAAAGTAATGGAGCATAAATAATTATAAAGATTAAAGCAGTATTGATTAATAATATTCTAAAATTAAGTAATAAAGAGGAATATAGATAGGCTGTGAGACACACAAACACAGAAAGTCAATGAAGATAACAATGAAATCATACCCAAATATGTTTCAGATGATATTCAGTTGTAAACAAACCAAGTAAAATCATGAATACGAACATAACTAGAAAAATGGTAAGTATAGAATTCACAAAGTAAAAATTAATTTGAAGAAATCTCCTTTTTATATTTATGAAGCAATCAGTAATAAAAACGTTTGAAAAACTAAAAAGTTGAAAAATTTATACTCTCCACTTACAACTCAGCAGTATATCTTTGAGACCAGCCTGGTCTACAAGAGCTAGTTCCAGGACAGGCTCCAAAACCACAGAGAAACCCTGTCTCGAAAAACCAAAAAAAAAAAAAAAAAAAAAAAATAGACTTTTAAAATATACAAAATTTTCAATTAATTGTTTTTTCCCTTTTATTTTGTTTTTGAGATAAAATCTCTTCATTTAGCCCGGGGTTGACTTAGAGCTCACTCTGTAGACTACACTTGACTAGAATTCAGAGACAGAGAGCACTGGACCTATGTTTGTCTTTTGAAAACTCAAGGCCCACTCCTAGAGACACACCTTCTGCACCAATGTCACTCCTCTTAATCTTTCAAACTCTATGAAAAAACTTCACTTTCTAGAGACAAAACTTTCAAATATATGAGCTTATGGGGAACATTCTTATTCAAATCACCATATCAGTCATGTATAAAATGATTCTTCTAACATAATCACTCAAATATATCATTACCAATGAAAATAGCAAGCATAAATGAGTTCTTTATTTCATTAGAAGACCAAAAGTAGTACCATTTCTAAAGAACTTGTGGCGCTAAATATTTCAACCTTTTTATTAAATTACTTTCATTAAACTATTGTGATTAAACACATTAGGTAAAGCATATAAGGTTCTAGTTTGTTTTTTTTACATTAATGTCTAACATTTTCTCTAAGAAGGAAGAAGACAAACTTCTTAATAGCATACTGTTCAAGTCGGGGACTTGTCTCTCTGTAATTTGTTTGGCCAATTCAATTTCTGTTGCTCCACCTCCAGGTACAAGACGCTTATCCCTTGTGAGAAGTTTGAAAGTATTAACTCCATCATCTACTGCCCTTTCTATATCATCCATCAGATTATCTGTAGAACCTCGAAGAACTATAGGAGAAATGGCACCATCTTCTTTTTCATGCTTAAAAACAACCACCTGTGTGTCTCCAACTTCTGAGAGGTAAACACTGTCACAATGTCCCATTTCCTCAAGGACGGGAGGAGTCAATCTAGGAAGAGCTGTAACACCAATTGGCCACTAATACTGCTGTCACTGTATGTAGAGTGGATCAGATCATCATGGCAAAACCGGCTGGTGGCCCCAAACCTCCAGGTGGGAAGAAAGACTTGGGATGATGGACCAAAATGACTGAGGGACTTTTTGGTGTAGGTGAAGCAGTTTATTTGTGGAGCGGAAACTTCCCTAATCTTTTCTTAGTCTCCCTAAGTTAAGAAGTATTTGTGTTTGTATTCTTTCTGGATGGTAAAATAAACGTGTTACTGTTAAAAAAAAAAAAAAAAGAAAAGAAAAGAAAAAAAAGAAGGAAGAAGACAAAGATGCAGCTTCTGCCTTTCTAGCTTATATCTGAAGAATGGTGTAAAAGAACTTACAGAAGACTGTGGCCATAAGGAAATTATGGCATCATGATTGAATTAGTCAATTAATTAATTACATCTAATAGATTATTCACATAGGATGGATAGGTTAAATACTCTATACACAATCTACAAAGCATTGACTATGTTTTAATTAATTAGAAAACTCTATAATGTTTAGTATGTGAGTGAAAGTGTTTTTAAAAATACCACATAAAGAATATGTAGAATGAAATGATTATTCAGCAGTTAAGAAGATTTGTTATTTTTAACAAGGACCAGATTAGATTCTTAGCACTCACATTGCAACTCACTGTCATTTGTATCTTCAGTTCGAGGAGATCTTATACACTCTTCTAACTCACAGACAATGGGCATGAATGTGGTACAGAGATAAACAAGCAGGTAAAAACATCCTTACACGTACAATAATACTACTTAAAGAAAAATAATGCATATTTTATTTCTGAGAGCATTTAATATTCAATTCCCCCTCTTTCCATTCTAGACTGCATTTTGGAAATATACATCTTTCCTCCTATAGGAAATGATTGCTTAATTACATGTGTGTGGCCTCTATGCAGTAAAACCTTTGCCAGAGTCTCTTTCATAAACCAGCATGGATAATAAGGCAAATCTCTCTTTACAGCTTTTAAAACCAAATTTGGACCCAAATTAAAGTTGGTATCATTCATTATAAAATAGTTCTTATAAAATATTAAACTTCAGTGCCTAGTTGGTAACTGTATACTATCATTCTCATCCAATTTCCTCTGTGTGTGTCTCTGGGTGTGACTCATAAAAATCTGGGTAAATGGAGAATATAACAAACTGAAATAGTCCTGGATGAGCAAACACATTTTTGCAAGAAATTTAATGTTTAACTTTGTTTAAAATAAATGATAATTAGTATTTTATGTCAACAATTTCTAAACAACCAAGATTAGAATAACCCTTCAGACACATTTAATTTTCTGATGTAAATGATGTTTAAGAAAGGAAAATTTGTTCAAATCACTGAATCTTTCTAGATATTGTGGGCTTACACAGCTTATCCTGAGGCAGTTTTTTTTTTTTTTTTTTTTTACCTCCCACTGTTCCTTATATATACAAAAAATTATCCGTGGTTCTGAAAATCAAACTCTTTCTCACCCAAACACATTCCTTTGAAAGCTAGTAGGAAAGCAATTGGAAAAAGAGACAGGGGTTCCCCTCCAATATTCTCTCATCCTCTCAGCTTGAAATATTTTCCTCATACTTGGATTTATTTTACCTTCGTTTGGGACCACATGTTAATTTGCACACATCAGTTCACCCAAGCAGAGGGCATAGTTTCCTAGGGGGTAGCAACACATTTCCTTAGACACCTTTGCTTTCTGCAAGGTCTTGTGGTTTAACTATCCCTAGGACAAACTTTCTGAAACAGCAGGCTGTTAGTACTCTCACTGTTTGTTAAGTTATAAAAGTGTTTCCTACATTCTGCTTCCTATCATGCACCTCCTGTTTTGCCAATGAGTGTCTTGCTAACTCTAACAATATCAAGAAAAGAAAAACTCTCTCTCTCTCTCTCTCTCTCTCTCTCTCTCTCTCACACACACACACACACTCACACACCACACACACACACACACACGCTGAGTACTTATTTTCAAGAAGAATATTTCTGGGATGTTTCTAAAATGTCTATTTACTTAATAGGTATGTAAAATTTTCTATGTTTTCTGGAATTCATTCTAATTATTATCCCAATACCCCCATACAAGGGCTCCCTCTATATGCTCCTATATCACCAGTTAGATCTATGCAAGAGAAGAGGTATCAAAATTGTCTAAAGCAGGATGGCTTTGTACTGAAAATATTACTTTGAAATGTGTTTTAGATTTACCTTTGAAATGTGTGTGGTGTTTATTTAATTTTAACAATGACTTATAGATTACAAGATATTAGTATTGATGTTACCCAACATTTGAAAGTGAAATTTCATCTTCTTCATCTGGGTAGCTAAATTCTCTCTCTCTCTCTCTCTCTCTCTCTCTCTCTCTCTCTCTCTCTCTCTCTCTCTCTCTCTCCACCTTCTATCTCCTTCTATCTTCTTTTCTCTTCTTTATCTCTCTCCTCTTTTATATTTGAGCTGTTTTTAGAAATTATAGAAGTATTGTGACATTTTCAAAAAGTTTACTATGATTTTCATAATGAATGCATTGTCTACTATTATTATTGTGATCTGAATCTTGTAAACAGCTTGTTCATTTCTGGCCACCCAGACCTTACTAAACACACAGAAACTATGCTAATAAAACACTGCTTGGCCTATTAGCTCAAGTTTCTTATTAACTTTCTCTTACATCTTAAATTAACCCACTTCTATTAATGGTTAATGTTTTAGTGGTTAATGTATAACCACTAGTCTGTGGTCTTCTGGCAAGGTTCCGGGGGTGCATTTCTCCTTCAGCAGCTACATGGCATCTCCTTGACTCTGACTACTCTCTGTCTACATCTCTGTTCAGAATTTCTGCCTGGCTTTAATCTGATAAGCCATTGGCTAAAATGACTTTGTTAATTAGCCAGTGAAAGCAACAAATACACAGAAAGAAATTCCACCTAATCTCCCCCTTTTCTCTAATTAAAAAAAATGTTTAAACTTTAACATAGTAAAAATCATATAACAAAACAAATAGCAAGCAAGAATTATAGTTAAAATAATTCTTTATGACTCTAAAACTTCATATCTAACTTATATTTTATCATGACAAAGAAAAACTATAACTATCTGTTTTCTACTCCATCAAAGACCCCAGAAGATATAATATTAACTTAGTAAACATGAAGAGCATTGTAAGCAACTTCCAAATCTCTAAAATTGACAGCGACATCTCATTGCCTGAACAGCCACTCAAAGTTCATCTGTAATGTTGAGGTATCCAACCTCAGCCTACATTCCCGTAGTATTTGACAAACTTTTCCATGAAGCAGAAAATCTGAAGATCTCTTCTGCCTTGTAATGGCCAAGGTCATCAGTCATTTTTGTGGGTCCTGTATATCCAGTTCATACAGTATACCTTCATGCCGTCCAGGCAAGTGCAATTTCTTGCCCAGATGGCTAGCAAACTCTATAAGGAGACTCTTTGATGTACAGAATCTTCCTTTTAAGGTAATTCCCAGGAGCAGATATGGCTTACTGTTGAGAAAAGCGTAAGTTCTTAAAATATTTTAAATGCCATATTCTGTAGGTTTTTGAAGTGTTGAAGTTTATCTAACTGAAATATACCACTGTGTATCTAGAAAACACAACTAACATGACTACAATTTAACTATTATAGATGACTCTCTTTTTTTTTGACTCTCAGTTGACCTTTAATTTTAAATTATGCATTATATTTTTAAATGAGTTGCACAAAGACAGTATCTTAAACAGGAACTGAAACACATTTGCAAAGGGTAACAAAATTGATCTTAAATTTGTATCAATAGACCAAGATCCTTATCAATATGAACTATTCATCTTTATATCATACCCCCTTATTTTGATTAACCCTTTTAAAGATTATATGTAACAGAAATATATATCTGTATATCTAGAAAACCTAACTAACAGGACTACAATTGACACAATATTGGGTGTCATTATGTAAACAGAGACCACTCATACATTGCCAGCCACCCAGATCTAAATAATCACACAGAAACTATATGAATTACAACACTGCTTGCCCTATTATTTCAGGATTCTTACTACCTAATTGTACATCTTAAATTAAACCATTTCTATTAATCAACATATTACCATGAGGCTGTTGGCTACCAGTAATGCTTGGCAGCAACTTTCTCCTTCAGCAGCTGCAAGGCCTCTCCTTGATGACGGCTACTTTCTGTCAATATTTCTGTGCAGATCGCCTGTCTGGCTTTACTCTGCTAAGCCATTGGTCAAAACAGCTTTATTCATTAGCCAATAAAAGCAAAACTTATATAGAAAGGCATCCCACATCAGACTCTATGATGTTGTGTTTTCTCTATTTACTACATAAAGAATTCCTTTCTCATACCTCCAGAACAACACATTATTGGGAAGAAAGAGAGTAGATTTTTATATAGCTGATTTGGCTAATAGTAATCATATCTAATTTTTTGAAACATTAACATTATTCTTTTTAAATATAATCAACATATAGTGGAATGTTTAAAAATTAGTAGTAATAGTAATTGGATATTTTAGATAATATTAATATCTTACTACAGCAGATTACTTCCTTTGAAAAATATGCTGTGTTACTAGGAAAATAAATAACATTTAAATGATATTTCTAGTAACAAAAGAAAACTCCTTTTAATAGAAAAAATACCAAACTGGCTTTTTCAATTAATCTGAAAAAATGCATTTGATTAATATTAAATATAAATTCATTACAATGAAATTCTTGCTTGGAGAAAAGAAACATAGTCACATTTCAGTTTGATCTGAGTCATTTAACCAGGTGTGGACAATTTGGCAAGCATGGAAATTTTGCAGAGATTAGGGAGAGAAAAGATGTACACCAAACAAACATATGTCACACATCAGAACTGTTACTTCATAGTTAATTAGTATGAAGTAGTATTCTGTCTTGTCACTCAAAAACCAATTTTTATATGAAGTATAAAGCTTCTTGGTGGTTTGTGAACATATACTCATTTCTATATAGTCATATTTAACATCACACAGTCCTTAAGGCCAATTCATTTCTAAATAATATTAGAATTCAGGGAAAATACTGAATTATAATTTTGTTTTACATGATTTCATTTTGGTATTATGTAGTTGCAAAGACGTAAGTTAAATCACAGTGTTCATCTGTTAGCTGAAAACTTATTAACTACTTATCAGAAGGAAATTACTGGTCATTTGCTCACATTCCTGTGCAGACAATAAACTAACAGAAAACTCTAAAATCTCAATCTCATTCATTCCATGAAAATATATTTGATAATGTTTACTCTAAAAAACACTTACTGGCAATTTAAATTATTATCAGATTGACAAATTGAAATAATAACAAGTAATCTTAAATACTTAATAGACAAAACATTAGAATACAGTATATCCCTGGGAATTCTATTTACCAAGTAATAATATCCAAAACCTTTTCAAAACTAGATGTTTCGTTATCTGGATATTACACTTAAATTTATATACATGTTAAATTTTAGAAGACAGTCACACGCAAAAGTATTCCTTATTACATTATTTAATGAAAATTACCTTAGTTGTAGACAACTTTTAAAGCCATTTTACTTCTCAAATATGTCGCCATTGTGGAGAATAATTCAAGTTTCATAATATCAACATGAAGCACATGATGTCCTTTCTTTTATGATTTGCCTACTGATTACAGAGAGAATTGATGTTAATGGACAAAATCACAGATCTTGGAAAAGGAAAATTATGATAAAGATTGGGAGAATCCTAATGAGTCTCTCCTGTACAGGCAAATTAAGCAGCACATGATTACTATTTGCTAATGCTGTGCTCATCTGTGCACACATTTAATTTATAGTTTTAATTAGGCTTTAATGAAAATATAACTTCTAAATATTTAATATCTAAGTTGTCCTTAATAAATCTATCATGAATGTGAATTGGTTTCATAAGATTTTTAGGAGCAACTCAGACTATAGCAAAAGATCAACTAAATCATACTTTTACTGTTTGCTATAAGCATAAAATATGCCTTCAGGTGGCTGGAGAGATGGCTCAGAGGAATAGAGCACTGGCTGCTCTTCCAGAGGTCCTGAGTTCAATTCCCAGCAATCACATGGTGGCTCACAACCATCTGTAATAAGATCTGGTGTCCTCTTCTGTACTGCAGGATATATGAAGGAAGAAACCTATATACATAATAAATAAAAATCTTTAAAAAAATATGCCTTCAATGATGCTTTAATATTTGGTAGTGTCAGTGCATTGAATGAAAATGAGTAAGAGATATGAAAAAATGTATCTACAAACCTTGGAATTTTTATATTAATGTATTTTAGTAAAGCAAATTTTTCTAACTAGTGTTTAGAGAAAAAGAATTTAAGAAAAATATAATACTTTAAAAGAGAGAGAGAATGATATGAGCCTCAAAACCAAAATTTTAATACATAATGTAATTGTGGAAATAACAGGAAATGTGCAGAGAACCCACATTTGTGTCTGTGCACCCATGAGGTGCTCATAGTCTTATATACCTACACTTCTAGGGGATTCTGTCTGCTTCTGACCTCAATGAGAACCAGGCATACACATGACAATCGCTGAAATACTTATAGTGAAAGCCCTTAAACATTTAAATAAAATAATTAAATGAAAAAGTAAAATAATTAACAAGGGAGAGAAGAAAAAAAATCAAGAAATTGAAAAGTGTTCAATTTCCTTTTATGGCTTTTCTATTTAAATTACGTGAAGAATTTATGATCTGCTAAGCTTTCACTCATACTTACTTGTGAAACCTAATCAAGATCTGTCTCCATCTGCTTCTAATGAAGATCTCCCCTATTTGCTGTGATATCAAAAACCCAACAAATTTTCTAGTAGTATACATTTGGAAATTGGGGAAACTTGAATTGAAAAGTAGCATTCCTTTTTATTTACTTCCCCTTAAAATCAATCAATTACATTATTTTAAGGACTTAATGTAATTGATTGATTTTAAGAACTGTAATAAATTTTAAATTTATCTCTAATGGTTCTGAAACAAGGGCATGAATAATATAAGACTATGAGGAGAAGGTCATCCAAATTTAGCAGTGGCTAAAATTGAAATGACCCTATAAACTTCTCAATAAACATAATAGTTTTATTTTTACACAAATAAATAAATAAATTATAAGAGACAAATATTTTTATTTTATCACCATTCTCCAAATTATAAAGCAAATGACATAACGATAAAAAGTTAGGATGGGATGAAAATAATGGGATAAATAAAAACATAGGAAACGTGACTGCACAGATCTAAAAACCACTCCATGAAAACACAAACAAATGATTCACTGAAATTGGTCATTCATTCAATAAATGTTTCAGATTAAATTGGCACACACTTTCTAATAATTATAACAGAATGTTAAATGATGCCAAGCAATAGTCATTGATCAAAAAAATCATTCACCTCTATTGTCTGTGTCTTTTTATACATAAAAGTCTCCAATTTTATAAAATATTTCTCCAGTGTGAATAATCAGTAGAATTGATTGTTTAAAAGTATAAATAAAGCTTTTATATAATGTTGTAGGCGGTCCTTCTCTCTATGTGTTGCTTTCATTGCTTAATAAAGGAACTGCTTTGGGCCTATAGGAGAGCTGTAGGAGACAAGAGCTAGGCGAGGAAAACCAAATGGAATACTGGGAGGAAGAAGTCAGAGTCAGAGAGGAATGCCATGGGAGCTGCCAGAGACAAACACTGGGAATTTTACCTGGTAAGCCATTGTCACGTGGCAATACACAGATTACTAGAAATGGGGTATATTAAGATGTAAGATTTAGCCGATAAGATGCTAGGCCTAATGGGCCAAGAAGTGATTTAATGAATGCAATTTCTATGTGACTATTTCGGGGCTGAGAAGCAGGGCAGCTGGGAACTAACAAGCAGCCCTCCTGTTATATGTTATGCCTAAAAATACAATTTTACAACTGCAGGAATGTTTCTGAAAATTATGGAAGTATACTGTGAATATGATGAATTTAAGCACTTTAAAAAGAAAAATGTAAATCAAAATAAAAGAAAAAAACATTTCAATACTTATCACTTTTTAAGCAAGACACATTTTCTACATCGTCTTCTGTTTTTCTTAATTTATCACTTGATTGAAGCAGAATAAGCTAAATTCACTAGCTATTGTTAATGCTTTAAAATATTTTTCATATTTATATATTTACACACAGACACACACATATATGAATTTCTGAAAAGATTATGTATGTTATAAATGATGCCCAGTATGTTTTAATTTCCTATTGCAGCAAAAATACAAATTTTCCCATAATAAATGGATGGCATTAATCTCTCTTTGTTGGTTACTGGCATTCATTCTTTACTAATTTTTGAATGCTTGTTTTTTTGGTTAGAAATTCAATCTTCAGTTGAAAATGTTTGTATACATGAATACCAAATAAACCTTTACACCATTTAATGTGAATGTTAAGGTATTACACATAAAAACTTGAAATGCAATTATATGATTTTCTTGGAATTTTTCATTATTTTATGATGGAAAAAAGTAATTGATCCAAAATAAAAATTTTTGTCATATTCTTTACTCTTTGGACTATTTACTCTTTCCGGGGCCTGCCACCAAGCTCCCAAATAAAAACATGCCTAGACTTATTATTATTTATAAATGCCAGTTCTTGTTTCTGGACCTGTTTCTTGCCTGCTACATTTTACTTGAATAATCTCATATTCTTTTGCCTCTGGCCTTTTTCCTTTTCCTTTATCTCTTATTGTGTGGGTGGCTGTGTAGCTGGGTAACTGGCCCTTTCTTTTTTTACTCCTTGATCCTTCTTTTTTTTCCCAGATTCTCCTTCAATTTATCCTCTCTGTCTCCTAGCTCTACTTGTCCTTTCTCCTACCTAGCTATTGGTCATTCAGCTCTTTATTAGACCAATCAGGTGTTTAGACAAACAAATTATCACAGCTTCACAAAGCTAAAAATAAATGTGACATAAATCATTCATTACACTTCACATAATTAAAAGAAATGTTTCACACCATGAAATAAATGTAATATAAAACTTCTTAAATAATATTCTTCTACAAAAAATGAAATCAAATTAACTTACATTCCCAAGTATAATATTATGAATTAAATATATAGTGGCATCACTTTCAAATGTACAATTAAAAGATTAGCAAATAATAATATCTAAAATGCTACTCATTATGCCGAGTTATGAAATCAGTATTTAAAGCTATAAAGGAAAATGATGTGTAATTGTGAATTATGAATAATTGTGAACTGTGAATAATTCTAAAATATTACAAATAATGAAATAGCCAAAATCAAATTTAGAAGCTATTTAAACATGATGAATTACCATATGAGTAGAAAAAATCAACATCTATAGAAATTTTGTTTTTTTTTCATAAAATATAGAGACATCTTCCAACCATTTTTCTATAGGGAATACTTAACCTATATCATGAATCCCTTAGAATTTGTAATTAATCCAATTGTCACCATAATATACATTTTTATTGTAAAGTCCCAACTTTATGAATAAATAAGGTATTTTAGATTCCTTCATTTTCTTTCCATGCAAGCATTCATGCTTCCATTCTTGGAAGATGCTGGTAAACTAAAGAAATACAGAAATAAATACATATGCAGCTTTTATAATAGTATTGTAACAATAATTACTGAGGAGAAAATAGTTATTTGGAGTCAAGAAAGTCACTAATGTATTTTATCTAAGCACTTTTAATTGGATATGATAAGTTGATACTAATTATAAGATAAATTATCATCTTATTTGAGATTTTGGGGTATTATTGTGATTACTTATATAGACCGTAAACAATGCCCATATTCAGAAACTCTTGAAACCTTTAGTTTCATTATTTTATAAAAACTAGTCAAACTTTTTATAACAAAAGGTTTTCATCTATGATATCAAGTGGAATAAGTCATTTCTATGATGAATATCTGCAAATGATCCAATAAAAACATACGACTTCTAGTGAAAGAAAATTCCTTGAAAAGATTATCAATATAAACAATAAGCTGAAAATGTTATTATATACTATTTAAATAGTATATAAAACTCTCCATATGAATGTAAATATAATTTTAGAGAGAAGGCTAAATTATTCATATGCTTAAATAATTTTCATAATGAGGAAAATTCGTGTCTGTGTCAAATTATGCATTTTATATTCAAACTTATCATCTAGAATGAGTTGCTAATGACAATAACACACCCATAATTTGTACATTGCTTATTCAGTTAAAAATTGCTCCAAGTATTACAATTAACTATGTAAAAAAACTTTAAATGTGTGAATATATATTAACACTAGAAAGATCCAAATTATAAGTCAGAGCATAAAAGAACCCTACAGAGACAATGCTGACTACTAATTTCTTGTGAATAGAATTGTGAAAATAAACGACAAACTCAACCCTGTTTTTAAATTGGAAGATTCTCTGAGGATACACAGATTTGTAGTAATGGATTAATTAAAGGTGTAAAGGGTAGCTAGGAATATGCCCAAGCCATTGACCAACAGAATTGTAATTAATATAGGTTCTGTGTGGTTATTCCGGTCTGGGCATCCAGAATACGAAAGTGCATTCTTCGTTTACATGAAACACTGATCACACAAGCAGTGGAGGAGAAGGAGCTGTGGGGATTCACTGTTGAATACTATGTTGAGAGAAGCTAAATAAGAAAGTGAACCCACAGAAAATCATATAGTCATCCGCCTGGAGAGGGGAAGTAGACAAGATTGCAGGGCAAAAACTGGGAACTTGCGGGTGAGGTGGCAAGGGACAAAGGGGAAATGGGATGAGAAACATGAGAAGGGGAGGATGGGAGGAGCTCGGGGGATTGGGATGGTTGGGATATAGGAAGGGAGGATACGGGAGCAGCGAAGTATTTATCCTAACTAAGAGAGCCATCCTAGGGTTGGCAAGAAACTTGACTCTAGAGGGGTTAGCAGGTGTCCAGGGAGATGTCCCCAGCTGGTACCTTGGGCAACTAAGGAGAGGGAACCTGAAATGACCCTATCCTATACTGATGAATATCTTGCATATCACCTTAGAACCTTCATCTGGCGATGGATCGAGGTAGAGACAGAGTCTCAATTTGGAGCAACGGTCTGAGCTCTTAAGGTCCAAATGAGGAGCAGAAGGAGGGAGAACATGAGCAAGGAAACCAGGACCACGAGGGATGCACCCACCCACTGTGACAGTGGAACTGATTTATTGTGAGCCCACCAAGGCCAGCTGGTCTGGGACTGAATAAGCATGGGTTGAAACTGGACTCTCTGAGCATGGCGGACAATGAAGGCTGATAAGAAGCCAAGGACAATGGCACTAGGTTTCGATCCTAATACATGAACTGGCTTTGTGGGTGCTTAGCCTGTTTAGACGCTCACCTTCCTGGACATAGATAGAAGACCTTCGTCTTCCTGCAGGGCAGAGAATTTGGACTGCTCTTCAGTATCGAGAGGGAGGGGGAATGGTGTGGGGGGAGGAAAAGAGGAGTGGGGTTAGGGGGAGGGAACTGGGGGGAGGGGGCAATATTTGGGTGGAGGGGAGGGAAATGGGAAACGGGGAGCAGGTGGAAATTTTAATTAAAAAAGAATAAAAATAATAATTAAAAAAAAAAGAAAACTCTAGGGGTCCCCAGTGTGCACAAACAGACTTTAAGGAACCTGCTCTAACCTTGTTCTATAGAGATCACTAATAGAGTGTTAATCAGACAGTGAGACACCAGAAGGAGCGTAGATCGAGTCCGGGAGGATAAAAGTCTTGTCCTCTCTCCAATATGTGCTTTTCTTCTCAGGGATTTAGAAGTTTCCAAGCTTAAAAGTAGAAAAACCAGTGATGACCTTTCTTTCCTATCATTGAATGTTTCTGATAAAACAGCAGCTGGGTTCTGGACACGAAGTTCAGGGAAAATTAAATCAATCTAATCTTAACTGGATTGACCTTTAAAGTGTTAAACCTCGGCAGAATTGCAAAATCATCATTAAAACATAAAACACTGTGATCTGACAATGCTTGATTAAATTCAGTGAATGGAACAAAATGAAGGCTCCCCAAATTGAGCTTCCTTGCTATGCTAGTTCGATATTTATAGCATTCCATTACTGTAGCCTTCATTTTAATATAACTGCGTTACTTTTAATATACTATGAGGGCTTTGAAAATGTCCACCCGACTTTATATGGAGGAACTAGAAAGGAAACATAGCCAATGACTGTTTTTCTTGCAGGTAACAAAATATTTTAGAAAAAACAATGCCGTGCCAATTGTTATTCCTTAGATTTTGTTGTAAATAGATAATAATATTTAATACAATGTGATCTTGCCTTTATTTTTCACACGAACCTCTTACAGAAGAAAACAAAAACAAACCTATCATTGGAAGAGAGGTTTACTGAATAAGCAAATGTTTCATAACGTTTAAAAAATTGAATCCCTTGGAGCTAATATTTATATGATTGATTTTTTTGCAAATTAGCATATATTACAAATATACAATTACATATTTGTTATCTTTTTAATCTAGATTCTTATTTGAATCAACTAGTACACAATTATTAATGCAGTAGGAGAAAGCATCATTTATTTTTAAATCAATAGTTTTTTTTGTAAAAGATACTAAATTCTATATAATTTCTCAAAGAAATGACTTTGATACTCTGATTTTCAAAAACTAGAACCATGGTTACCAATAAAAATAACTATATATTGTTGTAGTGAGAGCGGCAGGGCTGCGTCCCCGGCACCTGACCACCCGCATGGCTTTACCAGAAATAATTACATGGAAACTGTATTCTTTTAAACATTGCTTGGCCCATTAGTTTTAACCTCTTATTGGCTAGCTTTTACGTATTGATCTAACCCATTTCTAATATTCTGTGTAGCACCACGAGCTGGCTTACCAGGAAAGTTCTTAACCTGCGTCTGTCTGGAGTGGGAGAATCATGGTGACTCCTGACTCCGTTTCTTTCTCCCAGCATTCTGTTCTGTTTACTCTGCTTATCTTGCTTATCTTAATTCTACCCTATCAGAGGCCAAGCAATTTCTTTACTAATTAACCAATGAAAGCAACAGATAGAAAGATAACCCTCCTCCATCAATGTATGTTTCTATACTTGATTTATGTGATATTTTCATAATTTGTATTATGTGTCTAAGAGAAATTTCACATTCAAGTAAGTCATCAGTAATATTAATATGCTCACTAATTTTAAGAAATTTAATTAAAATTTTAAGTAATTATCAATGGAAAAAATCTAAATAAATGCAGAAATTATCATTGAATTGATACTTAATATTGTTATTGAATATGAAACAATATTTTGAATCATACTTCCAAAATCTTTTTTATTTCATAATATTAAAGCCAGATTTATAGTCTACAGGACTTTGTCTGAGGAAAAATGCAAAGGAATCCCTTTCCCTTGGAATAATCCAAAGCAGTGATTTCTGAAGATTTACAGACAAATTTAAGGGATATAGGTTGAATGAACTAAGATCTGAGAAATAGAATAGATCACACTGCTGCTGTACATGAACATTAAGGTACTGAGATGACATTCTGATTCTTGTAACTAAAAAATAATTGCTCAATCTGTAAACGGGTTATCATCTTTTCAAACTTCAAATATTATGAAGAAAACTAATACAAGCTCAGAGAGGAAGAAGAATATAAGACAGGAGGAGACAGTGCACAGACATGGGGTTCAACCTGAAGGTCAGACAAGATCGCCAGGCAAAAGTTGGGAGCACAAGGGTGGGGGGGGTGGGGGAAGGGGAGATGGGGAGAGAGAAGGGAGAAGGGGAGGATTGGGGAGAGCTTGGGGGAATGGGATAATTGAGATGGAGGAAGGGTGGATATGGGAGCAGGGAAGTATATATCCTAATTAAGGGAGCTATTTTAGGGTTGGCAAGAGACTTGGCTCTAGAGGGGATCGCAGGGGTCAAGGGAAATGTCCCCAGCTAGTTCCTTGGGCAGCTGAGGAGAGGGAACCTGAAATGGCCCTATCCTATAGCCATACTGATGAAACCAAAAATTTCATGCTTTATCTATTGAGTATCTGCTTAAGAACTTCCAGATTGGTAATCTTATTTACTGCACTATTTTCCATTTTCTTTTTATTTATTGACATTAAGTGACTGTTACTCTGTGGTAGTTTGAAAGAAAATGGCACTGAAATGACTGGCCCTAATAGGAAGCATGATCTTGTTGGAGGAAATATGTCATTGTGGGGGAGCCTTGGATGTCTCTTTTGCTCATGTTTCCCTCAGTGTGACTGACTGCCGACTTCCTGTTGTCTCTGAGTTAAGATGTAAGGCTCTCAACTCCAACACCATATCTGCCTAAATGCTACCATGTTCTCCACCGTGATGATAATGACCGAACCTCTAAAACTGTAGTGACCCCCTCACTAATATATTTTCATTTGCAAGAACGGCCATGATCATAGTGTTCTTCACAGCAATAGAAAATCTTAGTTAAGACATAATATGTATCGAAAAGAAAACCAGCTACATATTATAATTGTGACTATAGAATTTTCTGAACACTTTTACTCAGTCATTATTCTTAGAGTATTTTAACATCAAATAGACAATGGGCCCCAAAAGTTTTGGTTTGATAATATGAAATATGTCACAGGTTACATACAGTTTGGATTTTTACCTAACAAAATACCATAATTTTAAAACGAATTTATATATTACAGTCACATATAAGGCTTGTTAAATCTCCAATTACTGGTTTTTCACACCTGAGATTTCTATTTTTAAGTCAGGAGAATTGACGCAGATGTGGAATTGGGGAAATACATGCATGACATTGTATTTATTGGGTAAAGTGTGACATTTAAATCTGTTTACTTAAAGCACAGTAATCAGGATAGATTATTTGTCTCATTATGTGCCTTTTGTTTTATGAGAATTTGCAGTTTTTTTCTACTAGATAATTTATATGTTAAATAATAGTCAATTAAAGTAATTCTAAAGACTACAGAACATCAGAATACTTTCCTTCTATACAGAGGTTTTTATATGTATAATACTATGTAGGTTATATAAGTTATAGGAATTGCACTGAGAATCCCAAATTCAGAATAAATTTATAACATTCAAATGTTTTGAAAATGAAAAAGAAAGCACTAAATTAACCTTTTGACTTTAGAGGAATATCTTTAGATGTTGGGGATGGAGAAAAGACTCATTGAGTCAGAGTACTGACTACTTTTCCAGAGTTCTCTGGTTTGATTCCCATCAGCAGTTTCTTACCCTTTTAACTAATTTCAGGAGGACCAGTTCTTATTTTTGGTTTTTTTGGGTGTCTGAAACAACTTTGCACATTTGGTACACTTGCATATATGCAAACAAAATATCCATATATGTTAAATAATAAAATAAAATAAAAACATCTTTTCATGCAAGCAAAATTGTCAGCTGCTTAAAATAAATTTACTCAGCTTTTAAGATTCATAGGAAGAAATTTTTCCTGGAAAGTTAGCTACCAATAAATATTAACAAAAATAACATTTGCATTGCAATACCAATTTCCTAAGAGGAAAAAAGAATCCCACAGAAGGATCAGATAGACAAATTCTTGATTTACAAAGAAAGAATGTTTCTTCCTACTTTCAAAATAGGAAACGTAGAAAATCTAGTTTCGAAGATTTTATTTCTTCCTAGCTACTACATATTCATAAACTGTAGTTTATATTCAAATTCCATGATATGCACTACTTTTAAAAGTTATATATCTTCAGAAATTGTGAAAATGCATGGGTGTGCTTCATATACAATTCCATTAGTTATGCATTAAAATTTTGTTCGATAGCTACATAAAGTAAAAAGGTAGTTTTTTAAATGTTTAGAGGCATCAAAATTTAGAGAACATAAGGAATTTTGTGACCTTTGTAAAATACTACCAATATTTATTTATAATAATAGAATTTGAAATAAGCTTACATGCTTATACAGTCTAGAAACCAAACAGAATGATTCTAGGGTATAGACTGTAATCAACAAATAGAGATAAATGCTACAAAACAATGCAAATTCCATGTTTCAAAACTATTTATACATTTATTTAATCTTTTTCTTTGATATTTTATACATATATGAATGGCATTTTGATTACTATAACACCTAGTGTCAGTAATCTTCCTTACACCCTTATTAACCCAAAACTTAATCCCCATAGTTATCCATTTGTTGTTGCTTTTTTATTGTTGTTATAGTTGAATTTATCTATGTTATGGAATGTACTGGGTACTTCAGTGGATGGACAACTGAAGGCAGTGATTTCTTCACCTACTAATCAGTAGTAATGAGTACTTCATCATGGAGAACAATAGCCCATTCTGGATTCATAATTTACATGAAGACTCTTGACTCAGTCTTGTGTGAACCAGAAGTCAGCCTTACACAGTCCTTCTTCCTCTGTTCCAATTTAAGCTTGATTACCTTCTTTTTATTCCACAGATGTTCCCAATCTTGAAAGTCATCATTGAAATATCCTATAGATGGTTGAACTTTCAACTTTGGCAATAATATGTCTTTGCATTTACTTCAAGTCATTACAAAATTGCCTATTTATCGCTGGAGGTTGGAGTAGGAGGGTCTTCTGTTCATGTGTTGCTTTTATTGGCTAATGGATAAAGAAACAGCTTTGGGCCTGATAGGGCAGAATTAGGCAGCGAAGACAGAACTGGACCCTGGGAAGAAGGGAAACGCCATGGATCTTCTACCTGAGACTGATGCTTGTTAGAATCTTGCCAGTAAACCATAGTCATGTGGCAATACACAGATTAATAGAAATGGGTTAAATTAAGATGTAAGAATTAGTCAATAAGAAACTAGAGCTAATGTGCCAAGCAGTGTTTTAATGAATACAGTCTCTATGTGGTTATTTTGGGTGTAAGCTAGCCAGGTAACTGGGACAAATAAAGAGACCCCTCTCCTTGTAACAGGAGGTAGCATTATATAATCTATGGCTATAAGCATAATGTGTCAAAGACAAGCTTCGACATACCTCGTATTCCAGGGTAGGAGCATGAGGATTAGAATTATTAAGCAAAAGGAAAATAGATATAAGAGAAATAAAAGACAGAAACACAGAACAGCATTGGGAGAGATGTTCAATAAATACTGAATTTGCCTCATTTATTTCTCACATGCTTATATAATTAACTCCCAAAGGGGAGGAGGAATGCAACAAACATCATTCACATGATGTAAGAAATAGACTTGATCTGGTCTCTGATCATTGGTCCGGGTGAAGCTGATCTACCTCTGTGTGTCTCTCTTATTTCTCATATACCTTTGTTCCTTTTCCTTAATATTACTAATCCTCACGCTCACACGTTGGAACGCATGAGTTTTGTTGAAGCTGGTCTCGGACAATAATGCTTAGAAAGAAGCTTGGCCGATGACAATTTAGCTATAGAACAGTAGCAAGGTCACTGCTAGTGTCTCCGACCTCCTCAGCCACATGCTTTATGGTGTATTTTTGATGAGGAAGTATGCAGAAAGATGTAGATCAGATGAGTACTTCATGATAACAAAAGTCTTGTGTGTGGCAAAGTTCCTGATTTTTGCTTTTACTAAGTTATACACAGATCCGTCAGAAAAGGAATTACATATGTTTGATTCAGAACCTTGCAAATAATGATTGATACAAATCTAATCAGAAGCATGAATCATGAAGTCCAATTCTTTTTTCATGAGTAGCATGTTGACACTGCTTTTCTTTTATCACATCGATCACTATCTGTGGGAGCAGACGTGATAGTCCGTGAGTGGCATTCCTGCTCTGAGATTTCTGTATTCAGGGGTAGTGATGCATTTTAAGTAAGGATATTTGAAAACGCATGTTTAATATTAGTATCTTTATAGTATTAGAAGGTAAATAACATTTAATAATGGCAGAAAACAAGTCTCTTCATTAAGATAAATGAAAAGTTTCATATCTCTCTCATCAAAAGTAAATCTTGAGATGATGCTTTTATTTTCCTTTAATATTGTGGTTCCTTATCTAAAATAAAACCAATTTTATATAAAAAAATTACTGAACTTGATATTCTAAAGTTTTATTCCCAAAAAAGCAGATTGAGTAGCAGAGACTATCATGAAACAATTTTTTAAATTATCATTAATTTAGTATTTTTATTTTAGGAAACATTAAGCGTGAATGCTATTTTCATAGTAACTACCTTACCAGGTATCTGGAAAATATATTTTGTTGGGTTATATAATGAATAAAGAAAATTCATCATTCTTTCAGTGTATGGAAAAGAACAGTGGAAAATTATATATCCTGAATAATTATTTTAAAACTAGAATTCACAATTCTTTAAAATCATCAGTTATTATTTTTATCTTTATGTATAAACTCATGAATTTTGCAAAATTCATCTGAACAGTGAATCAGATTTACAAGCCTTACAATTATTCTTAGATCAGACTTACATTAAGAATATAAAAAAACATATTCCATAAAATACATCCTGTTATTGTGGAAACGTTTGATAAATTTTACATTATGGAAAAGTTATATGTATATAAGTTCTATTTGTGAGAAGTTTAAAACAAGATGCTATTATTCTGTTCCCACAGAAACACTTTAGCTTTGTGTATTATTGTTTTTGTCATTTATGTATAATTGTTTTCAGAAAAGAAAATATTCTTGTTTTTCTAGAAAAGAAGCATCAGCACTGCTGTAGCTAAATGTACATGTATATTTCACCCCAATCACATTTATCTTGAAATTCTGATGAAATAGCATATTTATATCATTTCAAGTCAAGCTTGAAAATGATTATTTAATCATTGTAAAAGAATTGTAAACCCTTTCTGAATGGTGTATATTTTCAAGTTGAGTAAGAACAATGTATTAGGATCAATTGCTCCTAATAAAATTTCATACTAAGAGTTCCCTAAGTTTCTCCAGGAAATGATTAGTGTGTGAGATAAATACTGCGGTAGCCTCTGATTGGTCATTTCAAATATTGTAATAAAGAAAAAAAAGAACTTCTTAGCATTTATTTTCTACTATGAACAAAAGGTCTATTCCCCCAGGATTGAACACTAGATTTTAATAATGGCAATAAAGAAAAGGCTTCTGTGTTTTGGTAGTTTGAATGATAATGGTTTCCTTGTGCCCATATATTTGATAGTTTAATTCCTAGTTGTTGGAACATTTTAGTAAGGCTTAGGAGGTATGGTCTTGTTGGAGGAGATGTGTCACATTGGAGGTGAATTTTTAGTTTTCCAAAGCACGTACCTGGGCAGGTCTCTCTATGCTTTGTCGGGCCATGTGGGTCCAACACAGATTCCCTAACTGGACTGGAACGGAGTCACGAGGAATAAACTGATGCAGCTTACATGGTCATCATGGAAGGGCAAGATCTCTTCAAAAAGATCTCTTGTTTATTCTTCAAGCACCTTATATATCATCACATCAAGTGAGTGGGAAAACACATTAGGCTGTCTCCTAGGCAACCAGGTGCATGGGCTCAAGTCAAGTCTGCATCTACCTGTATGCTAGCAGTCAGGTAGGTCATGAATTAGCATCTCTATAAGACATCCTCCAAATTACAAAGGAAGGAAGCACCAAGCCTCTTAACTCTTAAGTCATCAGCTTCAGCCAACATCTCTTCTCAGGTAACCTACATTTATAACAAAAGAAACTAGGAGCAGCACATGCTGGCTATTGTTAAACAGAGACAGCTTGTCTGCAGAGTTACTTGATCAGCTCAGACCGGGCTAATGGCTCTTGTGCCATACAGAAATATGGGCCTACAATGCCTCCTATTGCTTATGGATCAGATGTAAGCTGTCAACTTTGCTCCTGCGCTATGCTTACTTGTCTGCTGATGTCATGCTCTCTACCACAATGGAAGTGAACTCCAATTCTCTGAAATTCTTAGCACCCAATTAAATATTTTCTTTTATAAGACTAGTAACTAAGACATGAGTTATATCATTCGAAAGTTAATGCATCCTACTATGGCAATATTATTTCTTAAATGAGTCTAAACGTGACCCTAATGAGGCCTCCTAGTAAAGAGGAATGTGGAGTGTCAACCAGCCATCTCTTGTAGTCTAACAAAGCCTCTAGTCATGGGACTAGAGTACATTCAAATGAGTTGTTGGCCCAAAGGATTCTATGGAATGCCCTAAACAAGTCAGACTGAAGCTAAATCAAAAGATTGATTGTTATAAACTGACAGTGGGATCCCAATATGGATGACAACGCACAACTCATTGGGCATGGAATCTTGAGCTTGTGCTCACATGGAGCCCACACAGCTACTTTTATCTCCTTTGGTGTGGAAATGTACTCTTTGAGCTATCAAAAACAGAAGTGTAGACACCAGCAATGCTAAAAAGCCTTAGACCTACAGTATGTCCTGCTTGCAACATGTTCTAGGGCAATGGTCACACAGAATATGTGAGCATAGCCAACTAATATTTGAGTTGATCTAAGTTCCATTCCACGAGAAGGACCTACACCTGATATTGTTTGGTTAGCCAAAACCAGAGATATAGGTAAAACTCAACACTACTGTACTGAAGAAAAAAAAATAAATGATTCCTAATAATATTCTTTTATACTTGTAAAACAGTACCTTATCCAATCATCAGTCAGAAAGACTTTATCCAGTAACAAATGGGAACAGATGTGGAGACCCACAACCAGTTGTTATGTGAGATAGAGTATAAATTGGAGGTGTCAATTGAAGCCCCCAGCAAAAAGCTCAGGAAATTCCACAGAAGAGGTGAAGAAAGATTGTAAGAGCCAGAGTAATACAGTACTTTTGCTTTACATTATGTTCTATTTTGTCATGTTTAGTTGATATTTTTAGAAGCCTGTTCTTTTTTTTTTCTAATGAAAAACACAAAGGGAATGGATTTGGAGGGTACATAAAGTGAGGAGGAACTAGCAGGAACAGAGGGAGGGAAAATATAATTGGGATACATTTATGAGAAAGAAACTATCTTAGAAAGCAAAATTTAGCTTAGAAAGAAAAAAGAAAAAATAATGAAAGAAAAAAACATTGGGGTTTGTGATGGTTATCCTTTGTAGTAAACTTCACTAAATCTGGAATTAAATAAATACCCCCGAAGGAAGGGCCATCCCTATAAGGCATATTTGCATTATTTGAAGTCGAAAATCAAGTTCCAATCTAGGTATTTGATGTGGGAAGACTCATGTCTAATCTGGGCCATGATTCTTTTTCTAAACTCCTATTTAAAGACATGAAAAAAGAAGCTTTTGTTGCTAGTATCTATTCTTGCCAGTAGTTCATTTTTAAAATTGTCATTAGATAACTTCTTTGGGATTCTGGCATACACTGAAGACCAGCTGACACATTTAGCCTCGTGGACTTCATAATTACTGAATTCCTGGACAAATATAAATTAATTAATAACAATATACAAACATCCAAGTATTCACAACCATAATTAATGTGGCTATGCAAAGCAACACATGGTATGAACCAACAACAGAATATTCTCTTTTATTAAGAAAATGTCGCCGGGCGGTGGTGGCGCACACCTTTAATCCCAGCACTTGGGAGGCAGAGGCAGGCGGATCTCTGTGAGTTCGAAACCAGCCTGGTCTACAAGAGCTAGTTCCAGGACAGGCTCCAAAACCACAGAGAAACCCTGTCTCGAAAAACCAAAAAAAAAGAATGCAAACATATTTTTGTATTTTGGTACATTTCCTGTGGTGTTATCCATTTGTCAGAATTATGTTTGTTAATACTTTATTATGCTTACTTTCTCAGTTTTATTTCTTGTTATATTCACTTTGTTGCTCTTCTGCCTGATTTTTTTAACTTTTTATAGTTTCTTTTGTTCATTTACTTTTATTTATTTATTAAAGATTTCTGCCGCCTCCCATTTCCCTCCCCCTCCCCCAACCAAGCCCCCTCCCTCGTCAGCCCTAAGAGCAATCAGGGTTCCCTACTCTGTGGGAAGTCCAAGGATCACCCACCTCCATCCAGGTCTATTAAGGTGAGCATCCAAACTGCCTAGGCTCCCACCAAGCCAGTACGTGCAGTAGGATCAAAAACCCATTGCGATTGTTCTTGAGTTCTCAGTAGTCCTCATTGTCCGCTATGTTCAGCAAGTCCAGTTTTATCCCATGCTTTTTCAGACCCAGGCCAGCTGGTCTTGGTGAGTTCCCAATAGAATATCCCCATTGTCTTAGTGTGTGGGTGCACCCCTCGCGGTCCTGAGTTCCTTGCTCGTGCTCTCTCTCCTTCTGCTCCTGATTTGGACCTTGAGATTTCTGTCCAGTGCTCCAATGTGGGTCACTGCCTCTGTCTCCTTTCATCGCCTGATGAAGGTTAATATTCAGGAGGATGCCTATATGGTTTTCTTTGGGTTCACCTTCTTGTTTAATTTCTCTAGGATCACGAATTATAGGCTCAATGTCCTTTATTTATGGCTAGAAACCAAATATGAGTGACTACATCCCATGTTTCTCTTTTTGGGTCTGGCTTACCTTACTCAGGATAGTGTTTTCTATTTCCATCCATGGACATCCTTTCCTGAGGGCAGCTTTGCCAGTCTTTGCTTCTTCTAAGAATTTTCTAGACTTTTTAAACATCTCTGCTTCTACTAGGCAACAATTTATCTAAGAGTGACTCTCAGCAGTATTTACTACTTACATACTCAAGGGGCTAAAGGAACCTAGCAAATTTGTCAGTTTTAGAAACTCCATGAAGCTATTCTAATTGTTTAAGTCCTGTCTTAAGTAGTGTCCCTACAGGATGGGACATATTGTTTCTTCACCACCTTTTAACTATCCTTTCCTAAAAAAAGTTAGTGGTTTTTTTGGGTTTTTTTTTTGTTGTTGTTTTTTGGTTTTTTTTTGTTTTGTTTTGTTTTGTTTTTTGTTTTTCGAGACAGGGTTTCTCTGTAGCTTTGGTGCCCGTCCCGGAACTAGCTCTTGTAGACAGGCTGGTCTCGAACTCCCAGAGATCCACCTGCCTCTGCCTCCTGAGTGCTGGGATTAAAGGCATGCGCCACCACTGCCCAGCAAAACTTGGTGGTTTTACATATCTCTTATGTTCTATGTCTTCCAAAGAACAGCTGCTAAGGAGAGATTTAAATCTTAGAGGAAACTGCTACATACCAGTCATACGACATTGACAATTTTTAGATTTCCTTTCTTTTTAAAATGTAGTTAATTCATTTACCATATATACCAGCTGCAGTATGTATATATAATATATATAATAAAAGGAGATAGATATCACCTTTCTTTCTTCCAATTTCCTCCACCCACCTCCACTCTCCCCCTCCCCCAATCCACTCCTCCTATGTTTCTATTCAGAAAGGAGTAGGTCTGCCATGGGTATCAGCAAAGCATGGCATATCAACTTGAGGAGGGACTAAACTCCTACCTCCCCTTGTACCAAGACTAGACAAGGCAATCGAGTATGAGCAATAGGTTCCTAAATGTGAGTCAAAGTCTTAGAGATAATCCCTCTTCCAGAGCTAGGATTCTGACAAGTAGACCAAGATACACAGCTATCACACATATACAGAGGGCCTAGATGAGTTCCATGTAGGTTCCCTGGCTGTCAGTCCAGATTCCGAAATTTTCTAAAAATAGGTAGTATATAAATTTTAGAATACTATGGTACATTATATATTAATATAGAATAATAGGTAATATATAATATTTGCATCATTAGCTCAAATATATCACCTTGTTACCGTCCTGGCTAGTTTTATGTGAACTTGAAACAAGATACAGTTATCAGAAAGGAGGGAACCTCTATTGGGAAAATGCCTCCTTAAGACTCAACTTTAGGAAATTGTATTAATTGGTGATTAACGAGAAACGGTTTAGTCCCCTTGAGCAAGGTGCCATCCCTCAACAGGTGGTCCTTGTAAGAAAGCAAGACAAGAAATCCATGTGATGTAAGTCATTAAGTAGGACTAATCCATGGCCTCTGTATTAATTCCTACCTCTGGGTTCCTGCCCTGATTGAGTTCCTGCCTTTGTTCATTTGATGACTTACTGTAACATGGAACTCTAAGTGAAATAAACTCTTTCAACCCCTATTTGCCTTTGGTCATGGTGCTTAATTACAGCAATAATAATCTAAAACATCTACCCACTCTATGTCAAGCATTATATTCCTTTAATAGACCTATTTCTGGAATTTTGTTTCCCAGAGTAAAGAATTTATCCTCCATGAATATTATAGTTGTGTTTGATGATGCAGATACAAAAAATAAAAATTGAAATATTTATGACATGTGATTATAGTGGTCACCAACAATTCATTTGAAGCTCTAGAAATATAAACTTTTACCATGGGCCTGTTGGCTCATGCTTATAAGCTCAGTTCATGCAAAGGTGATGCAAGAGAATTACAGTGAGTTTGAGGCTAGTATGGCTATACAGCAAGTTCTAAAGAAGCTCGACCTGCAATAGCATGGAACCCTATGTCAAAAAAAGCCCTAGCATGGTGACACATCTATATAAAAGAAATTCCAAATCAGTACTGCCTGAAAGTGTCACTGTCTACACACAACTATTAAAGAGTTCGAAAAATATTGACTAAAATACGGCACTAATTTCAGTTAAAATCAGTTTAAATTAGATCAAATATTCAGTAGCAATAGAATATTAATAACTACTTTTTGCACAATATGGATCATAAATTTAAAAAAATAGGACTGAGTGATTAAGAATTAAAAGTAAAGCATTGAGTGCTCTTTTCTGTATCTATTTGAATTCAGTTCAAAGGAAAATATGGAAGTAGGTATTTGGGTGTTATTTTAGTAGTTCATTAATTAAGTTAAAAACTTTTCATGTTTCAGCTCCATATTATTAGAATATTTAATAACAGGCATTTATAGCTATTTGTTTTTCAGAAGCTCTAATATACTGTCCTCAATAAATTGTATTCAATAGAGAAAGAACTGTAAAGTTTCCCCATGTTTTGAATAGTAAAATTGGTTCCACTTTCTCTCCTGTCAATAATTAATAAATAATCAAATTGTTCTTGTGGCTGGTTAGAAATCATATACGCAACAAAATAGAACAGAACACTGGATTTTCAATATACTTAGAATAAGAGTGATGAGTGTATTATCTTATGAATATGCCAATTAGTAAGAATTAATTGATATATAAATTATATATGAATCAAAACATTCATTATATTCTATAAATATTTTCAAATACTTAGCATCAATTTACAAAAATAAAAATTAACAGTAAATGCATATTAACAATAATCTCCTACTCATTGTATTCATTTATTTTTCTCAAATTATTTTCTGGAAATTTAAGCCAGTGATGCCTGGTAGAATTAATTGGAAACTTGAGAAGAATGTAAACATATTCTTTCCTTAAGTGTTTTAATTTCTTTAGAGAAATTGATTTTAATTAGTTTCACTTTTACAATGCAATATAACTGTTTATGGATAAAACTTTTTGTATCAATGTAAATATTTTGATAATATTTATAATTATTTTCTGCTTTTAAACTCAGAAGCTAGCCAGTTCAATATGTTCATTAATTTCAGCTTCTCAGATTAATTAAACAGAACACATCACGAAGAACCTTATTGTCTTTAATTAATGACTTTCTTCAAGAAACCTGAATGGGAAATCTTGGAACAACAGTATTGGGATACCAGAAAGCATAATCAGAAGTGAATTAAGCTGACATTTTCTTGGTCTTTCAATTGTTAAATGATTAAAAAGGTAATGCCATGGCAGTGCTTTAGGAAAAGCTGAAAATATAGTAGAAGAAATTTGAAAGTGTGTCCCTGTGCCAGAGTAAGATGATAAGCTAGAAGGCAGCTGTTGCGTAGTTATTCAACTAACAAACAAAACACCAAAATAGCCCTTTCTCTTTCCTAAATCAAGAGGTTTTTATTTTTTGCATTTAATGTAACATTATAAAAGTAGTTCTTGAGAAATCCATGCAAGCATGCAATATAGTTTGAACATATTGAATATTGAACCTTTATTCTTCTTTCCAGTTCATTCTGGATGTATTTCCCACATCTCTCTCTAAAATAATGCCCTCTTTTCTTGTTGATTTTATTTTAGAACTCACAGAGTTTAGTCAGTGGTACTCATACAAAAATGGGTGTGGGCTCTCCATTGCAGCATGCCCAACCTATCAGTGATATATTCCTAGAGGAAACTGACTCTTCATTATCAGAGAAGTAATTTAAATTTTATTATGCTTATGTATCTTATGAAATACTTACAGATTTTAAATATCTTCTATCACTTTTTTCTACTATTGAAAAGAAATGCATGTTTTTTATAAGGGGTCTGCAGACGCAATTCAAATTACGCTTAGGAAAGATTATTTAGATAATCAAAATTTCATGACTATAGAGACAGATTTTTGATTGAATTGAGGAATGTATGGGGATTTAGAGACTGTGATGTAAATGACTTCATACATTTGGATCTGGAAATCAGTAGAATCCTTTGAATATATCTGTAATCAATATTTGTATGAATACCTGTTTTGATAGATGTATTGCAAATGAAAAGAAGACAATAATTTTCACTAAGTACAAGAAGCAATAAAAATGTATTGGGAGTCTTAGAAAAAAATAAGCTGCACAAAAAGATAAAGAGAGTCAGTGAATTACACAACTAAATGAAGAGCAGCAGGTTATCTGAACAGTGTTGAGAGATTTCCTAAGATGTTTGTAGGGATTTAAATATAAGACAATCATTGAAAATAAATGTGTAATTTTCTCTAATATATCAGCTGTTCAGTGAAAGAACTGTTACATATACATAAATGTATATGATTTCTGGTATGACCACTAAGCACACACTAAGTATTGGATAATTTAGAAGATTATATTAAGAATGGGGAGGGAGATTAACACAGAAGAGGAAAAGAGGTGGGTATAGTAAATATAAGGATGTTTGAAAAAGTTATAAGGAATCATATTCATATTATCTATTTATCAAATATTACATATATATATATATAATTTAAATAGAATTTTACCTCCTGGGATAGCAATGTTTCCTCAAAGAGACATAAGCTATCTAACAATAACCTTTCTATCAGGCATTTAAAATTTCTGAGAAATAGCTGTCACAGTACAAGAGTCTATGCCATTTTCTTAGAGAAAGAAGCACCCAATAGTCTTGTCCAGTCGTGATTCTGTAATGGCCTCTCTAGTTTATCAACTTGGCTACATAAGAATCAACTAAAATCCAGTGGCTGTTTGGAACTACTGTCAGGGATTTTCTTGATATGATCATTTGAAGTGGGAATACCTAAATCTGATCAAAGCCATCTGGTTCAGGACCACTTAAAGGACATGGGAAATAAGAAAGTTTTTGCTTTTTAAGGAGTCTCTCTGACAAGTTCATCTATCCTATTGTTTTGGCATTCCTTCACTGCTTCTAGAATATATTTCTTCAGAATTTCAATGCAGACTTAAAAATGTTAGCTTTCTAGGACTGTCCTCTTATTCACTATCAAGTTGGGACTACTATGTTATCAAATCTCATGATATCAACAAGTATTACCTTTCTTACTGGAAGACATTCAATTTTGGGTTACTCTGACCACAGCCTGTAAATCACTTTAATATATTTTTTATATTAAACACAAATACACACACACACACAAACCGAATACATTTAGAGAAAACTAATACCAATGTTTATGAATAAAACATCAAACATGATAATTTTAAGAATAAAGTTATGGTACAGATACTTTGGTCGTAATCAGGAGGTCCCTACAATGAGGGTCTGTTATGCAAGAGAGAAATCATGCCAGTTATAGTAGTCCTCGCCAACTACCCTGGGCTAATGAAGTCATATATATTGGATAAATCAATCAATCAAACAAAAACAAAAATAAAACTACAGTCAACATTTTACACCATATAGAAAGCAGTAGGATTTCTACCTAAATTCTTGATATTTATGGTTTTATTTACAGATATGTATAAATTTTATCCTTCATCAAAGAAGCATATTGTAAGATATCATTACAGAAAAGCACAGCTGATCAAAATGTAGAGAACAAGAGACTGCAAGGTGCCAGCCCCAAGTGATAAACATATAATACAACTCCTGTGTTGTGGTAGTCTGAATGTAATTGGTCCCTAAAAGCTCACAGGAAGTGATGCTATTTAAAGGTTTAGCTGTGTTGTAATAGGTGTGGCCTTACTGGAGAAAGTGTGTCACTGTGGAGGTGGGGTTTAAGGTCTCATATATGACTAAGCTACACCCAGTGTCACAGACTACTTCCTGATTTCTGCAGGATAAAGGTGCAGCTCCTTCTTCAAACTCAGATCCTTCTCCAGAACCATGTTTGCATGCATGCCACCATGTCCTACCATGAAGATAATGGACTGAACTTCTGAAATTGTAAGACTTAGCTTTATAAGAGCTGCCATGGTGGTGGTGTCTCTTCACAAAAATGGAAGCCCTAACTAAGACAGAAGCTGGTGCCAGGGACTGGAATATTGCTGTAATAGACTTGCCCATGTTTTTGTTTGAGGAATATGGATCAAGGGAATGTGGGTTAGAAAAGCAGTAGAATGCTTTAAGTGCAGCTTAATGGACCATCCTAGTAGAAGCATGGAAAATAGTGGTGTTGAGTGAAATTTGATGAACTGTGGGGGCCTGGCGCAAGAGTTTTGAGAGGAGAAGAATACTAGCATGTGACCTAGAGATAGTTCTTGTGATATTTTGGTGAAGAATGTGATTAACTTTTCCCCTTTTATAAAGAGTTTGCCTGAAGCTAAAATGAGATTCGGATTGATTCCATTGGCAAAGGAAATCTCTAACCCTATAACCAATGTAGTATAGACTGTGTTATGTGGTTATTAGTGATAACTCTAATGAAGATATATAATGAAAAGGAGCCAGTTGAGTAAAGAGAAATATTAGAAAAGAAAAGGAGTACAAAATATTGGATGAATCTATATCCTGTGTTCATGGAGATAAACAGATTAAGAAATGAAAAAATGGAGTGGTGACCACAAGGCAAAATCTCCCCAGGCTAAGTTTACAATTTATGAAAAGGAATTAAAGAGAAGTTTAAAATAGAATGTTTTGATATATGACTTTAATCCAGGTACTTGGAAGGCAGAGACTGCAGATCTCATAGTCTGAGGCCAGCCAGGTTTATAGCACAGTCAAGTTTAGCAAGTGAAGAATAGCATATCACAACCAGAAAGTTGATGCAGATGTAATTAAATGAGGTGGTCATGTCCTAGCATCAGTAAATAGAAGAACTTGGCAACTTTGACCAAGAGGTTCTGGATTCAATGACAGGAGAAAATGCTATGGAATTTGCCTCTGTAACTAAGGAAAGCTCCTGAAGCCCGGCAAGTGTTAGGGGGATAACCCTGAATGGAGGCCTAGGGAGACTTGTGTGAAGCTGTGAAGCTGAAGCCGGGATTGCCTCAGAGATCCTAAAATGTTGGAAATGCTAGAGCTGTGATGTACTTATCAAAGAAAGCTGCTAACAGGGAGTAGAATCAGACCACATGAAAGAAATATGTTACAGTCAACAATGTTGAAAGGAGTTGGAGATCTTTAGAGCATTTTTTCATCAGACATGGAGGTACAGAGTTTGGAGTTTGCCCAGCTGACTTTTTGTCATGCTTTGATCCAATATTTCCTTACTACACTTCTTTCCATACAATTTAAAATGGCAATGTATATCCTGTGCCATTATATATTGGAAGTAGGTATATTGTAGGTGATCACAGCTAAACATTGCATGAATCTTAGAAAGAGACATTGATTGTAGAACTTTTTTAAAACATTGTTGAGAATGTGATAGACTAGAGAGAACTATACTAAATTCACTTTGCATATGATATTGTTACAAGTTATAGGACCAGAGGGTTGAATATGGTAGTTTGAATGTAATTGACTACAATAAGTTTATAGAGAGTGTCAATATTAGGAGTTATGGCTTTGGTAGAGTAACTGTGGCCTTGCGCAAGAAAGGGTATTACTGTAAGGGTGGAATTCCAGGCCTCATATATGCTCAAGCTACGAGAAGTGTACCAGACTAATTGCGGTTGACTGCAGAAAAATGATGTGACTCCTTTTCTAGTATAAGCTGCTTCTGTAGTACTACATCTGCCTGCACGCTGCATGCCGAGCCATGATGCTAGTAGAATGAACTTCGGAAACTCAATAAACCAAATTAATGATTTCATTTATAAGAGATGTTGTAGTCATGGTGTTTTTTCATAACAATAGAAATCCAGACTAAATTGGGGATTAGAGCTGAAGAAGAGGGTTTTCCCCTAGGAGGTTTCCTGATGGTAAGAGTGTTGCCTTATTTTTCTTCATTAGATCTACATTCATTAGTCCAATGTCAGCCTTTGCTGCATCTTCTACATACTTGAGAAGATTGGGGTGTTCTAATGGGTCATTCCCAGAAGAAACATTATTTCTAGGAATTTCCTATCTACAATCCCTTCTCAGAAGGCCTATACTACCAAAATTAAAACATTTGTTATCTTGAAATCTCTTCAGACCTTTTTAAATCACTTCTTCTACCCAAGCTTGAGTGTTCTAGTCAAAGGATTCAACATCGATTATATTTTTGATCCATTCATCCATTAGTGCTGATTGGACTAAGGAAAGCTAATCATGTATAGTAATTTTATTTCTTGAAGTTTATGTCTTTACCAACTACCACACATATGGTGAATGCGTGCCATAGTATACTAGTGCTTCCTTATTATCTTTTAGATTTTTCATACACAAAAACTTCCATCTACATTCTGTATATCCTTTTGCCATTTGCTAACATATGTATATTTACTATTTGCTGGCTTTTAGAAATAGTAACAGGACAAGCAGTTAAAGCACTCGGTAAGTCATCTCTGACTCTGAGAGTTACTGGAGATGTTAAGTCTTTACTATTGTCTTTGGTCTATAACTCATCTCTTTGTTTATCAGCTCTGACAAATTCTTCAATAGTTTCTAATCTATGAAGAGTGATGTATTCCATAACTCATAACTTTATGGAAGAAGTAGCAAGGTAGGATCTAAACTTCATTAATAAATGATGAATGTTAAGTACCCCAAAAAATATATGGAGGTGAAGCAGTGATAAAATAGTAATAAGGATAGTATGTAAAGAAAGTCATGTCTAAAAAGTTCAAATGTAAGTCCAAAGGGAGTAATCAGTAACTATGGAGGAAATAACTTTGTGTGAATTTATCATTTAAAATATTTTTGGTCATTAATTTCATTGGCTTCTTAAAATATTGAAAACTATTAATGAATAATAAAATAAATGTTGAAAACAAAAGGTTGTATATAAAATATAAATTTAAAGTCAGTGATACCTCTCTTCAAAATGGCTTTGTGGTACCCTGCAATGTTACTGTTTTGTACTGACTTTATAGTTCAGTGTCACTCATATATATGGCTCCAAAGAGATAGATAGAAATTCTTAACTGGCATTTATAACTTTGACTGTAAATGTGAAAAAAATATTATTTGTTTGTTTTATAAAATATCAATAACATCTCTAAAGTTATTAAATATTAAAGTTCTATTACTAAATGATGAATGAAGATTTATTAAAATATGAAAAATACTCTTGTTTGTTCTCATTTTTTCCACTCAAGATTCAGTATTCATAAATTAATATTAGTTTTTATGTTTCTTAAATAGTTTCAAAGACATTTGTATGTTTCATATAACAGAAACAAAGAGAGAATCTCTGTAATTAGAGTACATGTACCTGCAATATTTCTATATTTAAAATTCAAAGTAGCCTTTTATATCAATAGCCACACAGTTTAATAATGTTCAGAAAAGTAATTACTTTTTTAAAATCCTTTTCCAAGTTATTATGTAAAACATTTGTCTGATCATCATGGCAGAATAAAAAAGCCTTCAAAGAAAATATGTATGTCTCACACAATGAGTATTTTATCTACTGTCAAAGAAACATCTTTCTTTTATTTCGTGCAGAAGTTTTGAAGAAAGGATCTTTGAAAGAGACCTGCATATAATTGCAAATAATCACTTTCTACATAGGTTGTCTTATATAGAATGGAATGAGTTTAGTTAGCCTTTTGTGATACATATCCTTTTTAACAAGTGAGCTATTATGCTGCATCCTATTGAATATTCTCTATAACAGTTTAAAGCATACTTTTTCAACAAATTAGAGCATGCATAGTAATTTTCACACGTGAAATATTTTTTCTTTATCTAAATTTTTATTATGTTTTCTTTCACCCACTACATCTTTACATTCTACAGGCAATATAATTGTCATTTACATATGGGGCTAATTCCATTTTGTCTTTCTTAACCTAGACTTACAGATGGTTATTTGTTAATTTATTCAATTAACACTTGCTATACACCTTTAAAAATTTTATCACTAAGCAAATATCACTATTTACTTTTTTAGTTTGACATAATAATAATACAGATCTTACCCATTTACTTTTTTGAAAATCTTCTTTGAATTATTTTAATTTTGCTTATTATATTAATAAACATATTTCAATTTTTTTACACAAGTAGTATATTTATATATTCAGCATATATAAACATCTTAGAAAATGTGAAATTCATAAATATTTTGAATTTTATATGCTATGATGTAATTATAATATCAAAAGCAGTATTTTAAATGTTTGTGATGAAGCACCCATGTGTTTGACAGCTGGTTAAAACTTTGCTGCCAATGTCTTGACATGGCATAAGGCATTGAAATGAGAAGGGCATGTAAAAGTCAAAACTTTTGAAGAATGGAAGCCAGAGCATCCTGGAACCACCCACATTTAAACACAAATATTCTGCACTTGTAAAACTTAACAGAGTACAATTAAAACCACATTAATCTCTTCTGTGGAAAGTGGCCCTAATTACCTAATATTCATCACACAATGCTGGCATACTAAGAATGGAGCCCCCAGAACAATAACTCAAGAGATGCACTCAATCAAAAGCACCTGCACTGCTTACAAGTGTACAAGTGCCATTAGTTACACAATTTACTTATAAATGTGTACCAACTTCATTACAGAAAAATTACTCTGTGTGTGTGTGTGTGTGTGTATTTCAATGATTTTGCCACATAAACTTATATTTGAATCCTTGTTTCCAAGTTGCTGAACTGTTTGGGATGAATATGGATGTATGTCCTTGTTGAGACAGGTGTGACCTTGTTGGAGGAAGTGTGGTTTTGTTGGAAGGGATGTGTCCTGGACAACGTGCTTTAAGCCTTCAAAAGTCTGTATCACACCACGTGTCTTCCTCTCTCTGACTACTACACATGGTTCAGGATGTAGTTCACAGTGTTTTCCTCCAGTGTTCATTTCTACAGAAAATATTATTTTTTTCTTCTGACATTTTTATAGGAATTTGTTTCTTGAGGATTGAAAGGGTAGTAAACTCCAGCCTACTTCTTCAAGTGATTTGATAGTTTCATTGAAGTTTTAGGGGACAAAAAAATGACATCTGTTTAGGTAATTAAAGATTCCAACCGCTTAGTGAAAAATACAGTGAGAGCATAACATCTACATTTATTGTTCTACAGGAGAATGTTGGAGTGTGTTTCATAAGAAAGATAACTGGGCAATCTTGTATCTTTCTAAAATGATAGAATTTAATGAGTAAATATAAATTTATGAGCGAACTTGAAGCCATAGGCAACAATGTGCTAAATAGCTGATTATGAGTACACATGGATTAATTTATTCCAACCTTATTTATTAACATTAGATCTTCAATGAGATATTACAGTGTACACAGAAAAATACAGTATCTATTAAATTATCTAATCTTTCTGGGTTGATATGTAGGCTTCAGAGTGGTCACAAAAAGTAAGAAGGACACAATAGAGTGGAAAGAGTTCATAGAAGCCTCACTTGAGGCAGAGACAGACAATTTGATGGCGATATAAAAATTAATTTACTACAGTCGTTTTGTATAGGAAAACTAGTTGAAGAATTGCTTTGGAGCCTGTCCTGGAACTAGCTCTTGTAGACCAGGCTGGTCTCGAACTCACAGAGATTCGCCTGCCTCTGCCTCCCGAGTGCTGGGATTAAAGGCGTGCGCCACCATCGCCCGGCAACAATTTTATGATTTAGCTGAGCTTCATGGCTGAGTTAAGTTACGGATGTAATATGTCGGACCAGGAATCTGAAGAAGTGAGGCATAGGATACAGGACCATGAAGGAAAAATGTGCGCATATTAAGAAGGAAGAAGCCATAGACAGGTGTAACATTTATGAGAAGTGAGGGATAAATTGACCTAAACTAGATGCAATCATTTGTTCATTACTGTGGTTACAATGGTGTTACCATTGTCTTCGTTCTAATGGGATCCAGGTAAGAGTTTTGTATTTTTCCTTATTCTACTGTGTTATATGATTTCTCAGGATGTGTTTAATTCTTATGGTTTTACGCTCTAAATATGCTAATATAACGTTATCTTACTTTTATAAGTTCATGCGATGGTATGCTTTTTACTTTTAAAGATAATTTTTCAGTTGGTGCCTCATGGTTGTTACTGGATAGTAGGCTGCGCTTACTTGTAAGATACACACAGCATCATATTGCCTTTCAGTTTGCACTTCATATGGATCTGAACACTGCTTTTAAATGGAGATGCAGGGGCAAGGCATAAACTAAAATTTTCTGTTTTACCTGGAGTCACTTAGAAGAGTAAATAACTGGGTCTACAAACACAGTAAGTGAACCCTGAAGTTGGTTGAACAAGAATTTGACTAGAGAGGTCAGATCCTTTGAGCCCAGGTTCATATTTTAGTCAATAAATTAATTTATAGAATGACAAAGGGACTCATGGGGAAAATTAATTAATAGGAAGAGGAAGTCTTTGAACAAATCAAAACATTCAGACTGACAAATATTGTGAGCCAAAATGAGAATAGTTAGCCCGTTGTTTTATTATGAGATAAGAAATGTTGATAGGAGGGGTGTTTCATGAGAATTGTACACCTTTTGTGACAAATACAAGTTAGAAGGACTCATAAAAAGAGTTTGGCAATGTTCCTTCTGTTTCCATTGTGTGGAATAATTTGAAGAGTATTGGCAATAGTTCTTTTTGAAATCTTGTAGAATTCTGAGCTGAAACCACTTGTCCTGTTTTGTTTTTTGTTTTTTTTTTTGTTTTTTTTTTTTTTGTGTGTGTGTGTATGTGTGTGGGGAGACTTTTAATGACTGTTTCTATTTCTTTAGCAGTCATAGGTCTGGTTAATTTGCTTATCTGGTCTTGATATAATTTTGATAAGTGATATCTATCCCGAAAGTTGTCCACTTTCTTTAAGTTTTCCAATTTTGTGGAGTACAGTTTTTTTGAAAAATGACCTGATGATTGTCTAGATATCCACTGTGTCTGTTGTTATGCAGCTCTTTTCATTTTTGATTTTGTTAATTTGGGTATTCTTTCTCTGTCCTTTGTTAGTTTGGATAAAGTTTTGTCTATTTCATTGCTTTTCTGGAGGAACCAATTCTTTGTCTCATTGATTCTTTGTATTGTTTTCTTTCAGCTCTCAATTATATTATTTCCTGCCATCTAGTTCTCTTGGGTGAGTTTGCTTCTTTTAAAGTTTTCATATTTTCTTTTAATTCACTTCTGTGTGATTTTTTTTTCCAGCTTATGTAGACATTTAGTGCTATGAACTTTCCCCTTAACACTGCTGTCATTGTGTCCCATAAATTTGGGTATGTTGTGTGGTCATTGCTGGTGGGAATGCAAGCTGGTACAGTCCCTTTGGATGTTAGTGTGGAAATTTCTCAGAAAATAGAAAACAACCTTCCTCAAGACCCAGTAATACCACTTTTGGGTATATATCCAAAAGATGCTCAACCATGCCACAAAGACATAGGCTCAACTATGTTAGTAGGTTGCTTTAAAAATTTAAATCTCCATTAAATGTAATATTATTTATTCCAGAAGACCAATAAAAAACATTTATCCTGTTAACAAGGTTGAATTGTTGGACAGAGAAATTTTGATAGCAGTTATATATAATATCAAATATTCATTAGTAAAGTTATGTATGATATTCCTGACAGCCATTTTTTAAAGCAAATTCATTCACCACATTTTTTTTCTTTTTTGTCTTTAGTTTGCTTTGATAGAGTAAGTGAAAGTGGCAGTTTTGGTTATTATTATATTATGGAATTAGCAAGGTAGTAGTCACAATAGTCAGTATTAGAAACATTAATACTTTATCATATGTTAAACTTAAGTCTTCTATTTACTTTATCAGACATATTCTTTATTTAAACATATACTCAATTTTATTCAAAAATTGAATTTTAAAAATTATGTTCACGTATTTGTGTCAGGATGTAGGTGTGTACATGTAGGAATCTAGATGCTTTCAGAAGGTGTCAGGTTCTCTAAAGTTGGAGTATAGAAGACTGTGTGCTGGTAACCTAACTTGGGTCATCTGAAAGTGTAGATTTTGCTCTGTTTTGCTGAATCATCATTTTAGGCCTATAATAAAATATTTTAATTATCTTATAGAATAATATATTCACAATTCCACATTTTCATACCTAAAGGTATGGGTATGTATGAGTTTAAAATAATCTTCATAATTTGTTTGATTAAATATTATGTTCACACAACAAGATTCATGATATTTACGGTACCATAATAGGTAATGATACTAAAATTATCCCATACTAAATTATAACAAACAATCATAAAACAAAGCACTGCATGTGGTAGAGATTAAGAGGTTAAACAGTATTTCTTTATATGTCTCAAGTGAAAGCTGGTTAAACATTAGCAAACATGAATATGCATGCAATTAAAAATCAAAGTGTAATTATATTTAGTTAAACAATTTAGTCTTACATATCACCGTACCTTATCTTACTGAGATATATGATCTGAAGTGATCTCCGGATGAAGGAGATGCCTCAGTGGATAAAGTATTTGAGAACTAATTTTAAATCCTTTGAACTCACATAAATTCACTCATATCTTTATATCATAACATTTCTGCCATAGCAAGATAAAAAGCAGAGACAAGAGACTCCCTGGAAGCTCACAGAATAACTAACTAGCCTGGTGTAAATATCAGTAAAAAGTTAAGAGATCATATCTCAAAGTAAAGAAGAGAACCTATGCCATTATTTTTTCTCTCATCTCTACGTGTGTACCATGGCATTTGTATACCTGTACTTGCACCAAGGCAGGCAAAATTTTACACAATCATAGTCACTACATCCAAATAAATTTATTAATTAAATTAATTGATATTGCATAAGAAAATGTAGAAATTTTGTGTGCACAAGCTGGAGCAGGGAATAAAGAGGAAATAGATAAGTTGAATCAATGAATCAGTCCTTTCATCTAATATGATTGGATATAAGCAAGATTTCTAGTATGTTAATAAATAGTAGAGCTATGAAAGATAGCCTTAATGTATTGTCAATTTCCAAACTATAAATATTTGGAGAGACAAAAATTAAGAAGGATAATTTAAAAATTATATACTGTATATTATATAGAATTATAATATATACATGTCCAAACATTACATAGGATATCATTAATTTTAGGCTGATGTCTGTTGGTTAACGATGAGTCAATGTTTTAAGGATGTGGTCCTTGAAGAGAAACTATTTTATGTTGATGGCCCCACACCCTTGAGTATATTTATACTCAACATGAATTAGACTTAGTAGGTCATTTTATAAGAAGAAGGGCACTGAGTTGAGAAGGAGGCTGAAAGGATCTGTGAGGAATTAGGGGGAGAATTAAACTACATGGTATGCCTATATGCAATTCCAAAAACAATAAAATATATTGAAATTAGAGAAGACATTTTCAAAGAATCAGAAGTGTTCACTTGAATATATCAGTTTCAATTTTGTTTATATTCTTTCCTTTTCTGAATCATCTGCAATAGTGAGAGGCAGCAGGAAGCAGGATTATCAAGGTCTACACACTTTCCAACTGTAAATATAGTGGTGGCCAAACCATTCTTCCACCATTGCTGTAAGTGTGTGATAATTAACCGTCATTGCCGCTATCATTGTTTTGTTTTATTTAAGAATATCAGGTTCTTGTTTTTTCCAATTTCTTATTGATTTTTACACAATTTATTTTATGTATAGACATATAAAATGGCCTACCATACATACGTGAGTGCCCAGAGGCCACAAGAGAGAATTGGATCTCTGGGAGTTTGGATTATAGGCGACTGTTAGTGGTAGAAACTGAACTCGGATCCTTTGAAAGAGCATCAAGTGCTCTTAATGTTTGAGCCATCTCTCTAACCCACCATATTCTTCATATTGATTTTTAAACTTATATTAATCATGTGGAAAATGTAAAGGAACTTGCTCATAAATTCATTTACATATTTTATTGACGACACTTCAATTATGTTTTATGAACTATACATATTATTCACATTTATAAATATTAATCAAAATGATAGGGGTTAATAGTACATGATGTTCTTTCGGGAGGCCCAATTCAATTACAAGTACCATATTTGGCAGCTCAAAATCATTGTTATTCTATCTCCAGAAGATTTGACATCCTCTTCTGACCCACACATTTGGTCTGCACAGGCACAAATAAAAATAAAACACATAAATTACATTATTATATCTGAAATCAATATATACAGTAAATAGAAAGCCAATACCAAAAAGTATCTGAGAAAAGGAAAAATAGGAAATTATTTCAACAGTGAATATCTTTTCTGCTAAAAGGGCTAAATATTTGTTTATAAACAATGACCTACTATCATTAACACCATCACTGCATGTAAACAGTGATTATTTTCACAAACATAGTAAAATCACACACATTTTAAATATCACAGCAGGACTCTCTAATCATGGCAGAAGGTCTTTCCAAAATGAAGAGTATTTCTTTCCCAATGGAACCACATATGAATGAGAATACTAGGAATAATTAATCAAATTTAGAAAAATAAATAAATTACAGCAGTATTGTTTATGTAGAACTTCTTAAAAATTAGGTCACTCTGGATGTTTCTGAAAAACAAACCAAGTAAAGCAAACATGCAAACGAAGAAAAACAAATAAGCAAAAAACAAAAAACAAAAAAAAACAATTTGACCAGAAACACTGAAAAGTTAAAAAAAAGATGAATGAAGTTTAAGAGAAAAACAATGACCTCTCTTCACAAAAACAGAAACACTAACGAAGACGGGTTGGTAACGGGCCCAGTGTGTTGTGATAGGGTTGACATAGCTATTGAAAAAATCTGGACCCAGGGACTGTGGGTTAGATAAACTGAATGCTTTAATTACTGCTTATTGGGCCATCCTAATAGGTATGTGGAAGACAGTGAGCTGAGAGTGATTTAAAACATGGTTTTCTGGTTTCAGAGAAGAAATCTTTATGTGGCCTAAAGATTAGTCTTGTGATATTTCGGTGAAGAATGGAGTTCCTTTTTTCCCCTCTCCAAAAAGTCTGCCTGAGCTAAAGTGATGAGTTTTGGATTTATTTTATTGACAAAGGAAATCTCAAAACAGCCTAATACAGGTACTTTTCTGTGGTTATTAGTGTTAAAACTCATCAAGGTTTATAATGAAAAGGAACAAGGAAAAAATACAAAATGTAAATTTTGAGAAGAAAAGGGGCACTAAAAGGGAGAATGGAGCTACATTCTGTGTTCAAGGAGCTAAACCGATTAATAAATGGAATAAAGGGTGTGGTGACATCAGGACTGGATCCCACCCAGTTGAGATTTCAGCTTTGAAAAGGAAGTAAAAAAAGCTTAGTGTTGGTTGTGTAGGTGCCTTTAATCCCAAAAATTGAAAGGTAGAGGCTGGCAGATATCTGAACAGTATATAGTAGGATCTTCTTAGACTTTTTCTGCCAATAAAATTTATCCAAAACTCTTCATTTTAGCCTCATGCAGAGGCTTCAGAAAAGGATAAAAAAGCAGGCACATTCTTCAACAAAATAACACAAAACAATCCATAAGCTGCATATTAATATTCTTCTCCTCTGAAACCTCTTGAGCCAGCCCATCACAGTTCAAATCATAATCAGTACCCTTAGCTTCCATGATCCTACAAGTATGGCCCATTAAGCAGTACTTAAACCATTCCACTGCTTCCCTACCCCAACTACCAAAGTATGAATACTGCAAACACTAACATGGTCAGGCCTGTCACAGCAATATCCCAAATCCCTGTACCAACTTCTATTTTAATTAGTGTTTCTGTTGCTTTGAGGGATACCATGACCATAGCAACTCTTATAAAGGAAAAATAATTAACTGGGGGATATAAAATTTTCAATGTTCAGTCTATTAACAACCTGGGGGTTCGCGAGAGCTTGTAGATAGTCATAATGCTGGCTACAGTTTGATATGCAGGCAACAGGCAGTAGTCTGTGACAATGGGTGGTCTTGAGCATATATAAGACCTCAAAGTCCATCTCCATAGTGACACACTTCCTCCAACAAGACGAAATAACTCCAACAAGGCCATATGTCCTAATAATGCCACTCTCTTTGGGGGCTATTTTCTTTCAAACTACCAAAACCAAGTAGCTGTACACTTAAACTAGACATATGTTCCTGAAACTAGTAACATCAAGCGCTAATTGAAGTCTGAAGTCACATATTCTTTCTTCAGCAGTGGACTAGCCACTACAGGAAATTACCTGTTGGTAATAGATAACCAACTAGCCTCTTCCCTAGGAAAAAACCAGCTCTTCCACTCTCAGCTGCCATTCAGAGTGCAAAAGTGGAGAGACATGGCTCTCCTAGTAGCCTGACAGAAATCTAAGCCTTAGTTTTGGTTCACTAAAGTGGGACATAGCTAAACAGACAGTCCCCTGAAAAACCACAGCCTTCTGCTAGCTTAGCAGGCACTCCACAGCCACTTCTGCTGGCCTACCAGGACCCCAAACTCCCTTTGCTGACTCAGCACACACACACCAGTCTCCTGACAACTAAAGATAGCTTTCCCTACCCTCCTGCTGGAAGGTCCCTAACCCCTAGGACCTTCCACCAATCAGCCCTCATACTAATATTTCCTTCACAATCAGCCACAAATTATCCCTCCTCTCTAGAATTCCCCTAACTCCACTTAAAAGGAGATTGTGACTATCTTTAGGGGGGGATGTCACGAAGTGCCACCCCAATGTTGAAATTAATAAAGCAGCACTCTTGTTATTGCATACATGGCTCTTGGTCTTCTTTTGGGAGCACGCACACACACGCACACACACACACACACACACACACACATTTTTATAACCTGTCAAGACTGTGGCCAGAGGCAGTGCTGTTCTTTAAACCTAAGAATTAATTTCCTGGATAATATACTCCATGTATGTTACCCGGTTAATATGTTTCTCCAAAAACACCATACTTCCCTGAAAACAGAATACAGCACATAATTTCAACAGCAAATAACCTCTATAGGTGGTTATTTCCCAACTCCCATATTAAAAATGAAGCACATGAAGTGGAGCCAAACTCTTCAGTCAATAATGCAGAATAATATTTGAGTTATTAGTTTGTTTCACTTTAGGGTGAAGGTGAATCAAATTTGATTTAAAACAACTCTAATTCTAGAATACACATATATGAAACATTTTATAATGAAGGTGATAAATTGTAGAAATTATTAGAAAACCCATAGCTATTAAATACTAAAGTACATAAGTACCAATTTATTAAGTGTTGCAATGAATAAAATGGAAATTAGTTTCACTTTTGCTACACTTTTGTTCAGTATAAAGTCATAACTATGAATTTAACTATTGTGTAAATAATTCTCTATAAAGCTAAAATCAAAGAATAATACCTCAGGTAGCTTACACTAAACAAATAAGAAATTGTAACAAATAACTCCATGTCAAGGTTCCACTGTTGTAATGATTTTAAATTAGAACAAGACATTTCTTGAATAGGTTGCTCATTTAACATTTTTAGGATCTGTCAATAAAATCCCTTCTGGTATAAAATAGCCTATTTATTTTGATTAAAATAAAAATCCTCCAGTGAAACAGTGACCAAGAATAACACTTTACTAACCATACATCCAGCAAGACTGCAGAACCTTAAAGATTCTAATAGGAAAACAAAGATACGATAATCTTCATGCTGTGAAATGTTTAAAGCTGCACTCGGGAGGCAGAGGCAGGCGGATCTCTGTGAGTTCGAGACCAGCCTGGTCTACAAGAGCTAGTTCCAGGACAGGCTCCAAAACCACAGAGAAACCCTGTCTCGAAAAACCAAAAAAAAAAAAAAAAAAAAAAAAGAAATGTTTAAAGCTAATGGGAAGGTTTTTTATATGATCACATTGATGAGAATCAAGTATGTCTTAGTATATTACAGTTTCATGTAATGAAGCACAAGTTTTCTCTTTTGTCCATAATATTTTTCATTAAATCCTCTGAACTGATTATCTGTATTTAAAGGAAGAAATCTCAGTTTCTTATACTATTAGGAATGAGATGGTTACCAATGAATTGTTTTTCTACTCTGAATAACTGAATTTCTTTGTTCAGTTTTCCTAAGACTCTTGGATATGCCCTTGCTCCAGCCTCCCAAATGCTGAGTTATAGGAATGAGTGTATGGGATGCCCTAAGGGATCAGAAGAAGGCATGGGACCCCAAAGAATGGAGTTACCAAGAGCTTTGAGCTGTGGATCCTGGAGATCCAATTCCAGTGGAAGAACTGCTAGTGCTCCTAACCTCTGAATTATAGCCCTAGTGCTTTAAATTATTGAAAATTTTAAGAAGTAAACTTGTCTTGTTTTGAATTTCCTCTCCTCTCTGTGTTTTTAATTTCTGTGACTTTTATTCTTTATTTCTGTTTATTAAAACAATTGAGCATAACAATGAATACAATATAACACCTTAATTCATATGTATGGTGTGCTGACTTTCTGTATAAGTGGGATATGGTATCTGATTACATTAATTTGAGAAGTTCATATGGCTCACACTTCGAGAATATATTACACGATGGTAGAGAAGTTATGTTGGTAGAAGTATGGGGCAGTTGATCCTATTGCGTCCACGGGAAGGAATAAATCCATTCTTAGTCAGTACTCTGCTATATTGAGTGTTTTCTTTTATTAAATTTGTGTTATAATACAATTATAGGTTTTGTAGCTTTGTATTTTTTCTGAGATTCATATTCAAATTCACCTTTGAGTTCTCATTGTATCACAACTTTTAGGTTTCTATCTACTGATAAAATCCACTGGTTTTTCTGTTATATTCAGCATTCAAATTTAGTTATATCTCACTTCTGTTATAGTGTTTCTCACTTGTCGATTTTACTTCAGGCTGCCATTACTCAGTAAGATTTCTCCTTAAAACCCAGTGCACATTGTTATTCCATGAAAATGTAAAGCTCATAATATAGGTCTTCCTCTTAATTAAAGCTTTCTGAAAAGATTTTTATAGTGCCCACCAAAGTGGATTTCCAAAGTGGTTCTACATCTATTCACTTTGACAATAAAGATCAACGAGCATAATATATTTTAGGAGCTGACAATAAATCTAGGTTTTAATTCCATCACTACACACTTAAGTGCAGAATCTGGAGAAGTTGGTCCCACAGAAAAGAATCGAAAGATAGATTGTTGAATAAAAGGAACTATTGATCAAAATAACCAATGTAGTAGATAAATATGAAGAATATGATTTAGTGATATATAACATTATTTTCTCAGTACATTGTATTGAATGTGGTTGATCCTTTATTTCATAATATGGATCTTTCTTTTGGTTACTCAAGGCAGATTTTCTCAGTGTAGCTTTGATTGTCCTAGACTTTGCTCAGTAAACAAGGTTGGCCACAAACTCACATAAATCCTGCTGTATCTGCCTCCCAAGTGCTGGGATTAAAGGTGTGCACCACCTCTGCCCAGCAGAAACTAAAATTCTTAATGTTTAGATATTTAACAACACATGCATATGCATAGTCTAAATGATAAAAATAAAATTTTAGTATTCACTCTCATCTTTTAGGTAAGGTACTTAATAACTTGATTTATTATGTATTTCCTTATTTTTTCCTTTATTTGTAAAATATTTTATTTGACATCTTTAAGATTTTCTGTTTGTATTTTACTTTTTTGACAGTAGTTTTCTAATTCACCTTTAGCTTCTTTGTGTCTCACAGTCCATATATTGATAAATCCATTGATTGATTTTTTTGTTATATTCATCCAAAACTAAATATATGCTTCATTTCTGGTATAGTGTTTCTTTTGTGTAGCTTTTTCCTTCTGATTTTTATACTTTCAGCCTAATTCATCTATTTGTTCTTTAATATTATATTCTTTTTTAATTCTTTAGAAACCTTTAATAACGTCACAACTATTTATTAGGAATAGCCCTTACACTTTCTTTTATGTGAGCTCTTTGAATGCATAGCTATAGGTTTTTAAATTTATAGTATGAGGATAATAAATTACAAACCATACATTAGTCGACCTCTGAGTCATTCTTTGTTCCCTCAACCTATTTTGTTTAATTTGGTTTTAAATGCACAATCAAATGAGTTGTAAATAGGAAGAACAGTGAATTTCTATATTATTTCTTGCATATATCAGATAAAAATATATTTTGGGGTTCCAAAATTATATCTATGAAAAAGCTACATATAAGATATAGTTTTGCTGGATCCTAAAATAGCAAATGTTAATACCTTAATAAAAGAATTGAGAATTAATTTGTATTAAAATCTTGAAAAACCTTTCATTAGGTATTAAATATCTAAAGGAGAGAATAATGGTGGGAAGTAACTAATCCAGAGAAATTATCTATGGAGAAGGCAAGATTAATTGGCTGTGAACTTTGAAATCATCTAAGTATCTGGAGCATATATCTCTCAAAAAATCAACCTTTTTAGTATGTGTTTATATAGATTTGCTAAAAAGAAAAGAATTTACATTTCCTAAACTTGGCAAGCTTATGCCTCATTTAATGTACTGAATTATGCTTGAAGAATTAAGGATGTAGGATAAATTTGATGAATTTGAATTTATCGCTCTGTGTAAATCGTAACAATACATTAAGAGTGTTAAGGAGATGTATACTTCCTGTAAGAATAACACAGATCCTGGCATGCATAAAAGTAAAGGGTGTCTCGTCTGTCTTTACGTTTTTCATTAGACCTTTTATTTTAGGAAATATACCATTTCTAATTAAAGGACCATGATAGATGGAGTTTCTATATCATTAGAACTCACTCAGAAAGAATCAAAAGAGAACTTCCATGGACAAACTCAGAAATTTTGATTCCAAACTATCAAAGGTTAATCTCCTGCAAAATTATTTCACTTTGCTCAGATTTTTAAAAATAGGAACCATTTATATAGTATTCAGGCAGTTGGAGAGAAACTGCTACAAAAGTTTTAATTGAGTTATTCAGCCATCAACTGAGTCTTGCTAGAGTGTAAGAAGAGAAATTTAGAAAGAAATCCTGAGAGAGGATTTCTTACTTAAAAAGAAAATAATAATAATAAAACCCAGAAAAACCCAAGGGAGTTCTTTCACTGTTCTCCAGGGAGAAGGAAACTACTTACCAATTATTATATTTAGAAAATTGAAATAGTCAATGGTGCCCTATCATACTTCGGTTATGAGATCTGGTTTCTTCAGCCTCTATCATGTATTAGACATTTTATATGCTTTCTGTAACAATGACTGTTATTAAGGAATATATTGGTAATAGATAAAATGAATGTAATGAAATACCTATTTTCAGAACCAAGAAAGCTATGGAGACCTTCAAAATTAATAAAGACGAGATTTGACTGGGAGAGACCTCTTGAAAACCTTAGTTGCAGACTTGAAAAGAAAAAAAAAAAAACAAGAAAAACTACAAGACAGACAGCTTATAGGGATGATCCCTCTACATGGGAACAGATGTAAGAGTAAATAAGACATGGTAAGACTTGTTAGCCCTAGAGTCCTGATTACTTATTATTACATGCCATCATTTCAAATGTAATAGATGGGAATTTATATTACAGTTATCTTATGCAGTTCAAAGGGATTTAAAGGTTGCCGGATATCTTTTACCTGTTAAAATATAAAACAGAACTCATCTTTAACCGACATGTGTACAACACACATTCCATATTTGTGTAAATGCACATATGTATGTTATCTTTAAAAGCTTGTACATTTTCAGTAAGAAAGCCCAGATAGCAATGAAGATGAGTATTAAGTTGATGTAGCCTCTCAGAATGCCTCTGTTATAATGTCCTTAAAAATATAAAATCTAAATACAGAACAACTTCAAAGTACCTAGTTATTTAAGATGGTCCAGCCATCTGAAGTCCTTGCTGGAGGAATCTGTGAGGCTGGAGTTGGGTTTCCTAAAACTTGACCATTATTCCAATTTTCTCAGGGTTCCCTCACAAATGACAGGAAGTAATTTTAAAAACATGATGCACATATTTCCAAGATGTAGGATGGGTGATTTTTGGTCATTTGATGGGTTATGGATGTTTGTCATCTTTTAGGGGGTCTGGTTGCAAGTTGTTACTGGACATGGTCAGGTTGGAAGCTAAGAAAAGGAGGGTAGATTCAGGGATTTCTTTACGAAAAGATAAAAAGGACAATATAGGAATGATAAGATTAAATAGAATACTGAATCTACTTTTAAACTAAAAAGCAACTACTAGTCTCAAATATTTTATATTGATAAGATTTTTTATACATTGAGTCAAACATAAGGTTATTTTGTTATGCTCTCTATTTCTACTCTCGTTTAAGTTATTTTGTATATTGATACATCTTTGTAAGAACATATTGCATATGTTTCTACTCTTTTTTATGGTATTGTAACTACGCAGCTTATTTAAAAATGTAATGTAAAGCTCTACTTCTCGAAGCTATTATTATACACCATTTCTGATAAAAATACAGGTTCACCTTTAATCATCGCTAACAATCAAACTTACAGTAATGCTATGCATATTTTCAAGGTTAAACAGAGATATATTTTAGATAGATAGGTGGTCTTCAAACAGTTCAGAGATCTACAGAACATAGTATTTACAATGTTTTAATATATCATATATATGAAAGAGACAGATGTACATCTCTCATCATTTTATACCCAAACAAATGTCTTTTAAATTGTAACATTCTATCAATGGTTCTTAAAGTCTCATTTTCAAGTAATAATTCAAGATTATGAATTCAAGATTTTCAGGACAGTGAGATATGTCTGCTCTTGTCAGCACCAATCTACATCAGAAAAGGTGATGGGCACTGAAGAAACTTCTATATGTACTTTGTTTTCATTTGTGACAAAGCTAACCATTAGGCAGGAAATTGACTACTGACAATATGCTGTTTAAATTGGACAAGCAGTACATAAAATAAGGAGACTGCTAAACTTTGTCAAGACAAAGTAATACAGTTTTTTGGAGTTGTTAAAAATCCAAAGACATTACCATTATATGTTATTTGGAAACAAACCTGCCTCAAATTTAATATATCAAATAATAGCCCTTTAAAAACTTTAGAATTTTAAAGAACATAGCAAATACTATTTATTATAAAAATAATGAGAAACATTGTGTTTTCGAAATCAACTTTTCTAGAAAATGAGTGAATTTCAGAAAGTATTCTGCATTTTCATTTTTAACAGTTTGGAACTGTTATAATGGAGGAGATGGCTATTGAATTATTACTTGAAAATGAGGCTTTAAGAACCATTAATGGAATGTTGCAATTTGAAAGACATTTTTGGGGGTATAAAAATGATGAGAGATATACATCTCTCATATTATATAATATATATATATATATATATATATAAATGATGATAGACTTGTAAACCCTGAACAAATTTTGAGACACCTATAAGACAACCACTGGGTTTTTCTGTAGGAACAATCACAGAGAAATGAAGAAAGATCAGTAAACCCTGTCCTATATGTTGTGACTCTATCTCATTTTATGTAATTTTGTAGTGAATAAAAAGAAAATGATGGAATATGCTAATCACCCTCTCTATCTGACTCCTGACTGATTATAATGTGACTGGCCACCTCACACTTATCCCACCATCAGAGAACATACCTAAATTTATGAAACAAAATATTTTTCTCTTTTTTTATTGACTACATCAGGTGTTTTACACTGTGAAAAGTAACCAATACGTGGAAAAATTTAAGATCTCCCACTAGTCTGACACCTGGATGAAATAAACTACCAAGCAAATATTATGTTTATTGGAATTCGGGTCATTGGATAAAACATACCTTAACTTTAGGACCTCTTCCTAAGACTCCTTGTTCTGAAAATGACAAGATAGGGAAGTAGAGATTTTACTATGGTGGAGACTAAAAGATTTACAGGTTAGGGCATTACTCCGCCTTCACTGATGTTGGAACGTAGCCTTTTGTAAATCATGAGTTGGCAAATAATACGTTTATGTCTTTGTTTTCTAAATGACAGCAAGTCCTCCTAACCTAATATTAACCTCACATTCTAAACAATTGGGCTTAGACTCTTGGGCCAATGGGTAACAACTAGAGTCCTGTGGACAAGCATTTTCCTATGCCTTTATGTTGTCTATGGAATAATTATCCTTTAATCAAATATTTCTGGGAATCATTGAATGTGTACTTGCTTTATAGAGCAGAAACCTTTAGATAAAATTGTGGGCCCTAAGTATCTTGATACCCATAGAAATGACACAATAAGAAGTGTTCATGCCCACTTTTCTGGAAGGGATTAAATATATCATTCAGCCTTTACATGTTTTCTTATTTACTACTAAATATGGGTTATTTCCATTAAAAGTTAGACAATGGCATAAATATTTTTAAACATTTCCTTGAAAATAATATGAGTTTGAGATGGTGTTGTGGTTTGAAAGAAAATGATTCCCAAAGGAAGTGGCACTATTGGGAGGTATGGCTGTTTGGAGTAGGTATGGCCTTATTGGAGGAAGTGAGTCGCTGGGAAGGTAGGAGTGGAGGTCTCATATATACTCAAGCCACGTCCAGTATCTTAGTTCAATTCCTATTGCCTGCAAGATGTAGAATTCTCTGTTCCTTTTCCAGCACATGTCTTTCTCCATACCGCCATGTCCTGCCATGATGATAATGGACCAAACCTCTGAAAGAGTGAGTAACCAAACTAAATGTTTTACTTTAAGAGATGTTCCATGCTCATGGTTTCTTTTTTAAGCAATAGAAACCCTAACAAATTTTATTTCTTAAAATTTATTTCAGGGCTGGTGAAATAGCTCAGTGTGTACAGGCATTTGCTGCAGCAAACACAATAAATAAATAAATGAATAAATAAATAAATAACAGGTAGATAGACAGATAGATATAAAGATAGATAGATAGATAGATAGATAGATAGATAGATAGATAGATAGATGATAGCTAGCTAGATAGATAGATTAAAAACAATGAGGATAGTGGGAGACATGAGGGACCAGTATTGGATAGAAATCAATCACTTTCATTTGCTTAGAAACATAGTGACCGGTTTTGGTTATTTTTCTTTTCATTTCTTATTTTTCTTCTTATGTTTGGCAAGTAAGGAACAAACAGTATCAACCGACTTATCTGTTCATTTGAACAAGAATTTACAGGCACTGATAGCTCCCTTTAGTCTATGGAAAGTGTTTTTATTGGTGGGCGGGATATGGTTTTCTCAAGATTTCACTCTGGAGGGATGACTCTATCTGGAAATTCTTTGGTACTTGATAGCTGTGAAAGAGATAAAAAGCTTAGGGAAGGGGAAATTAAATGCTGGCTCTAAGGTTTCTCTTGGTAACATTTAATTAGCATTTGTCCTCGTAATCGGAAAGAAGTACACCTTGTTCTCTTAATGTCTTAAACAATCTCTGCATCCCATGTATTCATTGTATTTTTTGAATTCTTTGAATCTAGAGGCAAATAAGCTGAAGTTTGAGACTTTGGCATATAGGAATGAATTAGAGTATAAAGCATGCATCCATAAGTAACCTGTAATGGATGGAGCACTGATGTCATCCAACAGAATGAGTGGTATTGCTCTTCACATCACATGAGTTTCTTGCCAAAATTTTACAGAGGATAACTTAGAACTTTGTAGCCTAATTTGTACATTACACATCTCCCAAATATTAGATTTTCTGATGGTATAGTGCCGCGCACCGTGGGGACCCCGTCTGCGCTCTAAGCACTAGAACCCAGTTCGTAAGCTTCTACAGGGGGCTGGAGGTTGAGGAAACACACGCAGAGATAGACTGACACACAGACCTTCAAACAGTGGTACCAAAAGCCCTTCTTTAATAGCACCATGGGGACTTAAATACCCTGCAGTCAATGGCCAACAGGTGAAAATCCCATCCTCTGATCCTCTAGGCAAAGCACAGCTTTTAGTCACTTCAATTAGAAGGCTCTAGACAGGGAAGATCAGCTGAAGGCCAGGACTTAATTGGTCCCAACAGTATAGAAGATGAAATTTACTTCCAGAGACCTAGTTACAGACTGATTTATCTCAGAAATAATAAATATTTCTTTGATAATAAATGCATTTAGTATTTATAGGTTTAAGTCATTTTTAAGGTGCACAATCATCTTCAGACATTTCAGAAGGCCAAACTGAGGCATAGCCCATAGTGGAAGATATTCAGTTGATTTGCATCTTCAGTCTCATTTGAGTTAGGAATAAGTGTATACCTGTGCCTTAACACCCATGGAATGCCATTCCTGGAACTTTTAGCTATTTCTAACAAGAATGATCTGTCTCCTTTAATCTGCCAAAGCTATACATCAATCACAACCCAAGTTTCTCTATTTATCTGATAGACAACACCAGATAAGGCCTCATATTCTTGCACATTGTTATAAAACTAAAGACCAAGTACTCCCTTAAAATGTTTCAACATTTTTAAATTTTCTAAAAGTTGATAGGTTTAAACATCATATTTCCACATTTAACATCTCCATACTTTATGGCAGAAAGTCAGATTGTTCCCAATTCCTGCTTCAAGGCTCCTTGGTGAAGAGTTTGTACCCCTTCTTCCTCTTGTTTCTTGCATAAATAATTCTTAAATATGTTTTGATATTTTATAGACATTATGTTTGAGTTACATATTCTTTTAATTACTTCAAAGTTAATATATTGAATAATAATTTTCTGTTTCTTATTGTCTTAAGGCTTTTTATTCCTATGTGTGCTTCCTTTCTAAAGCTGAGATATTTTTAAAGATTTCAAGGCATTAGCCTAATAAAGAGCCTTGATTATTTATTTCCACTCTGTGTGAACATGTGTATGTATGTCAAATACTGTATAACCATTTCATTTAAATTTTACAATTTTGATCTATAGTCCAGATACACTGCCCAGTGTATAGCTCCCAGTTCTTGCCGCCTCCCTTCTTTGAAACCCAAGGAGCTTAGAGTACCTGGGAAGAGAATTGTATGCCACTGAGACTAGCTAAGTGTCTTCTTTAAACAATATATGTGGTGCTCCAGTCAATTCATAAGTCATAAGGGATATTCAACCACATAAGATTTTAGGATGAGTTTTCAAGGCTACAATATGTCATAAACATACTGCTTATATAAGAAAAACACTTAAAATGGGAAAGAACTACATAAATATTTTAAATGCTGTATTTCTATGATGCCAAATAAGTTGATTTCATTTTTCTTCTTCATTTGTATCTCTGGGCTAATGAGGGTGTAGAAAATTCACAGTATCTTTTTTCTGTGTATGAAATTGATACAGCTCATCTAAAAGGCGGCTTTTAAAAATCCATCAAAGCTTGCATAAATTATAGAGTACTACACTTTGAAAATGTGAAATTAGAACTCAGGAATTCCTTGAATTTAATTTAAAACTCACTGCTCCCAGATGTACATCTTTCTGAACAGTCCATTAATCAGAAAAGCTAGTAACTATTCATCATACTTTAGTGGAACAATCCTTTCATATGTTCCTATCTTTGTTGGGCTATACATTTTGAAAATTGCTTACTCTTGGGCATTTTCTCCATTTGAAGATAAAATATCATGCCATCAACCTGAAATCTCTTCTATAATGATCTGAAATATGTTGTTCATTTTATAAAACATTCTGGCAAGCTGACAAGTTCAAATAGTCTACATTTGAATCATAACTAGCTTAAAATATTTGAGGCATATTTTTAACTTTTGTAAATTCATCATATATATATGTATATATACACATATATATATACAACTAGCATTCATTATCGATGAATAAAAATTTAGGGAAAAATATTGAATATTCTAATTGCTATGACTTTTTGGGTTCCAAAGGTCAATAGCAGAAATTATCATTACAAGTTAGATATCCTCTAAAAGGACAAGTTAGATATTTAGATATTCTGGTGACTGCACAATTCGCACTGTACTAGAGGAGAATTGCCTAGTGTATACATTCTTATAGAGTTTATAATTTATTTTACCTCTCTTTTCTTAGTACTATAAGTCTAGCAAGAACCAAAACAACAAAAGCTTCCCTCTTTTCATATCTTTACTGAAGGAAAATACCATATGTTTCAAATTCATGTCTTTATCTAGGAAACAGCTATGTATCTTCAATCTTGACTTCTGGATCCTCGTCAGGTGCACTGACTTCCTAACCTTTACTTTGTTGTCATGGCTGCTAATGAGACTGGGTAGAACATATTCAATTTATTAAGCAGAATTCAAATCTGCTTTAAATATGAGGAGTTACTAAATCAAGGAAGATAATTGCAATCACCAAGGATATTAGTCATAAACCATTTGAGAAGTGTTTTTCATTATTTATTTCTGTAAGCAGCTTATAGGAATCAGTTTATAAATATAAACATTAACCGAAGAACACATATACTTTCTCTTCTTTTACTTAGTTTCCTATAGCCCTATAGGCAATTCATTATAATATACTTTCTGTCCTAAAAGTTCACACAGCAAAGAAATACACTGGTAACATATTAATAGTATTAGTTTGATAATAATGACCAATTCAGTCCACATGGCTCCATTTAGAAGATATTCAAAAACATGTCTCATGTGTCACTTATTTGCTTAATTTCATTTGACATATTTTACTTCCATAGGTGAAACACTTGATATGTAAGCTCAGATCAGTTCAAAGATAAAAATAATAGTTGAAAGAAACAAATACATTAAATACAATGTTGGCAGAGAATGTTTGTTCATTCCTGGCTGCTCAGACCCAAAATAATTATATAGAAACTGTATTATTTACAACACTGCTTGGGCAATAAGGAATTACAGGTTCTACATGTCCAGTTTGCTGTGGATCAATAGTCTTGTACCCTCTAAAGCTTTGTCTTTTGTATTAGTTTAATAAAATGCTTATTGGCCAGAAGCCAGGCAGAAAGTATAGGCAGGATGACCAGGACAGGTGAATTCTGGGAGAGGAAAGATTCAGTCTGTAGTCCTAACCCAGAGGCAGAAAAAGCAAGATGAGAATGCCTCACTTATACACTTATAAAGGTACCAAACTGTGTGGCTAGCAAAGACAAGAATAAGGGGTTAATGTAAGATGTAAGAATTAGTTAATAAGAAACCTGAACTAATAGGCCAACCAGTTTGTAATTAATATAGCCCTATGTGTGCTTCTTTGAGACTGAATGACTGTGGGACCAGGTGGGACAGAAACCTCCACAAACAAATTGGCCTGCCAATGTTGTTGACTATACCCATGTAAAACCTGAGAAAATTCAAAAAGGAATTCTATCACAGAAGAACAGAGTTAAGCATGGCTTTTTGATAGCAACATTTTCTCAGCTGGGCTCTGTTTCTTAGAAGCAAACAGAGGCATATTTCCTTTAAGAGAGGTTTTTCTGATTCAGCAATAGAAAAAAACCCACCATTTTGAAACAGTGGCTTCCTGGTAAATCAGCACAAATGATCCAGCTACAGAGCATCTAAATAGGGCTTGGGAGAAGAGTGCTACAACTTGCTTTATGGCAACATAGACCCACTTTCTACTCTTGATCTGGGATAGAAAGAATGACTCTCAGAAGCAGAGAACATGTCATGTTGGCCCTAGCCTTGCATGCTTAGCTTTTTTTTTTTTAAACAGCTGCTTCTCATAAGAAAATAATTACAGATAAACAAAAAGGACAGATTTATTTTGGAAAAAATATTTTTAAATTTATGACAATGTGTTCAAAAATATACATAGGCTTGGGAGAGATAAGAAAAAGAGGATATACAGTTATTAAAAGAAGTAAAGTTTTTAAAGAGACATTAAAAGTAATATTAAAAAGCACAGACAATTATAGATTAAAGGAGTAAAAAAAAGAAATGGAAAAGAAGCCATGTAAAGATAGAAAATATACAGAGAGTCTGAACTATGTATATTATTGTGTTTTCTTTCAATTTTTGACTTTGAATAAGCTAAGTACAGAAAGACACTTGATTGTTCAGGCTGCTAAGCTAAAGCAACACATATGCTTTAAAGGTATCTTGATTTCAAAATTTGGGTCTAGGGATATGTTTGGTTTGGAAAAGAAGTTTTGCTTTTGTTTCCCCAGAAGATGAGAAGCCATGGATTTCTTCCAGTCTATTGTGATTTGAAGGACCAAGACCACCTGAAAAGTCACTGCAAACACCCTCCAAAATTAATTCACTCTACAAAAATCAGGAAGCATTTTGAATAGAACTATGCCCAAATTCCTAAATATAGTTTATATTCTATAATGATCAAAACTTTGCATTGGTAAAGATCTTGGTTTATTGATGCATTTTTTTTGTTTTGTTTTTCAAGACAGGGTTTCTCTATGGCTTTGGAACCTGTCCTGGAACTAGCTCTTGTAGGCCAGGCTGGTCTCGAACTCATGTAGATCAGCCTGCCTCTGCCTCCCGAGTGCTGGGATTAAAGGCGTGCACCACCACTGCCCGGCTATTGATACAAATTTAAGTTCAATTTTGCTATATGTTTATTTCTGCTCTTGATTAATGTACTGTGTTTGTGTAGCTCATTTAAAAATGTAAGATATAGTTAAGATCTAGGTTAATAGATAGTCATTTATAATAGTCAAGCTTTTAGTCATGTTAATTAGGTTTTCTAGATATATAGAGATATATTTCAGGTAGATAGATATTATTCAAATCTTTCAAAGGCCTTCAGAATATGCCATTTAAAATGTTTTAAGAACTTAGAACTTTTTGTGACAGTGAGACACATCTGCTCCTGGTAGCACCAATGTACTTTAAGAAGATGACAGGCACCAAAGAGGCTACTTATGAAGTTTGCTAGCCATTGGAAAAGAAACTTCTCTTGCCTAGACTGTTTGATGCTATGTTGTATGACCTGGAGATACAGAAGGTACAGAAAATGGTTTCTGAGCTTGAATAAAGGTGGCACGGTCATGTGGGTTTCCTGCTTCATGAGAGTGTCTGCCAGAAATTCTGCAGGACACAGAAAAAAGAAACTGATGGACTTTGGATTACAATGCAGAACAGATCTTCAGATTTATTGCTTCAGGGGAAAGTCTGTTGGACACTATGGACCTGTAGGCTGAAGATTGGATACCCCAATGTTACTGAAGAACTTTGGGTAATTATCCAGGCAGCGAGATGTCTCTATCAATTCTAAAGCTTTGAAAGTTGCTTATAAGGCACTTCCTGTTTACAGAAGTAATATGATATCATTTGGAGTATTTGATGGTGTTGAAGATAGTTATAGTTTTTCTTAATTATGATAAAATAAAAAGTAGAAATAAATGTTGTAACTGTAATTGTTGTTTGATAACCGTCTTGTTATATGTAATTTAACTATGTTAAAGTTAAAACCTTTCTTTTTATTTGAAGAGAAAAGGGAAAATGATGTGGAAAGTCCTTCTGTATATGGGTTTCTCTTACTGGTTAATAAAGGAGCTACTTTCAGTCAATGGCTCCACAGAATATATCCAGGCTAAAAGAGAGATATATAGGGAGAGGAGGTGCTATATAACTGCCAGAGGGGAAAGACACGAGATGTCAGCTGAAACCTTGCTGGTAGATTGCAAACCTCATGGTAAAATAGAAAAGAAAGGAAATTGGTTCATTCTAGATTTAGCATCTAGCTACCAATATGCTTAAGCTATTGGCTAAACAGTTTTGCAAATAATATGGTTTCTGTGTGATTATTTCATGATTGAGCATCTAGGAACAAATGAACAGCCTCACCGATACCATTTCATACAACATAACATCAAGCAATTCAGGGAAGAGCAGTTTCTTGCCCAAATAGCTAACCAACTCCATAAGTAGCCTCTTTGATGTTCGTTATCTTCTTGAAGTAGATTGGTGCTGCCAGGAGCAGATGTGTCTCATTGCCATGAAAATTTCTAAGTTCTTAAAACATTTAAATGCCAAAGTCTGCTATACTTTCAAATGTTTGAAGAAAAACTACTCATTTGAACTGTTATGTATTTATGTATATCTAAACCTTGGCTATTATAAATGACTATCTATTAACCTGTATTTTTTAATTATACATTACATTGTAAATGATCCAAACAAACACAATATGTTAATCAAGAGCAAAATATAAATTTAACAAAATTGACCTTAAATTTATATCAATAAACCAAGATCCATACCAATTCAAAGTATTCATCTCTATAGCATATCCCCCGTTAAATGTAATCAAACATTTATAAACATTCATTTAAGGAATTTGTGCATAATTCTCTCCAAATTGCTTCCTGCTTTTTGTTAGGTGAATTAATTTTAGTGGTTTATGGAAATCTTTCAATTGGTCTTGTATCATCAAACCAGAATAGTCTGGAAGGAATCCACAGGTTCTCTTTTTCAAAGCAACATAATCTTAGATACAAATTTTGAAATCAAGATACTTTTGAAGTATATATGTTGGTTTATCTTAGCATCCCACACAATGAAGTGTCTCTCTGTATTTAGTTCATTGACAGTCAAAAAACTCAAAGAAATCACAATGATATACATAATCCACATTCTCTGTGCATAGTTTATCTTTACCTGGCTTATTTTTCTTACTCTATGACTCTTTCTACAAGTTTAATATTTATTTTATTATCTTTCCACCTTTAATTTATGACTGTCTATATTCTTTCATACCATAACTTTCTATACTCTTTCTTCTCTCTCTCTCAAGCCTATGTAAATTTATCCAACACTGGACACTTTTAGAGGTATTTTACATCTGGATTTATCTTTATTGTGTGCATATCTGTAATTAGCTTTTGACCAGAAGCTCCTCATACTTTTAAATGCTAAATGGGTTAGCTAGGACCAACTATGTCCTGCCTGCTTGCTCTACCCAGTCCATCATGGCTGAGGCATATTCACTGCCTCTGAAACCTCAACTCTGATAACCAATTGGCCAATGCTGTCACCAATTAACTTGCAGCATGCGCCTACAAACCCCATTCAAGGTCTAGGCCTCCTGAAAGAGTCAGAATTTGTACTGCCTAAACCAGGAAGCTGGATCTTAAATAAGGCATGCATTTTTTTCTTCTAAAGTTGAAAAGGAAAGCTCTTAAAGGAGCTGCATCTCTGATTGCTGCCAGCAAACACAGCAAGAAGCTGTGCTAAACTGTGTTTTTGTGTCTGGAATTCCTTCCCAAACTCTCTCAGGTTTTAAATGGATTTATTTGGCAACATTGGTGCAAACTGTTAGTGGAGTCTGCTCGTCCATTCCTGGATGCTCAGACCCAAAATAATTACACAGAAACTGTATTATTTGAAACACTGCTTGGCCAATAGCTTAACTGTTAGCTAGCTCTTATATTCTAAATTAACCCATTTCCATTATTTTATATTTTACCACAAGACTCATGGTTTACAAGCAAGGTTCCAGCACATCTGTCTCCTGCAGCAACTACAAGGCATCCCAGACTCTGCATTCTTTCTCCTCTATCTGCTTGGAATTCCCACCTGTTCTATTCTGCTAATTCACTGGTCAAACAGATTTATTCATTAACCGATAAAAGCAACAAAGGTACAGAAGGGCTTCCCAATGAATAAAGAGTTTAAGCAATTGAGAATAATATAAAACTACAGTAATTCAGTATTAGTGGCTTTATTATGTTGCTATAATAAAACACAATTTCTGTTTGGATTGAAGAGGTTTAAATTAAAAACATACATAAACGGCACATTTTTAACTTTTTAATAATTTTAATTTTTAAATGCAAACATAAAATTTTCAATAATATTACAGAATTTTATATATCACAACTTCAGTTATCCTTATATTAACATTTTAAGTAATTGCAATACACAGATCATGTATTACATTATTTTAATAAATAGCAAAACCTATACAAATTGTCATAGATGAAATCTAGCCATTTATTTATTTATTTATTTATGTATTTATTTATTTAGGTTTTTCAAGACAGGGTTTCTCTGTGTTGCTTTGTTTCCTGCTCTGGAACTAGCTCTTGTAGATCAGGCTGGCCTTGACCTCACAAAGATCCTCCTTCCTCTGCCTCCCGAGTGCTGGGTTAAAGTATGCACAACCACTTCCTGGCACCTAGCATTATTTTTAACTTCAACAATTTAATGTGTGTTACCAGCATATATATATATATATATATATATATATATATATATATATATATATATCCTATCTCTTTTATTTAGCTATTTATGCTATTCTACTTATATTTATTCTTGTCAACATATTTTTATTAAACAATAGGTGATGATTTATGTAAATATTTCCACAGTTTTATAAATTATATTTTGACCTATAATTAATTTTTACTTTTATCAAGCTTTCAGCATATTTTTAACATTGTATTGTTTTTCCTTTTATATGTACTTACATATATATGTACATTGATCTATAGGTTTTTCAGTGTAGTTACCTAATATATAGTCATAAATTATAAAATATGTGTGATTGTTTAGTTCTGATTATGGATTATAATTGCCGAAATGTGATCCAAGTTTCATATTTCTCTTTTACCTCAATAAAGAAAAACCTATTTTTCTAAAATGTTTGAAACACAGTACATCAATATATTTTATTTCCAAGGTAACAGTGAGTATTATCTCTCAAGTACAGAAGTTTTCCTATACAAAATACAAAATAAAAGTCAAGTATAATATTTGTCTTCTTTATGCTAATAATAAAGTGGATTCCTTTTATGTTTCTTGACATGGAACTGTTTGCATCCTTTGTAGATGGGATATTAAAATGAAAATCCAGAGTCACATCTAATTTGAACATATCTTCTTTCCTCACTTAGAATGATGAAGCCATATGAAGTCATTTCATAACAGTACAGCACATTACAAAGGAAAGGACTTTATATAATTAAAATTTTAAGTTAATCAGATTATTAAATTGTCTTATTATTAACAATGTCACTCACTTTGAGTCAGGGTATTTTCTTTCAGTGTTTGATCATTTGGGATAGAGGTCATTTGCTCCAATCATAACTAAATCAGTTGGAAGGGTTAAGAGACTTCTGGTTTTCTCTAGTGATTCTCATTGTGCACTAAGAAACTTCCAATTCCTGAGTGTTGTAAACTGTCAAAGTCATTATTCTAGACTCCATTCAATTTTTAGCAACCTACATTCTCATGTATGTGTTATGTATAAATAAATGATCTTTATTTTTATCATCAGGCAACATTCAATAAGAAAAAAATGATATGGATAAGAGAGTTTCGTAGTAAAATTTTAAAACTGTTTATATTTTATTTCCTTTCCAAATGCAGTCCTCATTACTCTCTTTTAAACTTGTGTTCTTTAAACTATTTTTTTTTCTCTTAAAGGTATGAAAGTCTGAGTTCTATATGTTCAGAAGCTGATTTAATGTGCTAGGTACTATCTTATAGCCTCTCCCTAGGCTATTTATTACAGCACTAGCAGATGAATTTAGATGTCAGTCAACGATGCAAGATGGGTCACAGTGCTGATTTTTATTGGAAAGTGGGGTAGCCTACGAAAATGAAAACCTAAGCCTATGCAATTTATATGGAACACTTAAATGACTTTTTAAACTTTATTCAAATGTTAAAGACTGCAGCAATTTCAGATTTTTATGGCCTCTGTTTTATATTCTCACGGGTGTGTTTTTTTTTTAACCTATTTGCTTGCATTTTCTAGCCCTAGCTATTTTCATGTTTTGAAGAGTAGATACAATTTTTTAGAAAGATCATTTTTGTATAAATGGGCGATATAAATATTAGGTTTTTTAAAAAGTTATAGGGATTTACCACAAAATAATTCTGTTATTAAAAATAAAATATCTGCCATTAAATGATAGGCTAAATCATAAAAATTAAATCCCTCTCGGATCCATTGTTAACCCTGACAAGATCAAACTGACCGCACTAAGGTGGATCTGGTTTTGTGCTTTTACTTTGTAAATATTGAGCATCTAATTTAAAGTGAAATATAATTTGCAAGAAATATCTGCAATTAAAATCTCATCATTACATTTATTAGTTCACAGTGACAATAGTAGAAATTCATTTAGCCATTCCCTTGAGTTACATATACATCTCAGGCAATATAAAGAGTCTAGTATTCAAGAATATTTGTTACCTGGAAAAATTATGAATGTCCAAATGTGACAGTTCTCCTCCCCTCACTTTGTTGATGAACTAATACAACTTCACAGACAGTGATTGAATTTAAAAACTGACAGAATTTCTGACATGTGGCTACAGGCATGTTCTCTTCCAAAGTAAAACCCTATTTTTCTAGACCACTAACTCTTTGTCAAATATATATAGATGTTTGTTTTATGTATGTATTTTTATAAATTCACTTTACTCAAGTCTGTTTCACAAAGAATAAAATTATCCTGTTTTGAATGTCTTTTTTGAATTTATTAAAAAGTATATGTATGCAAAATATTTACATAATGGATTTGTAATCTACTTTTAAAATTTCACAATTTTTTCAACAATTTTTTTTTTTTTTTTTTTTTTTTTTTTGGTATTTTCGAGACAGGGTTTCTCTGTAGCTTTGGTGCCTTTCCCGGACCTAGCTCTTGTAGACCAGGCTGGTCTCGAACTCACAGAGATCCACCTCCCAACAATTGTTTTAAAGTTAATGACTCCATTGTTCAAGAATACATTATTATCAGTCTTGCACTTCATTAAGTACCTTTCACCTTTAATCAATTCAAATGAAGACAGGTCAAATTATATGAATGTATTATGTTTAGTTTCTAACAAAAATTTATATTGAAAAAGTAAAATGTTAGAAAACATGATGAACATTTAGTAAAGCAAATATATATTAAAGTTGTAAAACAGACCCCCTCAGATTACATGCATGAAATAATGACAATTTCAAAGCAATTATTTAAGTACCTAATAATTTACAGTGTCACCTCAAGCTTATAACTATAAAATGACTCTGCATCTTAGGACTTAAAAACTAGTTGATGAAAAAAAAAAAACTATGACTGGCTTCATGTTGATTTACTTTATTTTGAAAATAAATCAACAAAGGTACTTATTTACTGTTCAAAGCGTCCCCTAGGTTTAATCTCTGGAAGATATATAAAAGAGGGAAAGCAAGAACAAACAGCAAAGTGTATTTTTGCCCTCCACAAACACAAGGCAGATAAATATAATAATAATTTGTTAAGAAAGAAAAATATATAATTTTTAAAATTCACATACAAGCATTGTCAACTATATTTATACATTTATAGTTTTAATGCAAATTATGTTATTTTTATATACAAGTATTGTTCAGAGAAAAAACTTTCTTTACTAATTTATACAGTTTTTTATAAAAATATTTTATGTTACGGAATTATAGAAGTAAATATTCATTCTGAAGACTATGACTCAATAAAGAAATTAACCACTATTTTAAATATTTAATTCTGAACAACAGGAAATCTATTCTGCCTGATTCCATTTCCTACCTCTAAGAAGAGATTTGGGTTTCTCAATAAAAATGTTTCTGTAATTAATTCAGAGTCCTTTAATAAAAAGTCTATTAGCCCAGAGTTGCAGTGCTTGAGTTTGCTGCATTTCACTTTATCTTCATTAGTAGGAACTATTTAATAAATAATTATGAGCATTCAGTTCATTGATATAAATCTTAAACTAGATGCTAAGATCAAAGAAACTGAAAATTTAGGCTATAAATGAGATGTTTGTAAGTGCATATTAACTAATTGTAAGATAAATGAAAATTCATTTCTTCATCATATGTAAACATGCACAGGCTATATATATGTGTGTGTGTGTATGCATGTGTTCGAAACTTTCATTTTAGTAGCATTGCACTCAATTTCTGTAAATCTGACCCCTTTTAATATTATACACATTCTCAATCTTTTGTGCATGAAAGTTTATTATTCATTATAGGATACATTGTTGGTATGAATTTATTAATGTTTCTTCTGTTTAAAAGTGAAAACATCATAATATCATTGGGAAAAAATATTCTTAAAGTAATTGAGAAATTATCAGTTATTTTTCTCTGAAAGAATATGATACTCAATGAAATCCTTTGCGCTGTATTTGCAAATAACTTCCCTTTAAATATTATACATCTTTAGCGAGAGATAGCATGGTTATGAACAGCCATATTACTAAAATTAACTTACAGCGTTTGCAAAGAACAGGAATATCTATTAAGGATATAATAAATTTGCACCCATGATGCTTTTGTTTCCCATTCTCCATGTAAAGTACTTACATTGTGGCATCATTTTTCTAAATTTTTATGTATGACTATTTTCAAATAGATCCCACATTACCATAAAAATTAGCAACAAGTTTGCATTCTATGATCATATTGTTTTCCCATCCAACTGATTATCACTTTTCAGTTCACAAATTTTGGTGACTTTTCCCATGAGAAAGCCTTCAGCAAAGTAGGATCACTTCAGAGCACCAAATAGAAGAATTATAAAACTGTCATAGATGTCAGAATATATTGCGGTCAGCAGCACAGTACAATTGCCTGGAAAATAACCATTTCATCTAAGAATTGCTTTATGGTTTGGCAAATTGCATTACATTTAAACAAAACAGAAATGACAAAATAGTTTAATCATTCAGTACATGGTTAATTTTTCTGACAATCCCTATTTCTTCATTATGCCATATTCTATTCAGTTTTTACTTTGTAAAATTCAGAAGATCTACTGAAACAAACATTATTTTTACCAGAAAGAAATACACACATAAAAAGAAATGACAAAAATATGTATACCATTTTAAAATTTTCAAAATATTAGATAGATCTTTTGTGTTAGGTGTGCGTGTGTGTCTGTCTGTGTGTACTCACAGAGGATATACATAGCCAGTAGAAACAGAAAGATAAGCGAAGTCAGAAAATACTACAGGAAAAACACAAATCACATTACATTTAAACAAAATATAAATGACAAAATAAGTACAAATCATAAAAATCGTCAAAATACTCTCTTCATCATAAGATATTTTGTAAAAGTAGTTAATCAAATTAAATTGATCTATTTTCAAAGTCTCACATCCTGTCATCAAATAATTTTAAATATATATCCATGATATTTAATATATTGCCCATGGTAACTTCATTCTTATTTCTAAATTTACATTATTTTGTTCTTCCTTGTTCTATTTTTCACTTTTGCTTGCATTTCCAGGCATTATTCTCATTTGGTCGTGTCATTAAGAAATGCTGGATCCAGGATTTTATTATTTGATTATCGAGTGTTTTGCACCCTCAGAAGCAAATTAGTATTCCAGCTTCTGTGCTGACTCCTAGACACTGAATGCAGAGAGAAGACATTATGCATTAGACCAGTTAAGAGGTTTTAAATTAGATTTGTGGCTTGAAAGTTTGAATAAGAAAGCTAATAGAACACAAAATGAAGCAGAAGGAAAATTAGATTAATTATCTACATCATTCAGTGTGAACAGCTGATGATGTACTGTGTTGTTGAGAGGTATTTTTTATTAAAAGATGCCTCAATTCTGAATGCATTCCATAATTATTGTGAAAACACACATGCATATTTATATGTCGTGGGCTACATTAACTATGACAATATGCCTAAATAGGTCAGCTATATTCATTCTATCACCAAACAGAAGCACATGTTGTGATTACTCTAAATATTTATTTTGCATATTTTCCTCCATTAAAAGCACTGCAATAATCCAAAGGACTATTCACTAAATGCAAATCCACACAGATCCCTGACCATATTTTCTCGACTATATTTTTAAAAGAGACTATGAAAAAAGTGCTGAAACATGGCCAGAGGACCTGGCGAAAATTATAGCTTTCAATGTAAAAGAAAAATTTGAGATCCTGATCATTCATTTAGCAGTTACTACAACTTCTCATACCTAACCGAGGCTACGGATCCAAATATCTGGAATCAGATTCAGTTGGTATACGAGAAAGTCAGAAAGTCCTGCGTCACAAGATCTCCTGAGTAAATTGGGAGCATGGGGACCTTGGGGGAGGATTGAAGTGGGGAAGGGAAAGGCACGAAGGGGAGCAGAGAAAAATGTAGAGCTCAATAAATATCAAATATATATATATAATGTGTGCAATAAATATCAATTATATTATATATATATCAATATATATGTATGTATATATGTATATAAACAATGTTACTTAGTAGAAACAACTACTGTCCTTATGCCCACATGACTGAAAAAACATCTGAAGGATGAAAGACATTAAGAGTTTGACACAACAGGACTGGCACACATATGAACTTCAGAAAATGTGGGTTCTCCAACAGACTTCTCTGTTGGTATATAAAGAACACGTAATAGTAGACCCCATGCGTAGAAATAGTTGGCCAACAAAAAACAAATTCACTATTTTTGTAGACCTTTTGTCTCATGTTGCATCGTTTAGGCATTTTATTGTCCAAGTGGCTTTTGCTGGTATATTACATTTAAATTTTGTGTTTTTATGGGGCTTGTTTGTTGTGTTTTTTCTTTGTTTCTAGTATTTGTATTATTTTTGTTCTAAAGACAAAAAGAAATGGTATGAAGTTGGGTGGGAAGGCAAATAAGAATTATTTGGAAAAAGTTAGGGAGAGGAAGCCATGAATAGAATATATTTAGGAAACTTTTTTTAAGGAAAATAAAACAATACAACAAAACCAGTACCAGGTGCCCAAGCAACATGATAAAGTTCATTATAATTTGGGTCTCCACAAATTACTGTTTTTATCATGAGTTCAGAGTGTGATTATATTCCCTTACATTAACACATACTCTCTGTCTCGGTCTCTGTCTTTGTCTGTCTCTGTCTCTCTCTCTATGTATGTGAGTGTTTCTCCTGTATATGTGCATTCATATACAAGTGTGTGTGTGCATGTGCAGAAACTTTATGTACAGATGGCCATAGCTGCTATCATTTTCATGACTGTAATGTCTTTGATATATCCACTTCCTGGGACCAGCCTCAACAAAAACACCTCTACCAGGGTAGGCATATGGGGATTTAGAAATATAGTAATAAAACAGAAAATATAGAATAGAATCGAGAGGGCATTCAAGTGAATACTGAAATTGCCCATGTTTAATTTTCCATATGCTTTTATGCCCCAATATAAACAGGGGAAGAAGGCAACAAAAGATTTCTTTAACATGATACAAAGGACAACTGGAACAGTTCATTGCCTTTGGCATCAAGTCATTAGCATTCTGTTTTTAGACAGTGAACTCACACTTAAACAAGTATCCTGAAAGCAGCCACTTCCCAGGTAACCTCATATTACAAAAGAAGGGGCAAAAACAGAAATACATCTGCATATCCTGACCAGCTGTCAGGATGGAATGGATCTACTTGTATGAGCCATCTTAATGTCAAAAGAACCAAGTAAACACATCTCTAATCATGATGTGTAGCTATGCATGTCAACCATTTTGAGCAACCTACAAACTCTCTATCAGACATATTTCTTGTTCAGGTTTATTTAGTCATTCTTAAAACAATAAACTATATTAGATATCTCTGACACACGTGGATATTTTAAATTGCCAAATAATTTAAATAGATATTAACTACACTAAATTTGAGCATATAACGCAAGATAAGATGCCTTCTAATCTTATTGTTCTAAATGATAAATAGTAAGGCTCTTGCATATTCGTGCATCTGGGTTCACAAATATTGAAAGATGCTTTTATACTGATATTACCTCCAGGGGACTAAAAAAGGAAAATATGGATATAATTAATATTCTATCTTTTCTGTTAATTATTAAAAGGAATGTCATTATCACCTTACATTGAACTGGATTATGCCATTTTAGCAGCCACTGTGAATTCCATTTTAAATAGCCAGAGGAAGAGTAAATTAGGGCTAGATAAGATAATATAAATACAGGGAAAGGGCAAAGGTAATATTTCTTACATTGGATATTATTTGTGCTTCAAACATATAGATTTTGTTAAAAGCAAGCAAATATTGAGGCCTACTGGAAGAGAATTAGATACTAAAACATTAAGTTCAGTTTTCTAATTCTTATATGAAGGATATCACATAGTATTTAAACTGTTTAGATATTTACCAATACAATGTATATGCATATATGCACATGCATATGTTCAAAGTTAGGAAAACTGGGGCTCCTCATTTGTAGCCTACTTAAGTTACACTGAGAGAATTTATAGCTAATCTGTTTCCCAATCTATCCGAAAAAACAATTAGTTTTGGAAAAGCAATTTGAACAAGTTTCTATTTGGCACAATTTGTTGCAATGTCAGTAAAATGCTGATATATTGCACCTTAGAAGGTGAAATTTGTCTTCAATAGCACCGAGAAAGCAGCAGAATATGACATTACCTTAAACTTGCTTCACTGGCTCCCATCAAAAGAGTCTTAAGGGGATTTAAGGTTACTCTCAATCTTCCCATTCTTTCTAGAAGAAAATCTGTCAGAACTCTGTCATGACTTAGATACATGTTCCCTTTCCCATAGAATGCGTCCTGACTACCCAGTAATGCAAGTCCCAAGTGGAGTCATAAATCTTCTTTGCAGTGTGATGCTGTGGTCTGAACTAAATAGGTGGCTTGCAACATGTGATCTTTTGTGCAGGGTATATAAAGTAAAATGTGTGATTTATTATTTTCTATTTTGAGAGTTCTTAAAACCGAGCAATTATAAATGTATGATTCTTTCTCCACAGATATCTTCATGAAAATAATAGGACTTCCCATGTTATTAAAGTCCAGTTGAAATGATTTATACATGATAGCAAAGTGAATCAACATAGTAGAAGATTCAAAATCTTTTTATATGTTGTTAGAAAGAATCATTAAAAAGAAAATTGTTGGCTTGGAGTCAGCCAAATATTAATGTTCATCTAAGAATGACTGGATCATCAGAAATTGATGCTTGTATGACTTTTAGACATTATTAACTGCCATTCAGGACCACAGGTTTCTAGAATTATGCATCTCTTACGAGGAGTTAGTTTTTGGATCATCAAGATACTATTTTGTTTTGCACATTCAACTCTGTATGAAAAATGCTTCTTTTGTATTTTTAATGGTGGGGTAATTGCTAATATTAAGGAATTGGTTTAGGATGGATATAATAATTTTATGAAACTGTAACGATTGAATCTCTTTAGTTTACAAATGTATGTGATAATGTAATCAAAAGGAATTGACTGGTTTGCTTGTTGGCACCTTACAGTCACCTACACCAGCACAAGGGAATTGCTTTATTTGTTTTGATGCCATTTTCCAGGGGTTCCAGACTCTCTGGAAACAAAGAAAACCTAAAACTCACTGAAGAGAGAAGCAGGAGAAATAGTCCTTTCCACAATGTTTGATGCACAACTCTGAGGTCATGATAAGTATATCAAGGACCCCCAGGAAATAAGGCCAGTCTCATCTATTTCTAGTATGCTCTTGTGTATTAATTATATTACATAGCTGTTTACAACTTGTTCTTAATTATTCATTCACTGTAGTTTCTTGTAAGTGATAGGAAATACCAGGCTTCTAGGCAATTCTGTTCAACAAGAAAATCTCAAGAGAGGGAAGCTCTTTGTGTGAACTTTAGCATCTAATAAAGACATTTCATAAAAAATCAACCTGGGTACATTGCCCACCTTTCCAGGCCAAATAGATGCCAGAAATTCACTTAACGTGGCTATCTTACTGCATGGAAGAGTCTCGGTCCCTGAGATTGGCAGTAATAATGATAATGGATTTCCAGAAATCATACACTAACACCATTAAGGATGCCATCAACTGGCAACCTCAGCGGGGTTCAGGCAATAATACAATATAAGACTTGGGTCTTTGTGAAAACAACACGTGCTCATGTGTAGCATTGCCCCAGCAGGAGATTTATTCTAGGGACCCAGAGCAGATGGTGTGGTTGCCAATTGACCTTTGTGGAGCACTATTCATTGCTTAGCTTTACTGAAATAAAAGAAGATTAAAAAAAAGCTTCCCCATTCTCATCCTCAGCTTAACTGACCTAAATGTTTGTTATGTATTAACACATAAGTGGCAAAATAATTTCTATTTCCTTCAAATTTAAATTTCATAGGGATGAAGCCTAGGGCAGATCATATTAATAGTGCCAGCAAACAGAAATACTGGCTTCGAATTTAAGGTAAATAAAAAGAAATTATTTAATAAAAGGTCTCTATGTAATCTAAAATTTATTCATTGTTTATGTAAAGTTGATAATTAACTTGGACCGATATTTTGTAGGATATATATGGCCACTTTATAGTAGTAGATAATTTAAAGTATGTGAATTCCTAGTGTAATAACATTTTCTAATTGAAAAAAAAAACATTAGCCTTTCATTTGCTGGTATTAATACGTATAAATGATGGCAAAAGTGTATTTGCAGAGAATAAAGTAATAAAGCCTGTGAAAAAAAACACTTGGTTGTTTGGAGTGCTCCCCTCAAGTTCCTACCAATAGATATGTTAAACATTCACTTACACACATACAGCCATGAATATATGTAAAACTTGTCTTCCTCACTATTTTAAAAAAAACTGTCTGATTGAGCTATACTATCAATTTATAAGTGATAAATAGAAGGGAAAACCTCTGCTCCCTCCAAAGTCAGAAGGAAACACAATGTATTGCCTTCACAGCTGTGCAAAGCGGTGTTTAGTTTCCAGCTATAATATTGCTTAGATTTGGAAGCATCCATCACACAGGGGAACCTACCGGTTAGAGTGACAGAACGTTTCTGTATCTGTGATCCCACTCTAGGAAGAGAAGAAAGAAGTCAGACTTCCTTATCCACTCTTTCTTGTATTATTGTCCAAGAAATTGTATCATAGCATTTGCTCTTCTGTCTATTGACACATATAAATAAATAGGGTTTCTGCGAACTCAATATACAAACCATTTTATTTTAATAAAAAGGTTTATAAAAAAGCAGTTCATTAAAAATGTAGTTACTGTTCGATAATTAAAAATTAACAGTAATGAAGCATTTAACAAGCCAAATGTGGCTCAAAATAATTATATGAAAGATTCATTTGCGTTTATACTATTTCTTTGAAAAAGTTTTATTGAATGTACTTCCATGCAGAAATACACTTTGCAAATATTTTTAGTCAGTCTGTCCAGGAATTTTGAGAAAGTACAATAAAACGGATACCAAAAGCTTGATGAGTTAGAAGATGGAGTCATAATATCCGGAAAAGATGGGTGACTAAAGAAAACAAGAATTTAAAGCCAATAAAAAAGGCACCTAAAAGCCGGGCGGTGGTGGAAGCCTTTAATTCCTGCACTGGGGAGGCAGAGGCAGGCGGATCTCTATGAGTTCAAGGCCAACCTGGTCTACAAGAGCTAGTTCCAGGACAGGCTCCAAAACTGCAGAGAAACCATGTCTGAAAAACCAAAAAAAACAAAAGAAAGAAAAAGAAAAAGGCAGATGAAGTAAATGTGAAAATTTGAAAGAATCTGAGCAGACATTAGTAGACACATACACACACAAACAAAAATGAAAAAAAGAAGAAAGAGAAAGAAGTGTCTTTCCCAGGAATTGTGTTGCAAATGTTGCAGTTTAACTTTGTAAGCATAGTGAACTCTGTTATCAAATGTCACATTAGATCAAAAGGCTGTCAATTTATTTATTTATTTATTTATTTATTTTATTTATTAAAGATTTCTGCCTTCTCCCTGCCACCACCTCCCATTTCCCTCCCCCTCCCCCATCAAGTCCCCCTCCCTCATCATCCCTAAGAGTAATCTGGGTTCCCTGCCCTGTGGGAAATCCAAGGACCAACCACCTCCATCCAGGTCTAGTAAGGTGAGCATCCAAACACTGAGACAATGGGGATGTTCTATCAGGAACTCACCAAGGCCAGCTGTCAATTTATTTTTTAATTCACCCTCATATCAGAAAATACCCTTCCTTGTCATAGATATCCACTATGTGGGCTATTAATTTTATTATAAGTGTTTCTTTCTTTCTTATTGAGAAAGCAAGACACCTTGGAAATTGTCCTCTGTCTTTTATTCTAAATTTACATGAAAGTTATGAATCATATAAAACTGATTAATGGGTAACACTAGTAGAAAGAGAAAATCAAAGAAGCCAGGCTTATGTAACAAAAGACATAATAAAAGGTATCTGAGAAAAATTGTTCTTTACATGGGTTCCAGGTAGAAAGACAGAAGCAAACGGTAGACAGATTAAGGTAATGACCTAACCGTAAACCTTACCCCTAGTGATAAATTGCCATCAGCTGTGCCTTCTCTCGCCTAGTTTTCACAGGCTCTTTAAATAACACCAGTTGATATTTAAGTAAATGAATCCTTGGGCTACATTTACTTCATTTAAAACCAAATTTCTTTCTGTATTACATTTATATATCCCAGTGTGTTAGTGCATGCCTATAATCCCAGCATTTGAGAATTGATCAGAAGAGATTCGTATTTATATCATCCTTAGCCACACAGTAAATACAAGTAAATACATATTTCTTTGAATATGGGCTAAGCTAAGAAACTTACACTCATATATAGAGTTTATATTGACTTTTATTTTTATCTTATTGAAAATAGATATTTTTCCTACAATATATTCTGATTAGAGTTGGCGGACCTTCGACAACTCACAAGCTGTCCAAATCCTTCCACCAAAATAAATACTTTTTCTTGCTGACTTTTTTTTAGAAAACAAACAGATATTTAAGAAAAAATAACTAAAATTAACTTACAAAACCAAATAGGAACGAAAATATGAACAAACAGCAACAGCAAAAAATACCAATAGAAAAGAATAAGAAACACAGAGATACAGACAGACACGTATTTGGACTTACATATAAATCCCATAAAGATGCAAAATCAGAAAAGAAAAAAAATATAAGAAAAATATATGTAGTCAGAAACAAAACTCAATCACAGTATCAGACAGAAAATACTCCCAAGATACTGAGTTATTTTTCATTTTATTTTTGAAACAGAGTTTGTCTGTAACTTTGGAGCCTGTTCTAGAACTAGCTCTTGTAGACCAGGCTGACCTCAAACTCAGAGGCTGCCTCTGCCTCCTGAGTACTGGGATTAAAGGCGTGTGCCATCACCACTCAGCTGAATTATTTTTCTATTAGTAGTCTACTGAACATGGAGCTTGAACATCAGTTTGGCTTTTGTTTTGGGTGAGCCTCCATTGAAACATTTTATTTTTGACCAGTTATCAATTGGAGGGAGTTTCTAGGCTAGGGTTAAGGGCTTGTGTGTTTTCATATATGAATGTGTTTTATGTGTAGGTTTCCATAAAACCCCATAAATGTCCCTTTTACCCTTTTAAATATATAATAGCTGAGAATTATCCAACTGCAAACTATACATAAGAAGTTTAAGAAATCACTATCAAAATATCCTGTTTGAAAATTCAGTATGTCACAAGTTTCTTAAACCATGGTATCTTCAATAGTACTCAAGGATATGTTCATATTGGAACACACCCTCAATTTTTATCTTTTAGCAATGTCTACAATACTCCATATTTTTCTTTAATAGACTAGATTATATGAAATCATTTCCATAATCTCCTAAAGTCATTGTCATGTCTCAAAATTATATATTATATTACATCCTCTATATATTCATCAGTGTGTACATGTGTACATGTACATATTGAGAAAATGTAAAGGCTAAAAATATTATATAATCTGTGATAAATTTACTAGGTTTTTCTTGGAAATAAATGTGGAAGTAACCAAAGATTTGTATTCTTAGCAGTGACTATGTATAAGACTTAACACTAAACCCTATTTCTATCATTTCCCAGTTGATTTGAAGAGCTCCCAATAGAATGTTCTTTGGTATATATACACATGTTCTTGAAAGGCTCTCACGGAAATCAGAAGCACATTGGAGTAGCAGGAAATGGTTAAATTTCTATTTGTCAAGCTCATTACTAACATTGTCCTCTGGATGAAGATAGGTTGCTTCGTTTTCTCTTTTTGTTACATTTTTTTCAAGTTTCAAAATAATATCATTTCCATGTAAATTACCCTCTTGCAGCATTCATTAAACCTCTTTTTACTGAAACCTAGCTGGCTCTTCAGTCCTCTGAGTTATCTGTGGGAAATCTTCCAAGGGTCAAAACACCAGAACAATGCTACACTGATTTAATATGAAATATGGAAAAGCAAGATATTGTTTAAAGTTGTGTTTTTTTGTGATGTGAAAATGTTACAGTGGCATGCTACTGAAATGGAATATATTTTTATGTGTTAAGCAGAATAATTAAAGCAAGAAATGGCACAAAGAGCCTTTTATTGCAGACTCCAAATGAGAATTCCACTGACCCCATCTGCATCTGCAGTTCAAGGAGCAGGTTGTTTACATCTCAGTGCGTACTCTGGCACTCAGATTTGTTCAGTTTCTCTCTGTTTTTGCTATTTTGTGTGCAATAGAAACGAAGTGAGAATTAACAGTGATCTGCAATGATGAGAAACAATAATTTACACAGGCATATTTTGTTATCATAGGATAATTGTGCTATTTAGATCTTTTAGTGAATTAAACTTATAAATATCTGCAACAAAAATGGATAAATTTTCTAAACTAAAAAAGAGGTAATATTTTATCAAATAATCTATGAACTAGTTTACAGTTAATTAATAAGGAATTTTATATGTATAAATTAACTTCAAAGGCATATTATTAGATATTTTAAATTCATAGTCATATATATATAGTCTCACTTTATTTACACTCATTTAATGAGTGGTTATATTGTCATTAATTTATTTTAACTATATGACATAAAATATTGTGTATACAAGTAGTCATATTACAACATATTTTATTTTGAAGTTAAAGTTATTATATAGTTTTAGCAGCATAGCTATAAACAACACAAGAAACGCCTTTCTATTATGCCCAAATGTATGTTTAACAATTCCACTGTGTCATTTAATAATTTATAAGATTTATATTTAAAAGTTTGCAATTACTCAAATGACTCAGGCTTCCATTTCCTAGCATTTGTTTGGAAATAGTGTATTGTAGTTCAAATAATAAAAGAGTCAGTTGGAAAACAATTATTGTACCTCACGTTTTTAATGTTTGCTTTTTTAGAAAAGTGATGTTTTGATACCTATAGTATATTAATATGTGATTCCATAAGCTTCATCAAATAATCACAGTTCTAAAGACTGATGAAAACCACTTTGTTCAAAGATCCGAGGAAAATCATTTTTTTAATCACAGTTAATCTGCTTACAGTATTGAGATTTTTGCTCTTTTATTGTTAACAGCAACACTTTAATGCCTACATAAAATGTATCTGCTATTGTTATACTTTGTAATTACTTCATGATAATGTTTATATCCACTCTATAAATTATTTTAAACAATTTAATGAAATTGTTTATATATTACCACATTTTCTGAAACAAAAATTAATCATGAGCTATCTAAATCAAGCTAATTATTAAAAGCAGAACTTCATATACTATACTAATCTATTTTATTTTGTTAAAACAGAATATCCAAGGATGTACAATTTTCAAATTTAAACAACACATTTCAGATCATGTATTTTTAAACTAGAATAGTTCAAGAAATTTGATCTTGTTCATCTTCTGGTGATTATTGCATTTTTGGGTCACATCATGGAAGAGAAACGGATATAGGAAGGAGTTGGGTTCACATTATCATAACTCACCCTCAGGTACATATATCGAGAAGCCAGAGAAAAGCACAAATATATCTGGAACATTATTCATACCAAAATAACATGAGTTATCAAAAGAGATCGTACACAAGTCTCAAGACGAATTTGTTTGAAGGCAAGGCATATCCTAAATACACCACACTCCTGTGATATCTTTATAAGAATCTACAATCTTCTCTTTAAAAAAATTTGAAGTGCATAGCATATTGCTGAGAAAAAGTCACCATATTACATCATGACTTGTTTACCCTGCCAAAATGTATTATATAACCAACATTTTCCTAAACACTATCCCTCTTTTGCTACATAACATATTCTAATATATCCTTTAATATTCCATTTTGAGGAGAAAGCATATCCAGTGATTACTCTGGCAGTAAAGAAAACAGGACTCTCTTTTCAGTTTATTCCCTGATTTCAATTTTTTAAAAATCACTTAAAGCTCATGGCTATCAAATCAGGACTGGAGAGATGACTAAGTGGTTAAAAGAATGCATTCATCTTTGAAACCATTTTGGTTTTGTTCGTATCCTCTATGCTGAATGACTTATAACCAACTCCAGCTCCATGAATCTGAGCCTCTCTTCAGGTCTTTGTAGGTAGCTACATTCATGATCATATAATTCCACAAAATATACACATAAGTAAAATAAAAATTAAGATATAAGGTGATGCACAATTTTAAGTGCTGAGCCTTTTGAAGCCAGTCTTTGTCAATATTGAATATACTTAGAATCTATTAATTATTAAATTGGTGACTGGATTATTGGTCATTCATTTAACTCTTTTAGACATGTATTATGCTAATGTTTATACTAGGAAGATGAGCTAGCCTGAAAGCAAAACACGGAAACTTTTTATGTAATTGTTTATCTAATTTAAAAGTTTTTTCGTATAATATATGTGATCTTATTTCTTTCCTCTTTACAACTTCTGCCATATTCTTCCAACCTCCCTTTCTTTTGCAACCTTTAATAAGAAAAGAAAGCAGTAAAATTAAAATATAATGTAACTCTGTTCCCTTCTAGCTGCATGTTTCTTTGAGAAATTAATCTACCATATTTGGTATGTTTCTCCTACTCTTCCTTCTTACTGCTTGCTTGCAGCATTCATGGATTTTGTATACACAACTTGGTACCTCATGTTTCTTCTAAAATAGTATTAACATATTTTATCCACACCTAACTATTAGAATTATATCTTACATATAAATAACACTTAAACATTGATAACCCTATCTTCTGTTTGTTCATTAGAATGTTCACTAACTTTTTCTGATAATTGCTAAATAGCTCACATTTGGAACAAAGATGAGGCTTCATTTAGATGGAGGTGGTAGTGGATAAAGGTACAGTGCTACTATGAATTGTGGTGAAAATTAAGGCCAATTAAATATATCTACTACTCAGAGATAATCAGTACAGTAAGGCAAATGCAACGGAAATAGAATTTCTGAAATTATGACTTTCAGTCATTTGTATCAGATCACAAGGGAACCTTCAGAGAACAACAGCATTCAATTTGATCAGACACTGGATAAGTTGCAATTGGGTCAATGGTGCTTTGTGACTATTTAACAAAATGATCAGATTAGCAACACATTGAAGATTTAGGATTTGAATGAATTTGGATTAGTTCATAGGAGGTTATAAACCAGTACAGCTCTCCTGTGGGTACAACTTGACAGTTAGAAAATATATGGAGCAGTATTAGAAATTATGAAAGTATAATCAAAAGGGATGAAAATACTGTCTACTATGCTTGGAATCATGCATTTTTACACAATTTGAAAGTCACTTCTCTAAGAATATTTTATTTTCTTTAGCAAATAAAAGGTTTTCAGCTTTTGTTTCTTTATAGACACAAGTATACAAATATTATTAATGTACATTTAGATAAATTGTATATTTATTTATGGAAATATGTGTGTGTGTGTATGTGTGTGTGTGTGTGTGTGTGTTGCAGAATAGTACTAATTCAACTTTAGGAAACTTGGTACCCCTGATACACACAGTTAAAATAAATTAAACATTTTCATGGAAGGTTATATTCTTAGCTCATTAATATTGTTTGTGTTAAAGGTCATTTTGTGTAATATTAAGATTATGGCATTCTAAAATCATTTTAATTTAATAAATTTTCTATTGATATATTAGTAATTACATATTTAAAGACAATTTCTTTGTTAAAATATTATTCTATACTCATTAACAGAACTGCATGTGATTTATTAATTGACCAACAGCTTTAAATTATCTTACTCATATTCAAGTGATTGACTTTGATCTTTGCATCTTTGTTTTCATGTACTCTCTTCTCGTAGTTCATTTCATATGAATGAATTATTTAATTCATACAATTTTGTATTCATTCATTCCTAAATTTATTGTTACGAAAATTTTCCAGGTCTTTAATAATAATCACTCTATACATGCTGTGAGAATTTACAAAACAATGATTCAGATGTTCTTTCACCATCCTATTCTATGAAACATTCACAAAATTATTATGTTGATCTTGTGAAACCAATACCTTTTCTTGATGAAATTTAACATTGTCATAGTAAGAAGTCTTTTTTTCCACACGTGTAACCTTAATATTCAACATGCCTACTGTTTCCTCTATTTTAATTTTTTTTCATCCAGAAATATTTGAAAATTTCTGGAGTGCATTGAGGTATGTTCATAATAAATTCATTACTGTTTAATTTATCTAAATGTCATTATGCCATATTTATTTTGATTAACAGTTTGATTGATATAGACTTACTTTGGGATTAACAGTTTATTTTCAGTCTCAAACAGCCAAAGGTTTGTTTGAGTTCTGCACTCCTGTTAACCCCTCTTTCAATAAATGTTGACTCCATTTAATTGAATCATTTAAATAATTCATTAAATTGTTTAAATATAGAAAATTATATTCTTTTGAATTTTCCACTTATAAATATATTCACCTTGTTCCTATTTAATAATTTGTAGTTAATTAAGACAATTTTAACATTTTAGTAGCTATGACTATGATAAACTATCAAGATTTCTAACACCCATATGCACAGCAGACTGATTTTAATACATAATATGGAGCTCAGACATAAAACATGCAGGAAATCAGGAATATTCTGAATAGATCAAAATTATTAATCATAAGTATATAGAAACTCGAGTCAAAGTCAAAGACAGTATTTTTAATAAAGTCACAAAAGAAATTTCTCCCAATGTGAAAAGAGAGGTATAGATCAGTGTAAATTAATCAAACAGAACATGAAAAGGATAGGATAAGAAAATAATCCCGCATGACACAAAGTAACCAAAACAGTAAGCAAACAGAACAAAAGAAGGATATTAAAAGTTGCAAGGGAAAAGACCCAGTCACATATAAAGTAAGGCCTTTAAAACAACACAATACAATTCATGAAAACTCAAAATTCTAGAAGGGCATGAGTAGATGATCTACAAACTCTGAGATTAAAGATGCTTGTCCAGATTATCATATTTCTGGAATTTATCAAGAACAATCAACAGAGGAAGAAAGTCTTTCTAAGATGTAACAAAACTTAAATGTTTTCTTTCTACCAATTAAGCGCTACAGAAGGTATAAATGGAAAAATTCAGGTTGAAGATGCAAGTAGCAGTTTTAACTGAGCCCTTTGTTTCTAGTGAAATAGAAGTTATTAAAGGTATCCCAAGTAAAAAACGACAAGGGCAAACGGAGTCAGTGAAGAATTATACCAGACATTCAAAGAAGAATCAATGCCAAAACTTCTCAAGTAATTTTCCAAGACGGAAATATTTTAAATACTATTCATGAGGCAATTATGGCCAAGATCAAAATAACACAAAAACTCAGACAAAGAGAAGATTGTAGTTGAAAATCCTTTGTGAACACAAATGTAAAAATTCCAAAAACATATCAAATTTTACTTTTCAAATAAAGTCAATTTTTTTCAAATCAAATCTAAGAATATTCAATGAAAATTATGCACTACGAGTATATTGATGTCATCTAAGAGATGAAGGGATGGGTCAATATTCATAAATCAATGAAAATAATGTAATGTATGAATTGATTGGAAGAAAAATAACTTCTGTTCATCTCGTTAGATGCGAAGGAATGGCCATTGACATAATCTAACATCCCTTCATGACTAAAGTCTTGGAAAGATTAGAGATATATGGGACCTACCTCACATTAATATAGGCAATTTACTATAAGTCCATGTCTAATATCAACCTCAATGAAGAGAAGCTCAAATAATTAAAGAGAAATGAGAAAAAAGATGACCACTCTGTCCCTACTGAGTCAACATAGTACTTCATATCATAGCTAAAGTCATAAAACAACTGAAGAAGAACAAGGAGATACAAATTGAAAACTATGAACTCTAATATATCTATGCAAAATGATTTGATTTTATACACAAAGGCCCCAGCAGAGAAACTTTACACCTTATAAATTCTTTTATCAAAGGTGAAGTGTACAAAATGACATACATATGCTTAAAAGTCAATAACCTTTCTGTATTCCAAAGACTAACAAACTGAGAAAACATCAGAGAAACAAAAATTTTCACAATAACCTCAGGAAATTAAAATACATTGAGATTACTCTAATCAACAAAGTAAAATAAAGACTTTATAATAAAAAACTTAAGACATTGAAGAAAGAAATTGAAAAAAATACCAGAAGATTCCCCCACATCCTTTGATTAGTGGGATTATAGTGTAAAAAAAAAATCCTTCCAAAAATGATCTACATATTTACTGCAAATCATAACAATTCTTCATAGACCTTAAAGAACAAATTAACAACCCCTTCAAAATACGATTTCTATCTTCATATGGAAACTCAAAATATCTAGGACAGCCAAAATAAATTAGGTTAATAAAAGAATTGTTAGACGTATAACCTTCCCAAATTCAATTTGCACTACAGAGCTATAGTAACAAAAACAGCCTGATATTGTATTTAAAAAAAAAGAAATGCTGTTAAGTGAAAACAAAAACACAGGCATAAATCCACACACATATAGATACTTGAATTTTTACAAATAATACAAAAAAGTACACACTAGAGAAGAGGCAGCATCTTCAGAATCCTAATGGTCAAATTGCATTCTTGCATTTTGACATTTACAAATTAATTCATATTTATCACCCTGAAAAAAAATTCCAAATGGATCTAGGATTTCAACAGAAGGCCAATTATGCTCAATCTACCTGAAGAGAAAGTAAGGACTAGGCTTGCACACACATATACTTGAAAGACTTTCTGAACACAGATGCATTAGCTCATCACTAAGATCAACAATTAATAAACAGGACCTCAAGAAACAGAAAAGCATGTGTATATGAATTCTATCATGTGCATTCTCAAATCCAACTATAGTAATTAAATATAAAAACAAAAAATTAACATGATGCAGTTATATAAAGTATGAACATAACATTATGACTTTCCAAAGGAAAAACTCTTTGCTTTTATAAGAATTAAAAGAGGTTTTGATTTTTCAAATACTAAGTGATAAATAATTTTCACCATCCTATTTGAAAGTGGGGATTGATGATTTTGTAATTGTGCTCCTCTAAGTCAAAGACCATGAGCTACTAAATGCACTATTAAGCCAGAATTCCTACAAATGGTAAATTGATTCTAGACCTATTGCTCATTCTAGAATACAAATGGGCATGCAACCCAGGTCTGTCCAAGTAAAGGCTAACATGGAATATGTTTCAGCTTAATGTTGAAAATGAAGACATTTTTTTCTCCACCAAGGTCAAAGATGTGAGCCAAGTTTAGAGTCGGCCATGATATTTGTGATAAATAAAACCTTTTAATGCTTGTGTGTGTGTGTTTAAGACATATGTGGACATAGAGGGTGATAGAAGGAGAGAAGAGAGGAGATAGAGAAAGCCAAAGGGAAAATGAGACAGAGAGAGACAGAAAGAGAGAAAGACAGAGTAAAAGAATCACCTAATGACTGAATTGATTCCTTGATGGGATTTTTTTTTTCGTCAGACAGAACCTTACTTGTGCTAAGCCATTAGTCAAGAGAACATTAATGGGATGAACCCCACTCTGACTACAGCGAACTATCATAAGTTTCCTGACTGCAGAGTAGAGTCAGTCAGAGACACAAGTAAGTTGAGGTGTTGTTCAGGACACATATTATTCAGAAAGAAAAAGTTACCTTGTAAAGTATATACCATGGAAGTATGAAAGGTTTATATAAAATTATAACATTTGTGTGATATGCATAAAATTTATAGCATATGCTATATGTACTCTAAATATGATCATATAAACAAATACCTACACTCCTGTATATGTGTGTGTGATCAGTACAGCTGTGTCTGTTTGTTTAGAAATATTCAGACATCCAGACAATATAAAGAAGACATAAAATAGGAAGAAAATTTTAATGTAACCATGCAGGAACTAAGATATAATTCATTGAAAGGAAATTGAAGCATAATCAAGAAAGGTATGATGTTAAGTTTCAAACTTGAGACAAATGCCTGACATGCCTGTTTAGCATATCAAGGCTGGACCTGTCTGCCAGGTTCTCCCAGCATCCCTCATTGCCTACCAATTACAGGGCTTGGCTTTCATATCCCATCCTCACCCCTGATCTCTCCAACCTGAAGGCTGCAGTGTCAATCCTCCAGAAGCACTTCCCTATATAATCCAGAAATTTTACCTACTCTTCCCATTTGAACATATGGGCTCCTGACTGCTGTACCTATATCCATCCTCCTTCTCCCATCTCTCTTCCCCTTCCTTTCTCCCCACAAGAGCCAGCTCAGACTGGTCATGTTTACTGCAGACTCCCCCATATATCTGTTCCTTCTTGGTTTTGGCGCTTTGCTCCATTGAGAGCCCTGTACAAATTACCCCTCTATGGACTACATCCATGGGATTAGATTTCCAAATTATCTCTTTTAGCATAGATTTCAAGTAACAGAATTTTAAAATAATTAATTAATTTTCCCTAAATAATTCAGCCAAATAACAACTTGAATTTTGTTGAAATTTCTCATTAAGGGAGATACTTTTACTCCCTCTTGTCAAATATCTGTGTTGGGTATTTAACTTGAATCTATAAAATGGGCAGTAATTTGATATACTTATGATAGATAAATAGTAAATACAGCAAATTATTGCCATGGACTGTTTTTCTCAATTGAAATAATTAGCAAAAATTTTAGGATCTGCTCTATAATTCATTTTCCCTTAATTTTTGAAACAAAGTAAATCTTCATAATTTTATTAAAAAGTTTTATTTGATGAATGAAAGGAATAAATACTAGTTTCACAATTTTTCAATGAAAACTCTAAATTCTCATTATTCCTTCCCTTTCTTACAGTTTATTTCAGAAAATTTTTGCTACAATTAAAACTCAAAATCCTAATGAATTTTCATATCATGTAACTGCCATGTATACTTGATTTAGTTCAAACTAAAGGTTGCATAATTGAAAATATTAGTTAGAATCAGCTAATAATGGCTATAACTTGTCGGATAAAAATAGAAACAAATTATCTGCTTCGTTATACATGGCACATACTTGTAAAAAATAAAGTCAGTTTGTAGAAAAGCTCCAATTACTGAATTTTAACCTTTTGAAAAGGTCATTTGAGAAATGAACAGTGGATAAGGCAAAGCAAATGAAGTCAGATGATTATGTTGTTTAACGTTGCTAAAAAAATTATGGGCATTTTTTACGTCTGTAATATGGGAATCCCTTTTTAACAACCCTGAAGTTGAGTCTGTAATTGTTTTCAATAATAATGTAAATATATGTATAGCAATCTTCTTTTATTAATAAAACAAGTATGAAACAAGTGATATGTTTTTAGCACAGAAAAAAGGAAAGAATAGTAATATAAAATGCTGGACTTGTTAACTTATTTTCAGAGTATTTAAGTTCAATCACATCATTGATTAACAATTTAAGTTCTGAAGTTAGATGAAGGAAAATTGGTAAAAATTGACGTCATTTAGAAATGGAAATAAATACAAAGGACTTTGTAAAGTGACTGTAATCACAAACAAAGTGTCACTTTGATTTATAATCACTTCATGATTGGAAATAGCCAATAATATTCCATAAAATCAATATGTTAAAATTGATTAGTCTTGGTTAATCATAGATATTTAATCATTTTTCATTGTATGAATATCTTAGCAACCTACATTATTCTGAATTTAAAGTGATTCTAGTAGATATTGCTCCAATTATGCATTGTGAAGCTATTTAAAAATATACTAAGTGTACTTATGATCATTTTTTCAAAATGTCTGTAGTTTTTATCTGTTCAAATACACTTGATAGAATATACTTAATAAATACTTCTTACATAGACAAAATAGAAATACTGCACAGCATTGGTTTTTCTTCACTTTGGGAGAACAATGATACCTTTTCTCATACAATCACACAATGGTTACCAATTATAGATGTGGTGGACGTCAGGAGATTTTATGCAGGGATAGTTTTCCTTGCCCTTCTGTGAGATGGGATACTGGATTTCTCTGGCCAATTGTTATCATTCAGGAGACTATACTTATTTCTAACCAAAGGCTTTAGTGCAAGCACTGTGTGGCAGCTCAGGGTCACTTCAATTCATTTTGTGTGAGAGATTTTTCCATTCTTCTCTTTCTCTCTGCCAAGGTGAACCTGGAACAGACTGTGGTCTAAAGATGTTGCCGCCAGAAAGACAAATTGCTGTCTAGATAGACGAATTGCTGTGTGGAGGACAAGTACCTTTCCCAGACTCACTGGCCCAAAGTGGTGAAAATTTTGAGAGGAAAAAAACACCACTTAATTGTATAAATTTTAAAAAACCTTGGAGATTAGAATATTCTAAAGTAATTTAAAAGACCATTTCCTTTTAACTTCAACTAGATATGTTAGGTAGTATTTATAATAAAACTTTACTTGCTTGGAAGACATTTTTGTCCTTTTTCCCATATATAATTTCCTTTACTTTCTTTAGCTTTACCTGTCTTTCTAAGGTTAGAGTGTACTTGTCAATAATTTACAAAAATTTTACATGTTGGTCTTGATTATGCAATAATTACTATATAGGTCAGGATTTTGTAGACCACACTAGTCCAATGTGGAGCTGAAGATGATTACATTATTATTTGCAATAATGTTGAGCAAGCTAAACATTCAGAAATATTTTTTTCATGAACATGTAATTTTGAATCTGAGAAGATATGATTTTTTTAGATATTACATTAAATAAAGAAAGAAATGCAGGCTACAGAATGTGAATGGTCTTCACCAGCCCCACATCTGATTCAGTGAAGACCTCCAAAATACAGAAAGAGCTCGTGAACTAGACATCAAATTAAAAAATAATCCAATTTAAAAATGGGATACAGATCAAAACAGATAATTCTCAAAGAATTTCACATGGCAGAGAAACAAAGAAATATTCAACATCTTTAGCTATCAGGCAAATTCTGATCAAAATGATTCTGAGATTCCATCTTACTACTGTCAGAATAATTTAGATTAAAAGAACCAATGACAGCTGGTGCATGAGAGGATGTGGAGTAAGGGGAACACATCTCTATTGCTGATGGAAGTGCACTTTTACAAACACTTTGGACATCAATATGGTGGTTACTTAGAAAACTGAGAATCAATCTACATGAAGACTCAACTACTCTACTCTGCTCAATCACATCTTCTGGACACTTGCTCCAATATGTTCATAGTAACTTTATTTGTAATAGCCGGAATTTGGAAAAAAAACTTAGATGTGTCTAAACCAAAGAATGAATGAAAAAAGAGTGGTACATTTAAATAATGGAATATTGATCAACTGGTAAAAATATTAGGAAATTTGAAGACAAAAGATTGGAACTAGAAAAAAACATCATCCAGAGTGAGGTAACCCAGAACCAGAAAGATGAACATGGTATGGGCACATTTTAAGACGATACTAACTCTAAATTAAAAACGTGTTGCATTTCACAAACCAAAAGAATCAAGGTAACAAGGAGGGCCCGATGGTGGAATATTGGCTATTCTTGGGAAACAGAAAAAGAAAAGATCTTCCTGTGTAGACAGGGATGAGGGACAGGTGAGAATGGGAACTTGTGGGTTGGGAATTGGGGTGAAGTAGATGGGAAGAATACTTAAAGAGATGGCTGGAAATTGGGCATTTTGGGTTCAGGTAGAAACATGATGTCAGGGAAACTACCACAAATCTGCAAGGATGACCTCAGTTAAAACTCCTAGCAATAGTAGAAAAATAGCCTGAACTGTCCGTCTCCTATAACTAAATTGGTGACTACCCCATTTATCGTCAGAGAGCCTTCATCCCATTACTGATGGAAAAAGATAGAGACCCACAGTCAAAAAGGCCAAGTTTGGGGAATCTTTTTGAAGAAAGAAGAAGATGGTAGAAGCCATAAGTGTCAAGGACAGCACAAAAAAAAAAAAAAAACCCACAGAAATAAATAACCTGGTTCAAAAGATCCTACAGAATCTGGAGTCAGAACCAATAACCAGGAAACCTGCATGGAACAGATATAAACTCTCTCCATATATGTGACATTTGTGTATCTCGGTCAATTTGTGGGTCTCCTAAAAATGGGACCAGGAACTGTTTTTTTTGATCTTGCTGGTTCTTAGAACCTATACCTCATACTGGCTTGCCTTACCCAGCCTTAATACAAGAAGTGTTTAGTTGTACTGCAACTTGATTGGCCATGCTTTGTTGAAATGCAAGGGAAGCCTGCGCCCTCTGAACAGAACCAGATGAAGAATGGATTGCTGGGGGTGAAGAATGGATAGTGTGGAGAAGGAATGGATTGAGAGGAGGGAAGGGGAGCAGGTATATAAATTAATTAATTAATTAATTATTAAGCTTCACAGATTAAACAGCAGCCATAAATATTTTAACCAAATAATAGTCATTAATTTTAGACAACAAGTGGCAAACAGTTTTCAAGCCCTATTTATAAACAGGAAATAGAAATCTCAATAAGAATTTTAGGGCAGAGATGATGCAAGAAAAATAATACAATTTTGCTGATATTTTAAGAAAGAACACTATTTCTCCACACCAGTTTACAACTTCACATATTCAAGGTCAGCAACTAATCAGTTGCATAGAAAATAAGAATTTTTTCAGTTACCCAGTCAACTGAGATTGTTATTGCTGCATTCAAGTTCTTATAATCATTCTATAATTAAGTTCTAATGTATGTTCAAACAAGCATGTCTCAACTTTATTTTAACCTATGATCCATTTTGGTAAACATCAAACTTTTATATTCTCCATTAATGTCACTTGAGTTTCAAAATAAATTAGGCATTGTCACCAAGAGTATGTCAAATCAATGATAATATTAGTTAAAAATATTATAATGTGAGAGATAAGGGCACTCTGTGCATAAGGTCTGTGTGCTTGGCACAGGGTTCACCCTCCTGAGGACTGAAGTTTAAACACAATATGGGTCATTTTCAATGTCATGTTTGTTTTACTCTTTAGTTTTCATACCAAGTTTTAATGGTGCTATTTGTTTGACTTTTGTGTCTTGATAATTGGAAAAAATAATCTTTATATTCACTTTCTTTGTTTTCAGAAATGGTTATTTTCCTTTCTACTCTCACAACCCAATTTTGCTCTTTAAAATGCAATCATCCTGGACAATGAACCTTAGCCCTGGGCACTCTAGGTAATCATTGTAGTATTTATGTATACTCAACTTCCTAACGCAATCATATAATCCCAAACAGTTTGAGGAAAATTATTTTCAAAATTCACAACCGAGTTCGATATTTTGAAGAAAATGGGGTGAACTTAAAAAGTTACTATGTATCAAAATAATTTTTCTCAAGGATAAGAACACTTTTTTCAGTTTTATTAAAATTATGGTATCTATCAATTTTCTATCATGTACTTGTACTGTAATATGCCTTCAAAAAGACAGTAAACATCCATTAAATTGAGACCAACTTTAAGTCTAAATACACCTAAATTCTAAAGTGTTTTTCAAAAACATGTAACATTAAAAGAACAGGGTAGTCTGTCTACCTGGGAAAATAGTAATAATGAGAAAAGAGGAGGTAAGCATCAGAAAACTGAAAGAAAATTCTACTATCAAATTTATTAATATACCCTTTGTACTTAAAAGGCTGCTATTTCCCCAAAGATGTGACTATTTTATCCACATAAAATGTTACTCTAGTGAGAAAATACTGTGACTGTCCTTCCTAAGTGATACTCACTATTCTAGTCAAACTAATCTCACTGGCTTGAAGAACTTCCCACCTTTACCAAGCTTGATGAATTATTCCATAGTTCTAATACTTAAGCAGATTTTCTATGTTGGGAGTCCTCGTCTATACTATCAATCTTATATAACTAAAATAATTTCAAATTCCACTTTGGCTTTTAGAAGCTCCTATTTTATTACCTAAAATAAGATCCTTTCTCATCAGTTGGAATGGAGATGGCCATCAAAGTTGTAATTCTTTCTGTTCACACTGTCCACCATTTGCTTACTGATAGATATTATTAAAAACTTTTAGTATAAATGTAACAAAATTATATTTTTGCACATTTGTTTATTTTAATAGATATTGTCTCAAAAGCAAGAATAATTTGTCTTTTAATTCTTTTCTCTACAATGTTGAAAAAAGTCTCCATGCATATCTCTTTTTAAAGAGATATGCATTGAAATATATTGCATACATAAGCCTTGTTCCCCACAGATATGTCAAAATATATTGCATACATAAGCCTTGTTCCCCACAGATATGTCAAAAATAATGTAGAAGTTAGGCATATTGGAAAACATTTCTTATGCACTTCTTTTTTCTGTTCACTATTTTATCTCCAAATCTTGTGCTGTGAAACTTCTTTTTTGAATACATTTGTCTCAGGAGTACTCTCTTCTTTGCCCTTACTTTCCTGTTCTTGCATTCCATGTATCCAATTGCTTCCAAAACAACCAATGTACCTTTGAGATTCTATAACTCTATATCCTGCCTAGCTAAATTTTTCCAGTCATGAAGCTTTTCTTTTCATTTTTGTCCTTCAAATTTGTTCATGTCTAAACTGGATTTCTCTGTTAGTCTGTGAACAATTGCTTAGTGATCTTTGTCATATAGCAGAGCAGAAAATGTCTTCCCATTCTTCTACTCTTCATAACTCTGTAGCTTTTCTTCACAGTCTGTCCTTTATGAGTAACTAAAATTATGTCCAAAATAGATGGAGTTTTCATTTACTTCTGAGTTGTTGGCACCATAGAGGGTATCAGGCTTTCTTTATCTTCTATCTAGTCCTAATCAAACTACTAGAGTGAGCTATCCTGAGACAGGCTGGGGGAATATGATTATCATTCTTAAGTATTACAGCTTATCTAAAAATTTCTTTTGTTCACTAAACTCAAGAACCCTCACTTCCAAGCTTAGCTCTAGTCTCAGAGAGCTATCCCCCAAACCCACAAAGTAGGAAAGTTAAAATTAAGGAATTTCCTTTGTTTTGTCTGCTGGTATTAGATCTTCGATCACAGTGTACTTCACTAGGAGTCATTGATATACTAAAGATATTTTATTTGGAATCGATTTCAAAGCATTTCTCAACCAAAACAGGAGCAAACCTTTATTACTTTAAACATTTCCATCTTAGTGTGTATGAGTACCAGGAGATTAATAGGGATATTAGAACTAAAGTTGTCATCACATTCCTGTCAAACCATTCTTGTGAAATATAGTATTTGTCAAAATCTCAGATGAGTCTTAGTGATCTTTTATACATTTTTCATATAGATTTAGAAAATATATATTATCTTACACATTTGCTTAAAAAGGAAAAATTGTTTCAAAGTAAACAAAACTACAAAACATAGCAATGCTAATTCTGGAATCAAATTTACACACTTATAAAACCTAAAAACTCAGCAACACAGAGTTTATCATCAAATCCTGCAGAAGAAAAATATGATTTTATTTCTAGTGAATTTGAGTACGTAGTCAATCTTATATACTGTGAATCTCACTAAGTGACTAAGAAATGCTCATTCTTAGTCTTACAAAAATATTAATTATAAGTAGAAGTCTAAGTTCTTCATTGCTTCTCATTGATTTCTTCCTTTTTGTAAGAACAAATAGTAATATCAAATCATTTATACTTTTATAGATTTTTTTGTAAGAAAACAAATTTTATGAAGCCAATTTGTACATAAGTAAACAAGACAAACATGTTCATAAATAATATGTATTATCAAAATGTATCAAAAGAGTATGCATGGAAATATTTCAGAAAATATTAACAAAATGAACTCTAAAAATATATATTAAGAGCACCTTTAGATATTAAGCAGGTCATTCCATACCATAAAGTGTGATTTAACTTTACAAATCAGCTATATACTTAAATTCAATTAAATAGGGAAATTTACTATAATACATAGAAAAATGTGGATAAATCATTTGGCAATGAGATTTATCAAATCAAGAATACAATTTTTCTGGTGAAATGTTTGTAAAATTATGATGTACTGACATATTTCTCATTAAAATCAATATATTTCTATTTATGATACCAAATATTTTATAGAGTGCACTAAATAAAATAATCAGCAAAACACAGGGGCTATATAGAAATAAAACAAGTTGTATTTGTTTTTCAGTGTATTTAACATTTGTAATCCATGTAGACATTCATACTCCAGTCTCCAAAGGAAAGTATCATTTCACAGACACATTCTCCATGATTTTATTCATATTATTGAACACATTCACAGATGTTGAACTACTCATTTTCCTTTTAACAAGAATATTTTTAAGGAAAAAATTAGAAAAACCAACATAACTCAAATATAAAGACTTTAAAAACAATGCAAAATGTTGAATATTGGTGCCAGAATTAAAAATACTTGGACATTTTCAGAACATACATATTTGTGTGTTTTTTCCCTTTAACGTAACAGCAACTGACAACTTTAATACACTTTAGTTGGAACTGTTTATTTTGTTCTTTTTCTTAGAAAAAAAAGATGCTGTTAGATTAACATATTTATTCATATATTGTTTCTTAAAATATTACATTAAAAGCATTATGACATATTTTATGGTACGATGACACAAAGCACCTGTTTTAGCTATTTGCTAAATTATAAGGAAAAAAATTACCTCAAGGTTGATAAAACAGTTATTTTTGTAAACTAACATATTGGCTAAATATGAATTGTATTTTAATGTTGAAGATGTTTAAGCAAATTCCTGAATTGCAAGCTGTTTCAAACATTGTATTTTTTTCTGTTAACTTACTCTCACTTTAACTTACTACTTTAAAAATTGCATATTCTTAATCATCTTTGTCTATATAGCTGTTCTAAATTCTCTTTTATCTGTAGTTCTATTCTAAAGTCTCTTTTATTCGAGGACTGTGTAAATAACTGTATGATGTATTCCGCGGGCTTTGCAATAGTAATAGATGACACTCAGTCAATTGAATCTCTGTAGGACTGGTCTGAAGCAACTGGAAATAATGTAGCAATCATGCCTTAGCCTAGTAATTTCTGCTATTCAACTGACCAAATAGATTTGACAATAAACTAATGTGATTTTTTCCCATGCCAATTGGCTATTTCTATATCCAGAAATATCTAAATATGTGATGAATTGGAAATTTTTATCCTGACATTTAGATACAGCATTGCTACAGATGGAATATGACTTCAAATGATGTGAAGTATCATCATGAAATACAATGTCTAAAATAGACACTAGCATTTGGCAAGAATGGGACTTGACCTTTACAGACAATTAAAGTTTTGTACTTTTATTCTCCAGTCTGTTACAAAAACATGTGATTTTGTGTATTTATATTCTTGTATTCAATAAGAAAAAATTAATCTTTCACCCATCCATTTTGTACTAATAAAGTTAATAGGAATTATTCTGTGTGAAGCAGTTATGAAAATTGATAATTTAAATTGCATACGATTAAGTGTATTTAATTTACTAATTTATATAAAAAGCAAATAAAGACTTAACACAGTGATACTTAGCAAAAAAAAAATAATTTATTCCCAAGAAGACATGTACCAATGTCTGGAGATATTCTTGGTCTTTAAAAAAATAAACTACTGGAAAGTATTGAATAGAAGCCAACGTTTCAATTCTTCCTGGCAGAGCAATGACTAATTCTGTCCAAACCATCAGAGATGGAGCATAGGATGCCCTTAGTTAACACATAAAATGGCAGCATCATATTGTTAGCTAGTGCATTTAGTTTGTTGTTCTAAATATATCTTTATAAAGAATTTTGAGTTAGTATTGAAAGAATGTAAGCAAAGTGTGCAGCAGAGCTCAGTTATAAACTATTTTCTTATATTTTGAATCATTTTGTATGCATAAATTGACAACATACATGGGGAAATTAGTAGAAATTACCCATCATTAAAGAAAGAAGGATAGCAAGACACAGCCTTTGTGGGAATTTTAGAAATCCCTAAGTTGCAAAATATTAAGGAAAAACTAAATGTTTAAAATTTTGTACATGAGAAGCAGTGGTTGCATCCATACAAATCACTCAAGTATCGTAACTGGTAAGCATTTTTGCCTGTCAGGTTGGTATTTTAGCAGAAAAGATCAATAAATGGGCAAGATTCCCAGAAATTATCCTTTTTTAAACAACCTACATATCTATTTTGGACATGGTGAAATTCAGCCAGTAGACAGGAAACTTTCATCTTACTCTCTTTGATATGTCTCTGTGTTTTTAAATAGAACACACTGTGTATTCAACATTAAGTAATTTCTCTATATTTCTGGCATGAAGGCAAGGTCAGTGCCAATATGCTTTACCATTTTATTGCTAGATAAAGCTTCCTGATCAATAAGTAATTAGAAAGTAGCCTCTGTGGCATTCAGATTCACACATAGCATTCCAGAGCTTCTGGGAATGGCCTTTCTCATTCTCACATGATACCTTCTTTTAAACTCTTCAGTACTTGTACTATTGGCATTCCAGATGATTTTCCAAATTTGGAAGACTTTAGACTTTACAAACAGTATTTTTTGAAAAGATTGAGTAGGATACCTGTTGGCACACCACAGTCTACTCTAAGAAATTACCAGTTGGGCCAGGCGGTGGTGGCGCACGCCTTTAATCCCAGCACTCGGGAGGCAGAGGCAGGCGGATCTCTGGGAGTTCGAGGCCAGCCTGGTCTACAAGAGCTAGTTCCGGGACAGGCTCCAAAGCCACAGAGAAACCCTGTCTCGAAACTCCCCCCCCGCCCAAAAAAAAAGAAAAGAAATTACCAGTTGGTCTTGGAAAATGTATTAATAACTTTTCAAATGGCTGTGACAAATGCCTTACAAAATTAGTTTACAGGAAGAAAGTTTACTTTGGTGAACAGCCCAAGGTATAGTCTGTGCTTACTCTAGTAATGGTCTTTCCACAAAGGTTGACTCAATCTAGTAATTCTAACTCTTTCCGGAAATGTGTTTCTATGGTGACTCTGAATTCTATATGGGTCAGATTTAAGTTTTACCCTCTCATGCCAAAAAATTGACTTGATAAGTAAAGTTTTTTGCTGTGAGACTGTAAAAACCTGAGGTTTGATTCCAAGAACCCTCATATTTGAATTCAATCAAGTATACCATAGGATACACACATGTGCCTATGTGCATATACCCACAATAGTAATAATTAAATTAAAAATCACAATTTAAAAAACATTTTAACTGTCACAACTCTACCCATTATCAATTTGACACTGAAACTTGTTGTTTTAAACAACAGATTATTTTTATTCTGCAGAATAATTTTATTACGCAGAATATTTTTCTGTTTGTTCCATATGTTTATTACAAAATAATAATTGGAGAAAGAAGTCAAACCAATTTTAAAAGTTTTTATCACTTTTAGCATTTTCAACACTGTTTAAATGTATAGTCCAGAGTCTCTTTTGAGAGTTGCTTCATCACTGTGAGTGAATTCATATATGATAAAAAACAAAGTACATCTTCTCTCTCCTTCTACTCTTCAACTGGACTTTGGGAGCTCAGTCCAGTGTTCCGATACAGGTCTCTGTCTCTGTCTCCATCCATCGGTGGTTATATTCAAGATAGTCATCAGTCTGACTCCAGGACAAGGCCAGTTCAGGAACCCTCTTCTCCACTGCCCAGGGTCCTAGATGGGGTCATCCCCGTGGACTCCTGGGAACCCCTTTAAAGCCAAGCTTCTTGCCAACCCCAAAATGGCTCCCTCAATTAAGATATCTCCTTCCCTGCTCCCATATCTGTCCTTCCTCCCTCTCAACCATCCCACTCCCCGAAGCTCTCCCTCACCATACCCTTCTCCCTTCTCTCTCCCCCTGTCCCCTTTCCCTCTCCCCAGCCCCACCCCCATGCTCCTAAGTTTTGCTTGGTGATCTTGTCTGCTTCCAATTTCCAGGAGGTTCTATATATGCTTTTCTTTGGGTTCACCTTATTAATTAATTTCTCTAGGATCACAAACTGTAGGCTCAATGACCTTTGAAAGTCAGGACCATCAGGGGTTGGTCCATCCACTGAGACAGTGTGATTGAGCTAATGGAAGCTCACCAAATCCAGCTGGACTAGGACTGAACAAGCATGGGATCAAACTGAACCCTCTGAGTGTGGCTGACAATTGGGGCAGACTGAGAAGCCAATGGTAATGGCACTGGGATTTGTCTCTAAGACACGTACTGGCTTTTTGTGACCCTATTCTATTTGGATGATTACTTTCCTAAGCCTGGGTGGAGTGGGGGGGACCTTGGACTTCCCACAAGGCAGAGTACTCTGCCCTCTCTTAGGACTAGAGAGGGAGGGGGGAAGGGTGAGTGGGCGTGAGGGAGGGAAGTAGGAGGAGAGGAGGAAGTGGAAATTTTGATTGGTATTATTTATAAAGTAATACAAAACTTATAAAATTGGAACAAAACAAGTACATATTTCCAATTTGCAATGGTATATCCAGAATACTCCATGCTAAGAGAGAGCAATGTGACATAGAAGTCACAGAACTACAGAAAGACTGAAACACAACAGGGTATAACAAATCCTATAAATCTAAGTCAGGAATTTGTGGCTCACTTTGGAATCATATGCACTCTAAATTGCTTATACAATTTAGACCCTCCATCTCAACTATCTTGGGCATCCAAGTCATCTGCTTTGGGCAATCTCCACTCCATGCTTCCTGCTTCCTTCAGGGACAATCTCATAATTACTGCATTTCTACCATCCCAGTATCTCTCTTGCAACTTGGACTTCTTTGTATCTTCACTTACATGTTGTCTTTGGGGGAAATTGAAAACAACGTTTTATTATCTGGCCTGGTCAGTAAACTTGAACAATGCCAAAAAAAAAAAAAAAAAAGAAAAAAAAAGAAATAGAAAAAAGAAAAAAAAAAAAGGCCAGGTTCCTTCAATTTTTCACCTGCATGTATGCAAAATCAGTACCATAAAACAGGTCTATTACTATCTATTTTTATCTCAGGATCAAGCTTGGTCCTGTTGACTCACAATTTTATTTGCTTCCTGCGTCTTCCAGCTTGACTCCTTGGAAATATTTTCCTAAGCAGCTGTTTGGGGGTCCAGGAATCTACTTCAGTGGCATTCCAGTTTGGGTTCTGAATTTTCTAATGGAGTTACATTTTACAAAACAGAGACTGTACTGAGAAGAGCTGTTCCTTTAGGATAACTTTCCTGTGAGCCAGTAAAAATTAACTGACTGTTCTTTAATGGCATTACTGCCATTTTAAAGCCATACTGGAAGTGCTAATGTCTGTAACTTCAACCTCTCTCACATTCGTTTTCTCCCCAATCTCTCCATTTTCACACATATATGCTTCAGTGTTGTTCTCTTTTCTCTGTATATCTGGCCACAGGTGTTGAACATGCCAAAACCATGAAACTCCAAATGATTTCTTCCACATTAAGCAGTCTACGGTTTTTCAATTCATGCTTACTCAAATTCTCAGGGCATGCAAAGGATAAATCCAGATTCTTTGTTATATTACAATACCCCATAGTTCAGCTTCTCAGAGTCCTCGGTACCCCTCAACAACTCACAATCTGAGCCTCTACAATCAGCATTTTTCTTGGCAATCCGTTTCGCCAGATTTTTTTTTTACCAGAACAGCCTGTCAATTCCTACTGACAATATTCTTGGTCTTTCCTGGCCTCACATTCTAAATGATAACATACACCTTCACCAAACCAGGTTTACAGGCTATCAAACATACTGTCAATTTTAGCACAGCAAAGATTTGGCACAGCTCCTGTTATTGAACTTCTGGGTTAGCCATTTTTCTCATTCCTATGACAAAAATATCTGATACAAAAAAACATAGGGAAAAAGAGCTTAGCTTTATTTTGTATCTCCCTTGTACATTCCATCATGAATGGGAAGTTATGGTGTGGAAAGTGCTTGAGGCAGCCCATAATTGTGTGTCTACACCAAAGTAAATGAAAGCGATGACTTATGGTGTTTAGCTTACTTGTTTCTTCATATTTAAAAACATGGGATTTTTAAGATTAATTTTTTATTTCATTATATGAATATCTTGTTTGCATATAAGTGTGTATACATGTGTACCTGGTCTCTACAGACCAGGACAGACTGTCAGATCCCCCAAACTGAATTTGCAGGCAATTCTAAGTTGCAGCCTGGTTACAGGGAATAAAAACCAGGTCCTCTGCAAAAGCAGCAAGTGCTCTTAACTCTGAAGATGTGTTATTTCCAAACTACTTCCACCTATAGAAATGTGCCATTTATATTTAAGTTTAATTTTCATCAAATATTAACCAGTCTACATATTTCCTCATAGATAAACCCAGGGTATTTTTTGTTTACTTGTTTGTTTTCCCATGGTGATGATAAATTCTATATAATTCAAAGAATAGATTAGTTATGATAGAGGATGAGTTTTTAATTATGCACTGCCACACTTTCCTTTTGATCACACATGCTTAGCTACTGGAACATCTGAATACACAGAAAATAATCTTCATCAACAACATGCTTTATTCCACTGAATATACAGCATTCACTGGGAGTATATTTGCCCACACTCCAAATGATTTTTGTTTCACTCACATGTATTTACCATTTGTCTTCTGCACACTGGTATTTGTGTTTTAGAACTTTCCTAAAACCTATTAGTATAACATTCAGCTTTATGGTTTTTGTTGTTGTTGTTTCTGATTTTGGGTTTTGTTTCTGTTTTTACTTTTTTCACACTAAGAATTCTTGCAAAACACAAATCATGCCACAATTAACATCAAGTGACACAGATTTTTATCAATTTGATCTTTCCTACCTCTTAATTGTTTTAAAAATCTTATAAATTGATTTATATACTGCTCTATTACTTGGAGGTACTACACTGCAAGAATTACTTCACATTACCAGGATAAACAAAGATTGTGAACTTTAACATGAGTTCTAAGTATTTGCCAAATGACTCTCAGTTCCTTATGAACACAATAAAATCAGGTTTGGTAAACTGGCTATCAAACACCATATCTTACAAGCACAATTCCCTCAAAAATGTCTGCCCGTTCTTCTATGGTCATCCAGTTTTTTATATGCACGGGTATTGTAACCAAGTTTTCATAATGGCTCGTAAGATTAAGTCAATATGGATTGATTTTTCACTTAGTGTCTCGGGTTATACCTGTTTCATACAGAGAGAAATTCACAGACAAGTTATCACATGTTTTTTAAATCTTTTTCAAAAGCCTTTCCCAATGCAAGCAATTTAATAGATGAATTTTCTAATTATCTTATTTTCTGGTCCTGGACCATTGTTAAAGACTCTCTAGAGGAACTGGGGACTTTTCCTTCCTGTATAAAGGCCAGAGCTAACAGGCATCATTCATTGATTTATTTCATTTCCTACCCCTGTAACTAAAACTTTCCTGCTGGTATCAAAGAAAAGTTATTTTTACATTATTTTCATGTATCTATTTCTCTTGTGGCTACTCAATTCTCAACCAGACACATCACCCTTGGTTGCATGTCTTTTCACCTTTTTAAGGGCCATGAGATTGCTTCTTCCATCTTGTCTTTGGTTCTACCTCTTCTTCAATTTGTGTGAATTATGTTGCGTGATTCCTGGACTGACATTTCATTTCAGCTGATTTGCATTTCAGCTCAAGCAGGTAACTAAAGACAGACTAAGGAAACAATTATATTCAAATGCTGTTCATGAATCTATACATTCACTAGACTTGTTTGTAGGAGCATGGGTAAGAGGTTAATTACAAGAGTAATCGTGAATCAAAGACAGATGTATAACTAAAATATACTCAGGATGAGTGATGACTCAGAAAAGCTGAAGCTCTGGAACTCTCTGCATAACCTTCCAATGATTTCTCTGGAGAATCTCTTCTTAAAGGAAATTAGTTGGTTTTTTTTTTTCATATACTTGTGAAGAAAGTTTATGATTATCATTTTGTGGTTACCATGAGTCTTATAATTTTCATGACCTTCTTAAGCCTGCTAAATTACTGAAATTTTTGTAATCCTTGTAAGTTTTCTTAAACTTATTGGTTTTGTGAATGTCCCTTCTTTCTTCAGGAAAGAATGTTCCAATTGAGAGAAAATAATCTTTTATTGACAAAAATCATGATTGCATAAAATCAGGGTTTTTATAATTCATAATATTAAATTTTTAATACCCCCACCTAGCTCCTGTTCATTTGATGTGGGACTCCCCTCTGTATGTTGTTAATACCATTGGTTAATAAAGAAACTGTCTTGGGCCTATGCAGACCAGAATAGAGGTAGGCAGGGAAAGCTCGGCTGAATGCTGGGAGAAAGAGGGCTTAATCAGAGGGAAGCCATGGCCATGTAGCCCCACTTGAGACAGATGTGGGACTTTCACCTGGTAAGTCACAGCCTCATGACTATATATAGATTAAAAAGATGAATTAAATTAAAATATATGAGCTAGCCAATAAGAAACTAGAGCTAATGGGCCAAGTAGTGATGTAATGAATGTAGTTTCTGTATGGTTATTTCAGGTCTGAGCAGCCTGACAGTCGGAAACAAATAACCAACCTCCTACAATATTAGTTTAAAATCATGGTAGTTGTTGAGACCTCCTCTTTAAGTACAATGTCTTTAAAAAAAAAGTAAAGACAAGCTTTGATGTCTTCTCCATTATAATATCTGGATAAAATGTTGAATCTGGAAGACATTTAATAAATGCATTACACATGATAACAATTCTAACAAGAGCCAACTCAAGAATAGGGAAAGCACTGAAATAGAAAACAGGTGCAAGGGCATGTTCAATACAATTATGGGGAGCATTTAATCTGATCGTAATCATGATGGCTAATGTTTGGTTATATCCATATAATTTCAGTAAATGGAGTTGATCACCATATGGCAGAATTTCACTTAGAATGAAAGAACAAGATACACACAAATACTCCTGTGATCATAATTTCTTTGCTTAAGTACAGATGTGTCCTTCTAAAAGATATGTGTCTTCATTTATAGATGCACAAATATTCCTGTGATCATGACTTCTGTGCTTAATGTACAGATGTGTCCTTCTAAAAGATATCTATCTACATTTATAGCTATGCAAATATAGCTCAATATGCATGAAACTTCAAAATTGCCAAGTACTTTAAGTGATTACTTCCATTTGAGAAATAAAAAGACTTTCTCTCATTCATTCAACACAAAATGATTAACCACTGAATATATAAAACAGAAGCACACCATACTATGTTAAATTGCTTTGTGAGGCATTAAATATTAGTTCAATATGAGAATATGAGGGGAGTAATAGTTATCAGAAACTAAGGATCAAAGTGAACAAGCTAAACAATCATCATCTAACAAATAAAAAAATTGAAAAAAATCCATATGTATTTTGCTTAGAGAAATTTTACTTACAAAGGTTTTATTTGTAGAAAATATGTACTTCACATATTTTTTATATTTATTTACATATTTGTTAAAAACATAAATTTGGTATGCAAATTTATGCTAGAAAGAGTTTTGCAGCCTTAATGTGAGAATATAGCATTTTAAACGTAGAGAACAGGGTTGGATATAGTGAGAGAAAAAGATTATGCTTAGGAATGGGAGCCAGTAAGTTCCATCTCAAGCCCTCTAAAGTAGCAGTAAGTTAATTATGTGCAATATCTCATGTCCATAGTATCTAGAAACAGTCATGTGTTATAAATTATTCTAAAACTGACAAGCATATATTTTTTCAAAATGAGGTAGTTTTTACTAGTTTGAGAACACAAATATATTATGCTATTTTTATCTAAAACACATGGAAATTGGTTAACTATTTCAACTATTTCACAATATTACATGCACAAACTATTCATGTTAAGTGTATCTTCGTATTTTCTCCAGGAAACACCAAATTCTTTTTGTTCTGAATAATATATATGCACACATGTATGTTATTTATCATAAAGATAAGAGCTGGGAACAATAGTGTACACAGGATCAGTATAGAAACTGGAAGGACTCTCAGCTTTAGAGTAAGGACTTGTTGCGATTTGATTTACATTTCTATTAGTAGAAGTTTAGAAGAAATATAAATTGAAGCAGGAACCCTGTTTCTCCAGTTCAAACTCATCATAATTTTCTTCCCCTTATCTTAGTCTGGCTGTAATTTTAAAGCCTTATTAAAATTACCTTTACAAATTTATTTAGGGTATCTGAAAATTGCAAAGTAGACCTCCTTTCAAACTTGCATTCAAACATAACCATATGTGAGATTGTGTTACTGGAAATTACACGTTACCAAAGACCAGTAACAAGTGCTTCAGACATAAAATTTGTGGTTACTGTGTTTCATTTTCTAAAAATTGTTGATGCAAATTAAATAAGTTACTTTTATTCTTTCTTTATACATTGTCTGTATTGAGTTTTAACTTTTGGACCTGGTCTTAAATTCAATAAGAAAGTAGTTGGTTACTCCTATGATATCTGTGCCCCTGTACTACCAGAGGGTCTGTTTTGCCAGGCTGATTGTTACTGTGACTCTCATAGGTCAAAACGGGAAAATATTTATGATTCTGTTTTGCTCTAGTAGTCTGAATAGAATAATGCAGCACTATTAGATCTACTTAGTGATGTTTCTAAGTCAGTTCCCGTTAGGTTTCTCAATGTTCTGTTGCTCCTGTGTGGTGCTTCCTGTAGCAAGATCTTGCTGACTAGTATGCAAATGGATGAAAAGAATGGACTATAACTTGTAATGTTTGGTGTCTATGTGACACACTAGCCAAAAATTGCAAAAAAGATACCACATTCCTTGAACTTAGCTATTTATTTGATATAGCCTGGTGTCTAGTGGTGCATTGTTGCCCTGTTATATTGTAATTCCATTTAGATAATTTTAATATGTGTGCATATATTATGAACCTTCTACAGTAGAAGGTCCCTATATGGTTTTGTTAAAATGTATTATCGTTAGTTATCCTCCAAGAATTGATACATACATTTTAGCTGTCCCAAATGACCCATAGAATCTAAGACTTAACGTCAGTCAGTATTTGGTCTAGCTTCTTCTGTATCAAATCCAAACTTCCAGGGTCATTCTATTTATCCCAAGCTGGCCTCAGACTTTCTAACCCCCTGCTTTTAGACTCCTGAGCAGTGCTATTAAAGGTGCATAACCAGACCTGATTTGATAAATCAGGTTCTCTAAAGAAGATAGCGATATAAATATAGAAAACTGGAAATATATATTTATACAATGAGATAAATTATTATGATCCTTCATAAGAGAAGAGTCATTTCTGAGCTAAAACAGGTCAGAATGCAGCCAAGTATTAGAGCCCTTAGTACCTATTAAGCATAGTACATGAACAATTGAACAATATAACTGGGAAATCAGTTTCAACAATTCTTACATATAAATTAAACTCAACTTTAGAAATTTTAAAATATTTAGCTTTTAGTAATAGACAAAGAACTCACTCAGAAAAAGCAATGGCAATGAATTAATATAACTTAAAGAAGGGTTCAATATGTATACATTTATAAATGTGGAAGTTAGTTATCAGGAATCAAATTTCTTTATGCAACAAGTAAAATACTGAAAGCAAAATGAATATCATCAGCACACTATGCCAAAGCCAAGTGTGGTTGTGCATGTCTGCAAACTAGTACTTAAGAGATATATATAAAACAAGCACACATTTAATGTCAAGTCGGTCTACGGAAGAAGCTCCAAGCCAGTTAGGGCTACGTCATAAAACTCTGGTTCAGTTCAAACAAACTATAAAATATATGCATGTGAATAACACATGCAGCTCTGGGGTGACATTTTACTATTGTCACAATTGTATTTATTGGATCTTCTTGAACAGCTTGAATGATCTGAATTGCAAAATTTTCAAAACCAAGAAAAAAGAAGTTTTCCGGATACAATACTATCAGGATCTGTGCTTATGTGTCCACTGTGATGAGAGGTTTCACACTGAATGGAATGTGCTGGGAAATAAGCAGAAATCTCAATCCATCCTCCAGTTACAGCTTAGTTGTACCTAACAGCTCACTGTTCTTTGTAGAATATTAGCATCTCATCAGAAACCAGACCTCAGCTTCTCCAGATGCATTAAAGGAGGTAAATATCCTAAGAACAGTTCAGCTCATTCCTTTTTCAGATTGCATAATAGTGAAGCATAAGAGAACAATGACAGACATTATTGGAACTAAGTATACAGATATTTGAAATATCAACAACTGGTGTTTGAAAGAAAAATGAAACCAAAATAAGAATTAAACATTTATTTCTTCTAAAAAAAATCACCTTTGTATGGTATTTATAACTGCCTATGAATTTCTTCTGTGAAAGAGATGTTTTACAATTCAAAATTTGCTTTGAAAATCTTCACTGTTAATAGTGGTGTCTTTTTAACGGATAGGTCAGAGTGTTAATCTTGGAGTCTAAAGTTTATACAGGGAATAATTAGCTTTTGCATACCCTGTTCAATCTATTCATAAGTCTGAATGTACAAAACAATGGCTAGCTCATAGTAGCTCCTTTTTTCTTTTTATGTACAAAAATGGGCATAGTTAACATTTATCTGAAACTGTGCGAGGAGTCAAAGTTTAAACAACAGTTTCAATTAGAATGCAATTTTCAGTGTATAATTATTTTGAAGTTTTAGTAATATGAATCTGTTTTCAGGAACTCAACTTTTAGTAGAAATCCTATTTGTATTTTCAAGCCTGCTCGCAGGCCTTGACAAGAGTGTTTGCCTGTGGTTCTCATGGCATATTCCCCTTCCCCATTGTAGCAGTCTCTGAAGGGAGATGTGGTCACAGTTGCAGCCCCACCCTGATGGTAATTCATACTCTTTGAATTCTGACTGCAAGTGCCAGCATCTTCCTTCCTCTGCAGATATACCTAAGGCCTAGGAGAGAGCTTCTATTTAGATAACTTTCCTGGGTGAGACACTTTGAGGAGTTGATAAATGGGAATTTTTTTTTGAAAACTCTTTTCACTTTATTTTAGAAACCAGCATTTTCACACACCCTTGCTGTCTCTTCCACACTCTTTCAACTGCAGGGTCTCAAAAATTCCCTGTTCCTTTGGCTACAATCTCCTTAGACAGTGAGGCACCCCTTACATCTGCATTCATTCACTTGAGCCATGAATAGGTCCCCTGGGGAAAAGATCAACCCTGGGGTAGTCAGTGACTTTTCTAGCTCTAGTCTTTAGCTTATACCCTAGCAGAAAGTGATTAAAGAACTGGCTTTTTCATTTTTGACTTTTTGCCTTAATTGGTATCTCTGACACCTGAGTTCTCTGCTGGTTCACAGGTTAGATGAGACCCTGAACGACTGGCAGAAGAATAATCTCACAACCGAGAATCAGGTCAAACCACTAAATGCCAATTCCATGGAGCCAAAAGCATGAGGCTGCTGAGAAACAACATGAGGAGAAACTACAGCAATTCCCTGAGGCATTGTACCAGGGAGGAAAGAGGTAGTGCTGTCAATGAAAGGCTGTATACTTCTTAAAGGAAGATCTGTTGTGTTCCCCAGACATCATGCGGTAGCTGCTAATGTTAACAGGAGACACAACCTTACAGAAAAGTTGAAAAGGTATATATATACATACATGTAATATTATACAGACTCGGTCGTTATATTTGGGACTATACGCGTCTTTACAAATTCATATATTCATAAAATAACAACTGATGAAAGAAGAGGCCATGAATTAAAAAGAGAGCAGGAAGGATGTAAGGGAAGGTTTCGAGGGGAGGGAAGTGAAGGTAGACATGTTGTGATTGAAATGCAATCTCATAATTAAGCAAATGAAAGGAAAGACATCTGGTTGAGACTTGGTCCTCCTGTATCTATATTCATGTCTTCATAGAAAGCACCATAAAGCAAGACACAGAATTTTGAGGAAACTTATCTGAGGGCAAATGTTTACATTCACCTTGTGAATACAAACTTCTCAAAAGAGTGGCAAATAGGTTAGTCTCTCAGTTTAAGGAAGAAATTTGTGAAGGGTGAATGCTCTTAATCATCATCAAAAATGAGTAGGATAAGATTTAATCCATCTACAGCCTAAAAGCAGTGGGGAAGGAATGTTCAGTCTTGGGGAGCCCACTGATGTCCAATGTCTATTGACTGAGAAGCCATTTGATCAGAACATGAGATAAGAGGCTCCACTATACAGGAGAAAATGTAAAATCATATTCATCTAAAAATCATACTCATCTAAAATCATATTCATCCCACTGATTAGGATGGTTGAATCAGAGGCAAGGATTTCTTCTTTCCAGGGAATGTGTTTAATGCTCTGAACTAATAGTTTTTAAATTTAAAGTAGGAAAAAGGCCATCCACAACTTTTCTTTCACATGCAGAGCAAAGGTTCTTAGGGTATTCAATATTCAAGTCACTTTCAAGTGAGTTGACAGATGCAGCATTCGTTTACCAGTCTACTCCTTCTAAGAAAGAGACCACCAGGGGTGACTACATTGCCCTGAAGACCTCATATTCGCCACTACTCTTGTTGATGTGACAACATATGTGACAAGAAACAACTTAAGGCACAAAGGGCAAATTTATCCTTCAATTCAGAACAATACACTCTTTTGTGATGTTGAGTGTTAAAAGTGGATCACATTATATAGGGTGGGGGACCAGAGATTGATGAGCACTGATGCACAGTTAACTTTTTCCATATCCTTCGAAGAGTGCTACCCACATTTAGAGCAGAGTTTTCAACTCAAGTAACCAGCATAAGAAACTCCTCAGCAACCCTAGAGACTTGTCTCCTATAAATTTCTGAGTATTGCTAGGTTGACAATTAATATTAACCATTAGAGGCTAAAAGAAGTTCATCATGATTTTTTCCTATCCTCTGGTAGCTTTTAGCTTCCTGTGTCTCTTATATATCCTTCTATATTGTATAATAGACCACCAACTGAAATATAGGTCCCAAAGGAAAATTCTGCAATGGACTGCATGTATCAGAAGCAAATAGGGCAAATAAATAGGTCTTGAAGAAGGATTTTGCTTTAAAAGAAAAGGGAGTAGTTCTAATGTATTTTTGTACAGTCACTTAAAGTTTTCTGAAAAGGCAAAAGGGTTTTTGGTAAGCTCCTGGTCGATAGTTTTCAGTTACTGGTCAATTATCTCTAACATCTAATTTAAGTATCTCAGTTGTGTTTATCACATAAATCTCAACCATCCTTAACATCCTGGTGCTAGGGAAGCTGAGTTAAGGGTGACCATAAGGTACTCATGAGTCAGAAAGCACGCGGTATTTAATAATCTTCAAGTGAATGAGAATTCCTGAAGGGAAAAGCTTCTTGGGGATAATGCATCAACTTTTCATGTGGCCTCCACATGTATTCATATATACAAGCAAAAACACCTACATACATGAGCACAAATAAACACATACCCATAAAAAAATCATACACTTATCCACATACTTGCCTACAAAAGCACAAATTGTAAGAAAAAAAATAAAAGCAAAATATTGAGCTTACTATCTGATAACAGAGACAACAGAAGACATTACATGAGTTCAGTTACTCACTTACATTAAAAGCACATGTGTTAGGTATCAGCTTTTTTGGCAGCAATCAAAGCTGTGGCAATGTAATTTTCTAGGAGGAGTACAAAGTCCTGTGGAAAGAATGAATACATTATGCGCTATGGGCATTTTAGATAACAGTACATGGTTATCTATGATCTCTAAAATCTACTGAATGGCAAAGCAAAGGAAATAGGCAAAGGACTCTTGTTTAGAAAATGAGGCCACCACCACACAGGCCCTTGTAAGTCCTCTCTAGACTCTATCATTTTATATTAAGTCCGTCATAAAAAAAATAGTTGTCAAAAGCTAAAACATATATATTTAAAGGTTACTCCATGTTGCTTAGGTTAAAATATATGTATATTTACTGTATATAGGTTAATGCTTCATAAAATGCAGAGAACAATTCCAATGTTACATGCTTCATGGATGGTTCTATGACTTGAATTATGAGTATGGTACTAGAAAAGATTTGTCAGTATTTTTTGATGTTCAATTACATTTACTACTAAAAACTATATACGTCTATTTTGATTGACTTCTAACTTGTTTTAGCATAACATAGCACAAAATGAAACACAATGTTTTACTATATTATATCTATCAACTGGAAACATTTGGCTAAATAGATTTGAATTCATTTATTTGTTAATTTTTAAATATAATTCATGTTGAGCTTGTTTTGTTCTCTCACATTTCTTCCTAGATTATCTTCTTTTATTGTTCTTTCTGTAGCTCACTAGGCTTAGAAATTTCTTCTGTTTTTCAGATCAACTTCCTATGATAACATTAAACAAAAGCCACAATATAATTTATATGATTTCTTTTTTTTAAAAAAATGCAACAATTGTAATAAAGTTTAAAATTAATATTTGACAAAATTATATGCAAAAGATTTATTTTTTGTTCACATATTACAGTGGGCTTGCAGGTGTTACAAATGTAGAGGTCAGAAGACAACTTAATGTTCTTCCACGTTAATTTTGTGGCAGTGTTTTTTATGTTTCTGTGGCTGTGATGCATCTGGGATCTTCTAGATGGTTCTACTGTTTCTGCAACCCTTCCCGTATAGGAGTCCTGCAGTTATAGATGCACATTACTGTGTCTAGGCAGAAATTGGAATCCAAGAATCAAATTTAGGTCATTAAGTTTCCAAGGCACCTGTGCTTTTCTACTGTCATGCCTGGCTATATTTATTTATTTATTTATTTATTTATTTTTTTTTTTTTACTTATTTGTTTATTTTTATTCTTTTTTAATTAAAATTTCCACCTGCTCCCCATTTCCCATTTCCCTCCCCTCCTCCCAAATATTGCCCTCCCCCCACTTCCCTCCCCCTATCCCCACTCCTCTTCTCCTCCCCCCACTCCATTCGCCCTCCCTCTCGATACTGAAGAGCAGTCCAAATTCCCTGCCCTGCGGGAAGACCAAGGTCCTTCTATCTACGTCCAGGAAGGTGAGCGTCCAAACAGGCTAAGCTCCCACAAAGCCAGTTCATGTATTAGGATCGAAACCTAGTGCCATTGTCCTTGGCTTCTCATCAGTCTTCATTGACCGCCATGCTCAGAGAGTCCGGAATCAACCCATGCTTATTCAGTCCCAGACCAGCTGGCCTTGGTGGGCTCCCAATAAATCAGTTCCACTGTCACAGTGGGTGGGTGCACCCCTCGTGGTCCTGATTTTTTGCTCATGTTCTCCCTCCTTTTGCTCCTCATTTGGACCTTAAGAGCACAGACCGTTGCTCCAAATTGAGACTCTGTCTCTACCTCGATCCATCGGCCTGGCTATATTTAAAAAGTAAAAATAATCTTGCAATTCATAAAAATGATTCATCTTAAAGAAAATACAAAGATTATATTGAAGAAAAGATTTTAACCTTCATAATTTTTCACTATGCTTGAATATATTAAAGCGTTTACTATATTGTAAGCTAACTAGTCATTTCATATGAAATAATTGTCATTATCTTAAAAGGTAAATATTTTTCAGGGTCTTTGATTTAACAATATCTAAAATTTCATTAAGTATCACTTGAGGCTAAGGCATACAGTAGCTTAAGTTTAAATAAGACATGTTCTTACAGATTTTTGTGTTGCTCATTTGAATTAATTATACATTGTTCTATAACAGGTCATCCCAGAATTATTAGTGTAAAACAAGCATATTGTTTTTCCTCATGACAGTTATGTCTCAAAACCTCGAGCAGATTGAAGCAACAAATTGATCTGAGAAAGCTGAGGCCTCAGGGAGGCTCATCTGAATCTATTCATGTGTAGCAACAGAAAGCTCATTGTCTGCACATGATAGTTGATGTTGGCTGTCTCTCGGAACATTAGTAGGTAATAATTATGTGTGGCCTCTTGTTCTGCAGTGGGATTCCTTACAAGTGTCACAGAAGAAGGAAAGACAGGCAAGAGCATTATTTCCTGTTTGCTCAAGATGTTAAACACCATCACTTAGTCACACTCTATTCTTTAGGCAGTTGAACATGTCTGTGTGCCAATACTCAGTGGGAAAGAACACACGCTCTTCTACACAAAGGCTTTTAAACATCACAGTACATGAACATGAGAGTGAGAAACATTGTGTCAGATAGAGTGCATCTGGAATCATTAAAGCCCAAACAACTCCTTTTTTTTTTCCATTAGAGAGGATTGACTGATATTCCAGGACTCAGCTCCCTAAGAATGAATGACTACCTTCCATGGGGGTTATGTTATTTAAAACAGGCTTGCTAAAATATTTGGCAGCTGTTAAGGGTTCTAACAGGAAATAACTGAAATTTGTTGGAAATAAAATTCAGAATAATCCTGATGCGTCTTGTTTAGTACTCACGCAGAGATAATCACACAATTTTCACTGAGGCCTAGGTTCAAAACTTGTAAGTGCACAGCTATTGTGTTATAGTGCAATATAAGAAAAGCAAAGAATGCCGCCTTAAACAGGTCTGCTCTGCTTTGCCCTTAATTTAGGTTTGTATGTGCTATGAACTAAATGATGGATATACAGTTTTTCTTCCCTCTAGAACATATTTGTTTAATTACAGAAATCAAAGGCTATTTAATATTTGTCTTTCTTCAGTATATAAATGTCCAAATACTTAATAGTTTATTTTTGCATTATATTTGGCAGAGATTTAATATAAAATTGTTGTTGCAGTTAATGAGTTTATTTAAAAAGAAATATTAAATATAGCATGGTTGATATAAGACAGAATTATCAATATTGTCTTAAATAGTAATATACATAACCTACTTATTTGTATATCTGTATGATTTATACTATTTTTATATAAAGTGACAATGTTAGCATTGCTAATTTTAAAATCAAAGTATCTATCAAATCCAAAAAACAACAAAAATTGTAATACTATACATATTTTTGTAACAGAATAATCCGTCAATTTTTAGTTCTTTACAGTAAAAAAGTAAATAAATAAATAAAGCTCATTAATAAGCAAATTCACCTTCTTGTTAATAAATAGTACAATTGCATGTCTATCAAATAATTGCTTAACAAGGAACATTAAGGTTTATTAACAGTTAATGTTTATGCTTATAGTTTATATGCCTGTTTACTTATGGTTACAAAAAACTTTTGGGTACCTCAAGATCCCAAGTAGAGCACAAAAAAGAGTCGTCCTGTTGAATGTCATGTGAAGTTCTAGTGCAGAAATATCTCCTCTCTTGGAATTTCTACATAAAGGTAAAAGAACATAGTTACTTACATTCTGGGGATCTATTTAATTGAACATGCTCCCCACACCGAGTGCACACTGACCATATGGTTATGGCACAATGTTATAGCCAAATCCAATAACAGAGAAGAGTGAAAAGCCATGAGCTTCCACTTTACAGAAGTTTATAAATTCAACTGAGCATGTGTTGCAGCTGATTACTGGATAGGATCCCATCCTATTTCTGAGGAATGATTTTACACAGCTGTTGAGGTACAGACTTGGGTCTTAGATGTCTCTGAGTCATCCTTCTATCTCCAAATAGCCAACATTCACATACAACTACAGCGCTCTACTGATTGCTTCTGTTTTACATTTAGTGTCAAAAGAATTATTTATATTATATACTTAACTCACTCTTTATTCTGATCTGGCTGGGCTTTGGTATAATTCTTTTAACTTTTATGGATTTTGTATGAAGTTTAGATTGACGTGTTTCATTGGGAAAAGCAGGTTAAAGTCTAAGAATGCTATGCTCCCCTACATCTGGATCACCTAGAATGCTACAAAGCACTATTATAATTTCAGGGGCTTTTATTTTTGTTTGTTTTATATGTTTGAGTGGCTAACATGAATTTCTGACACCTTAACAGAACCTTTAGTTCTGTTAAGAACTAAAGAACACAACCTTTAGTTGTGCCTTGGTTTTATGTTTACATTATACTTTCCAGTTATGCTCTCATAATATCAGATGATAACTCTTTTCTGAATCTTACCTCCTGCCATTTGATATTAAGTCAATGACTCATGTTTACTTCTTGTTCATGTATTTATATATCTGTATGTTTAAGTGTCCACAAAAGACCAATATTTTTTAACTTTGTTGCAACAAATCTGCTGTAGGAGGTTGCTATTTCTTCCCAGATGCTCATCCCCCAAATAATCACACAAGCTGTTTTAATTAAATCACTGCTTGGCCTATTAGCTCCAGTTTCTTATTGGCTAGGTTTTACATCCCATCTCCATTAATCTGTATATCACCACACTTCTGTGGTTTATTGGGTAAAATTCCGGTGTCTTTCTCTGGTAGGGTTACATGGCTTCTCCCTGACTCTGCCTTCTTTCTCCCAGCATTCAGTTAGGTTTTCCCCATCTAGTTCTATTCAACCCTATCACACAGGCCAAGTCAGCTTCTTTATTCATTAACCAATAAAAGCAACACATAGACAGAAGGACCTCCCACATCACTAATCCACTATTTTTCTAACATTCAAATTTAATTTGACCCTTAATTTAGTGACTTACACAGTTGCTACTTAATAACATCTATGGGCAAGAGAATTTAGACAGAGTGGGCTGAACGTAATTGGCTTTCTTCGGTTCCATAATGCCTAATTTGCCCATAAATAGAAATTTTAATATTAGAATTGATTATATATCTATTCACTTAATAGTTTGGAAGCTGACAACAGTCAGTTTCTGAATAGACTCTCCTAAGTTATTTGGATTGTGCACAAACTTCATGTGTAACTTGTGCTTCTGCAATGTGATAACTGGGCCTTGAAGAAATAAAAACAGTCTGAAATTTTATTGCCTTTTATTACCATGTAATCCTTTTGATTCAAATAAATTGTGCAGAAAAACATCTACAAATATGTAGTAAGTGAAGCTATTCTTAAGCTTTATCCAGTTTCGTATAGAGAGAAAAGTCTCACTGTTTTATTGAAGCCATTTTTGATATTAAATGTAATTTTCTCTTACCCTTTCCTCCATCCAAACACTCCTATTACCCCTCCTTGCCCTCTTGCAAACTCATGATTTCCAAATCATTAGTGTATGCACATGTGTATAAATATACATAAATATTTTTAAATACAACTTGCTCAGTTATGTATAATACTTTGTGTATATCTGACATAAAATTAAGAACATATGGCTTAAAATGTGAATATAGCATATTTTGAAAAATTGAATCATTAATATTTAGGCACATGACTTTATTTTTAAAAATGTAGATCTAGTTGTAGAATAGTCCACCACCAATACTAATACTAAGGAAACTGACTTGAGAAGAGAACTAATTTGAAACCAGACTAGATTACACAGATCACCATAAAAAGAAAAAATCATCACCGAAACAAAGCCTAAAGTAAACATTAAAAAGAAAAACAGAATAATGATAGATAAATAATAAATCCAAGAAATGGAAGAATTCCAAGAATTTTTGAGCTGTAATATACAAGAATATCAAATCATGCATTATATTATATCTATACAGATAGATAATAGATAGATGGATGGATGGATGGATGGATGGATGGATGGATGGATGGATGGATGGATGGATAGAGAGATAGATAGATAGATAGATAGATAGATAGATAGATAGATAGATAGATAGATAGATAGATAGACAGATAGAACATACTTTACTCACACAAATTTGTAATATTGAGTGGAGATAATAGATTTATATGAGCATTTCAAAACTAGCTTTCTGTAACCACTATAAAAATTATCATTACCAGCCCATTATGGGTAATGTCCTTCCAATTTATGTAGACATAGGCCTGAACTACATAAAAATAGCAGAGCAAACCACAGGAACCATATCAATAAGCATTGGTCTCCTTTGTTTTTTGTTTCATTTTCCAATCTTGAGTTACTATGTTTGATCCTCTTGATGATAAAATATAACTAGTTAGCCAAATAAACCTTTCATAATTCAGCTTGTTTCACTTGGTGTTTTAACACATCAAGAGAAATCAAGTTAGGAGAAGAGGCATACAGGCTTATAGCTACTTAATCAGAGAGTTAATTAGAGTGATGATAAGGAAGAAAATGAATAAAATTAGCTTCTTAGAGGAGAATATTTGTTTCTACAGTGTTCTTATTATAGATTATTATAATGTACTAGATTTTCTGTCAGTGAAATTCATTTATTCTAAAATTTTCTGTGATGTGAGAAGACACAGACATAAGCATCAATCTTCAGCTCCTTTTATCCAAACATTTGGATGGCATATGTTCAAACATACATCCTTATGGGAAATGTGTGCTCTAACAAAGTTTCACAAGCTGTCAGTGCTTTCTTATGCATATATACTTAAGGAGGTGCTCCTTCAGCATTCCCCTCAAGTAGTCATAAGAAATAGAAACAATGAATTTACACTAGGGTGAACTGCAGACGAAAGTGTTTTCCTAGAAAAAAAGGCTTCATTTCGCTGAGGAAAAGCTTTAACAATACCTGTCATCTATTGCATCTGAGCTATTTAAGATAGGTGAATGGCAGACAGAACAAAAATCAAGTAGCCATTATCATCACCATCATTCTCTTTCATCAACAGCATATCAGGGCTTTGCGCATATGTTAAATAAAAACCTCCACCACTAAGAGTGGATTGATAGATAAATTTAACTCCCCACACTTTTCATAGCACATGACCCAGCAGAAAAGATTAGGACTAACCCAAACTCTGTTGTTAGTGCAATCAGTTGATTCCCATTATACCCATTATAGTGACTCTTCTTTCTCAAATGTGTTCCATTTGAAAGCTTAAAGAGGATAAAAGGAGCTCTGATGAGCATTGTCTCATGTTGGAAGCAGTGCTTTGTCTCAATAAGCCATCAGTCCTATGAATGGCACACTAGCAAGGATAAAGTAGACAAATGTTTCATCTATCCTGTACCCTGTGTCCTTCCAAGATAAGGAGCAAATCTACATAAGAACTACTCTGGCATGTGTGCATGTGTGCATGTATTGTGTGTCTTAGTTTGTGTGAATTACACTATTCTCATCATTTACAAGGTTATATAAAAAAAAATAATTGTATATCCAACATGGTATTGCCAGTGCTAGAAATTTAAAAACTATTTGTTTTTCCACCTACTGACTTGTCAAAAGGCTCCAAATTTTCCAATGGTCTATATAAGAATGCAAATGAGAACTGTGAGCTCGTGGATTTTGCTTAAGACCTGTTGGTTACTATGGCATTGGCAACTTTTTTTTGAATTCCAGCATTGATAAACATTCAACTCTATTTCCCATTAATGATAGTCCTCTAGCCTTCACAACGGGTCGCAGGAATGTAAAAGGAAATTTCAGTGCTGATGATTTTAAATATGAACAGAGTGCATTGAAATTTAAAGGCTCAACTCTGTGTGTGTAAATTTGTATCCATGTGGTAGTAAGATAGCATATTAAGGAAAATTTTCCTGCTGTTATTGATTGCCTTTTTCTTATTATTATCCTCCCTGTCCTCCTACTCATACTGAAAGTAAAAAATGTATGTGTCTATGGGTCATGTGTGAGTAACATCAGTAAAGGGACAAAATCCTGCAACAAAGCAAGATTCTTATTTAAGTCTCATGAGCATTAAAGGAGAGAAAGTCCAATGCCTTGCTGAAGAGATTAGGAAGCTGGCAACAACAAAATCACAAGTAATTTTCTGTCTTTCTAATTTTCAAATGTAATAAATTTCATATCTTGATAGTCTAGTACAAATACCTGTGACTAAAATGTGGAAACCACATTAATCAATGATTCCATTGTATAAAATGTCATTTAGATATCAAGAGATATAAAGATAACATTGACATTTTCTGATAATCATATGATAGTACTGATCTATTCCCAAAAGAATGTTGAGCACCAAAGACACTCCACTTGGAGCTTATTTATTTCTTGGCAAAACTGGCCTTTGTTCAAGGAACTGCCCACACCTGGGTAGGGCAAGCAGGATACAAGAAAAAAGACTGTCAAATCTTGCCAAAACAGGGTAAGATGGTTTTGAAAATTTTCCTGCCTCTGAAAATGATCTGTCAGTTAGTCTAGGACTTGACCAAAGTTTGATGCTTCAGCGTTGCAAATGGGACTTTTAGTGATTGCCTAGGTAGCCAGTTTTTTCTGTCATTTGTTGCACATTTTTGAAGTTGCTTGGTTGCACTTCCTGCTTACTCAAGTAATATTATTTCCCTTCTCAGGTCTTCAATGGGGTTGAAGACAAGATAGTTGTAGTTACATTCCTCTCATTACTTGGACAAATTATTATACAAGACATAAACTAATTAGGATAGGATAATTATTGAAACATTTATAAAGCGTTTTGCTTGATATTGTTTATGTTGTTGTATTTCTAATTTATACATAGTATTTGTTTTTATTGTATATAATTTTGTAATAGGCTTAGAACTTTCTTATTTAAACAAAAGGGGAAGGTGCTGCAGGAATTACTACAGCCAGTAGTCTTCAAGTTACCTGCCCACTTGGGCATAACCTCATATTTATATGCCAACATAAAGCACAAATCCGGCCTTTCTTCCAGCTGTGGGATTTGGTTGCTGTTCCCAGTTCAAGCAGAGAACTGTATTCTGTGAGTTTACCACTAAATAATTAACCCTCTATTATCCTCAATTCTGAGCTAGTGTGGGAATTCTTTTAAGCATCTGTCTTTACCTACACTTCACCCCCCATGCACTCAAAATTCCTTGCTGTATGCCTAGCCAGTGTTGTTCTGTGGATTGTAGTTTTCATATAATTGAATTAAGAGAATTAAATATCCACTTATAAGCAAATACACACCATATTTGTCTTTGAGGCTCTAGGTTACATTACTCAGGATAATTTTAGGATGATTTTAGGATGTTGAACATTTCTTTAAGTGTTTATCATTCCTTTGAATTTCCTCTATTGAGAAGTTTCTATTTATAGAGCTGTGTACCATTTTTTAGTTTTGGTATTTGCTTTCTTATTATCTAATTTTTGGGTTATTTATTAATTATAAGCATTAGTTCTCTTTCTGATGTGTAGGTGATGAAAATCAGTTCCCACTTTTAGCCTGCTACTTTTTTATGATGCCCTTTTCAGTGCAGAACTTGTTCTGTTTCATGAGGTTCATTTATTAATTGTTGCTCTTAGCACCTGTGCAAATGCCATTCAGTTTAGAAAGTTTATTCATGAACCAATGGTTAAAGGCTTTTCTATTTCACACTTTCACTTTTGTCAGGTTCAGTCCATTTAGTTTTTTTTTTTTATTGAATTGATTGAGCTATACATTTTTCTATGCTCCCCTCCCTTCCTCCACCCTCCACTTCTACCCTATTCCCTGTTCCCATGCTCCCAATTTATGCTGAAGATATTGTGTTTTCTACTTCCCATGTAGGTAGGACCCATGCATGTTTCTCTTAAAGTACTCACTATTGTCTAGGTTCTCTGGGATTGTGAATTGTAGGCTGGTTTTCTTTGATTTATGTTTAAAAGCCTCTTATGAGTGAGTACATATGATATTTGTCTTTTAGGGCATGGGTTACCTCACTCAATATGATGTTTTCTAGATCCATCCATTTTCCCACATATTTCAAGATATCATTAATTTTTTTTATGCTGTGTAGTTCTCCACTATGCAAATGTACCATAGTTTCCTTATCCATTCTTTCTTTTTTAACTGATTTTTATTGAACTATATATTTTTCTCTGCTCTCCTATCAAGGGGCATTTAAGTTGTTTCCATTTTCTGGCTATGACAAATAATGCTGCTATGAACATAGTTGAGCACAAGTCCTTGTGGTATGATTGGAAATCCTTTATGTATAAACCAAAAGTGGCATTGCTGGGTCTTGAGGAAGGGTGTTTCATAAGTTAAGGTCTCTGATACATTTGGAGTTGAGTTTTGTGCAGGGTGATAATTATAGATTTATCTGCCTCTACATGTAGTCAGCCAGTTTGATGACTAATTATAGTTTAGAATTCTATCTTTTTTTTGAAATGTGTATTCTGGCTTCTTTATAAAAAATTTCAGCTTCCATAGGTGTGTGGATTTATGTCAGAGTCTTCAATATGATTCTGTTGATCAGTGTATCTGTTTTTGTGCTAATACTATATATTTTATAATTATGGCTCTGTAGTACAATATGATGCCAGAAATGGTGAAACCCCCAAGAGTTCTTAAATTATTCAAGAGTTTTTTTTTATTTGTACTTATTTATGTGCTTGCTTGTTCATCATTTGATTTTAGCTTTCCCTGAACTTTTGTTGCTTTATGAAGCAGAAAATTATTCTTTGAAGATCTATAAAAATGTGTGCTGAGATTTGATGGATATTGCCTCAAATCTGTAGATTGTTTTAGGTAGGACAGTCATTTTTGGTATATCTATCCTCTGATCCATAAACATCCACAATATTTTCATCTTCTAATATATTCTTCAATTTCTTATTAAACAACATAATTTTTGACGTACAAGTCCTTCATTTTCTTGGCAAGTGCTACCAGTATTTATTCATATGAGGATATTTCCTGGTTTCTTTCTCTGTTGGTTTATCATTTGAATGTTGAAGACTACTGATTTTTGTAAATTCATTTTGTAGCCACTTATTTTCTAAAAATGTTTACCTCACCCCCCACACCACCCTGCTTCCTATCCCCCCATTCACTCCTCCATAGTTTCTATTCAAAAAAGTCTAGGGCTCCCATGGATATCTACAAATCATGGCATAACAAGTCATAGGAAGACTCAGATGCAAGAGAAATTCCCAAGAATCTACAAGGATGACCCCAGGTAAGTCTCCTAGTTACTGTGAAAATGTAGCCAGAATTGGTCATCTCTTATGTTCAGATAAGACTTCCAATCACATAACCATTGACCTACAATCTGTAGGGACTGGGAAAACAAATCAATCACATAACCATTGTCCTACAATCTGACCTGCCTATAAAGTACGCTGGGGTGAGGCTGGCATTGATTTGTGGGAGTGGCCAACCAGTGATTGGTCCAGTCTGCGACCCATGCCTTGTGAGTGAACCCATACGCACCTGACACTGAGGGTTGTCCAGGACCTGGATGCTGGATGGCCCATAGACTTAGGATTGGGCCAAACACAACTGAAAGGAAAAATGTCGAAGGAATGATGCCTAATAAAATTCTATTATACTCGTAGATATTGGTATCTAGCCCAATAGTCATCAGAGAGGCTTTCTCCAGCAACTGTTAAAAAGAGATGCCAAGTTCCACAGTCAAAGATTAAGCCATGCTTGTGTATTCCTACTGAATTGAATCATCTAATTTCTAGGTCACAGAAATGGAAAACTAGCACTGTCCTTGAGGAATTCTAGATGGAATTTTATACTGTATTTTATCTGTTATGATTTATTAATGTTTGTACTATTTAAGACACATAGGCAATAGATGAAAATTCATGGTTTTGAGAAATATAGGATGCATTTTTCTATTCATCTCATTTTATTCTATAGTAATAAAAATGTTCCATGGAGAACTTGGGAAGACAGTGGAATGCAGGTCAATTTTACTATGGTGTCTGCACTTAGACTACCATTTACTTTAGAAGAAAATAACAGGCATTTTTTTCACGAAGAAAGCTGAGAAAGTATACAAGAGAGTCTCTATTCTTATAAGGCCTCTTACATAGATGTGAAATTAAAATAATTGGTTAACTTCCACATTCTTGTAGGTTGCTTCCTGATATTGCATGTCTGTCTTTCTCAATCTAGGAAAACAAGTAAAGATAATTATTGAGAATTTATGGCACAGATATGGACACAAAAGCACACTGTTAGAAGATTATTAACATGAAAAAAGATCAAAAGTTAAAGTTCAATATACAGTTCAAGTCAAGGTACATTTTCCCCATTTTAAATCAATGCTTGCATGTGTATCTTGTGTTCTTGACATTATATCTGGTGACATTTCACATACTCCACAAAGTATCACATTTTTTCTATCAGTGAGGCACAGCTTTATCTTCTGCAATACATGGTAAATAACTGCTGATTGTCTATTAAAAATAAATGTGTTACTTGCAATTTAAATTTATTTTACTAAAACATTAAATATCTATTAGAAAACACTTTCAAATCTTCCTTGTTATCATGGCCATGTGAATCAAACCTCACTAATGAACTAAAACAAGAAGGATTAATAGGAATTTCTGATATAGTCTTCAGAAAGGTGACAGAGAACTCATTGGTGTATATTTTGCCTCCTGTCTTCTTTCTCTTTTCTGTTAATCTAGAAAAATATAATCAAAACACATACTAATACTAAGATTTGCAATTTATGGCTAGAGATATTTATTTTTTCCTAATAGACTATGGTATCAGATTTGCATTAAAAAACTTCCTGTACTCTTTATACAATAAAGAAGTGCATGAATGAAGGTTAAGTTATTTTTGTTTTTTTTTTTTTCTTTAGAAAGTAAAACACTTCTTATCAGGTATACAAACTGTTATTAGGGAAGGAATTTTAACCTTAGAAAGGCAAACCTTTTTTTCATTATTAAATATCATTTTTTTCTTTTCTCAACTGTAATTTTTCTCATTTTTAACCAGGAAAATGATAAAATTACTTATTTATTGCTATTTTTATTACCTGCGCATTTGAATGTGCATGTGAAAAGGTTGTCCAGGAGACTTTATGCATGTTGTATAGACACCCATTACTTAGCTACATTCCAAGACCTCTGAAAATACTTTTACATCATTTACATTGTACTGACCTATATTAGAAAACATTAACCAGATACTATTTTCTACCTCAAGCCATGCCAATTATCACTTCCACTGCTCTTCTTACCCACATGTTCTAGCACTTACATTGTAAATCATTGATAGACTTTCGGTCTATCAGGTTCAGTGGATCTGGTTTTATGTTCAGGTCTTTGATCGACTTGAACTTGAGCTTTGTTAAGGGTGATAGATATGTATCCATCAGCATTATTCTACATTCTGACAGCACTGTCATTGACTGATCTTGACAAAATCACCTTGTACCAGGGTAGGGGCATGGGAATTTTAGTAGACAATATGCAGATACGTAAAGAAAATAAGACAGAAACCATAGAATAATACCAGGAGAATTTTCCAGTGATTACTGAGACCACCTGTGTTTATTTTTCCACAGCTTTTATACCAAAAATAGATGGAGGGGAGAAGGTAACAAAAGACTTTATTAACATGATACAAAGGATAACTCACACAGACAATTGCTACTCTAGATCACATATCATGAAGGCCACCCCTCCCCAGATGACTTCATACTTACAAAAGACAGAGCAGAAGTACTTTCGTGTAACCTAATTACCTGTCAGGATGGCATAGACCTACTTAAATTAGCTATTTTAATATTAAAAGAATCAAGCAAACACATCCTGAGTTGGGACCTGCAACTAAACTTGTAGATCATTTCAGCAACCTCCAAATTCTGACCATCATACAAGGTAGAAATGGGCCCACATTTCTCAGGCTCCACACTGCACCTTTTGTTGAAGTTCTTTTCTTTATATTAACCCCACAAAAATCCAAAAGAGAAAGAGAATTACAGACCATTTCCACTCATGAACATTGATGCAAAAATACTCAATAAAATACTTGTAAAAAGAATCCAAGAACACATCAAAAAGTAATCATCACATTTTAATGGTAACTTAAAAATATAAGTAAAATAAGATCAATATAGAATAACTTGTTTTCTAGTTAACATGCTAAGTATTTACATTGACAGTAATTAACGAATAACAAGGGAACTCTTTTTTTTTTCATCTGAGAAATGTAACAGATTAACTAATTCTTGCCATGACTCACATCTTTGATTGCTCTTAAAAGTACCATATTATCTACTTGTATGTGGTCCTAAAATAATTATAGTCATAAAACAAAAAATAAAAAAAACAAGGTTTCAAGATTCAAATTTAGAGAATACAAAGATGCTCTATACTGGTGTCCATGTAGATGAAGAACAACTTCTTAAGACTGAATCAATATGCAAAGATACTACAGGGCACCAGGTCCTCTATGCTTATTTTATAGTTTTAGCTTGGTATTTTTAGGGGACTCTTGGTTGACATTAAGTTGTTCTTTGACTCTTGGATCTTTTCTTGGTACAATTTTTCTCCTGCTGGGTTGCTGTGTAAACTTTGATATGATACCTTTTCTACCGTGTATTATATTTTGTTTCATCATGTTCAGTTGTTGACTCCTAGAAGACTATTCTTTTTCTAATGAAGAAAGAAAGGGAGTCAGTCTAGAGGGGGTTGAAATGGGAAGAAACTGGGAGGAAGGGAATGAGATAAACCTATGATCAGAATATGTTCTATTGGAAAATAATTTGTTCATAATAAAAACGTATTTGTGCATGGCAAGATGGTAGCAAATATTACTAAATAATATAGTGCAGTATTCAAATTTGTTGGGAGAGTAGATATTAATTTTCTGCATTATACACATATTCATACACACACACAAACAGATAGAGAAAGCTAGAAAGAGAGATTGACACAATGGATCTATTAATTAGATTTATTGTAAATAAATCTTAAATTATATGTACATAAAACATCATGTCAATATTTGTATATGAAATTATCCTAAAAGTATGCATACTTTACTTGTCACTTAAAAATGCCCCCACATGAAAACAAAGCATTAAATGGGAAATAAAGGAAAAGGATTTAATTTCATTACTTTCTTTGGTAATTCCAAATGACAAATACTATTTTATAAATATAAACACTTAAAATGTGCTGTCTGAGATTACTATAAACATTATACTGAGAACTCTGGCTACTTGCTCAAATATTAATGACATTTTCTGTAATAAAAAAGAAAATATAAGATTACACATTGGATTTGTAATATAAATCTTGTTTATTGCTTGAGGTATTTTTGAATCATTTATTTTTGTGAACAGAAATAACACTGGAAGAATCAACTCTAAGATATCTACATGTTAGGATTCTAGTAGTGTATCAGCAGTTTGTGAAAACATCAGAATTTATTTGTAGAAACAGTAAAATTTAGTTTGGCATTGTTATTTACGTACCAACATCTTCAATTATTATGATCTATCTCCCAAGCTCTCTGTCTCGCTGATTGTGTGTGTTTGTGTGTGTGTATTTAAATGGAACTGTGATTTAATTTGTATTTGAATCAGTTCTCCAACTTGTGTCCTAGTTTCTCAAGTAATTTTTGATAAGGCATAATCAGTACTGCTAATGAGTTTGTCATAAATGAAGGATTTCTATGAATAAAAGTGCATATGCCTATTGTCTAGTAAGAGTTAAAAAGTTAATTACTAGGATGAAAAGATGTCTCAGTGGTTAAGAGAGCTTGCCACTTTTCCAGAGGACTCTAGTTCCATTGCTAGCACCCATGCTCTGTGAATTAATACTGCATGTAACTCAATCTTTAGGAAGTTTTGACACCTTTTTCATTTTGGGGGGGAACCTGCACACGTGCACATACATTGTCCTAGTCACATAATATGAATGAAAATGTAATAAACCATTTTAAACAGTAAATTGAAACAGGTAAATGGTCAGAAATCAAACAAATAGAAAGATTTTCATATTTATGTTATTTATTGCTCTAGGTTTAGTTCTTGCTAAATGGATATATTCATGACAAACTTTATAATTTTTTAACCTAATTATCTTATTTAGTCTTAAATTTAACCTCTTATTGATATATCTCTGTTTGTGATCTCCAGGCTACTTTGGAAAGTGAAACCACTCAATATTAACAACTTTTAGTTGGAAGGACACTGATGCCAAAATTAGTGTTACCTTCCATTATAAGCACATCCAGCCAACACAAAAGAACAATGTTTTATTCTAAGCCATCATCTTTTATTTTGTCACAAAAATATGCTGCCTACCAAAGCTACTGTTATTCTGCTGTGATAAAGAGATTTCAATTTTCAATCTCTAGTAATACTGTCATTAAGAAATTATTTTGATTTGTACATTCTTAGAGGGAAGCAATTATTCCGCTTTCTGGCAACATGAATCTGCATATCTGAAGGCATATTTAGGTCCTGCGGGTGCTAGCTCATTATAAAGTGTTTTACAGTGGAATTTATTGAGAACAAAAGAAGAACAAAAGGCTGTAAGTCTAATGTATTTTTTCATAATATGTTAATTTTGTTAAATGTAGTTTTTGATCAAAATTACCTACCAAGAAATCTCACATTTAGCTTGTGATAATGTGTTTTAGGGTATACCAAATGAAAGCATTGATACCTAGTCAGCGAGCTTATTAAATTCTATGATTACTACATTCAGTTTGTGTTCTGATTTGCATTATGATAGGTTACAAGTTTTTTTCATTGTGCTACAATACTACATGTACAAATCTGACTCCATTGTTACACATAGAGAAAATGAACACATACTTCATAACCATGCATTTGAAATTATTTCATTTTCAAATATGTTATCAAAGTTTCATAGAAAATGCATGCATGATAAAGGAAAATTTTATTTTATCTAATATACTGATTTAAAATAGATTTAATCTATTGTTTGTGCAGAAAAAAAATATTGCATAAAGACCTAGTCCAGAGCAAAGTATTTCCTTTAAAGGAAATATAATTCATTAATAGTTGTGTCACCGAAACACTTATGCAATCAGGGCATATCCGAATAATTATCAACAAGTGTCTATAGCAGGCTCTCTTTTGGGCCACTACCAAGTCCTTAAGCATGACATGGAGACTTGGTATTAGTTATTAATATTCAGTCTTATGCTTATCCCACTAGCTCTTAAAACTTAATTTAACCTGCTTCTTTTCATCTTTATTTTGCTTCAGGTCTTTTTACACTTCTTTCATTCTGCATGTCCTACTCTGTGTCTAGCTTTCTGGTGGGTGCCTGACTGACTGGCTCAGGGAGTCTTCCCAACTTTCTTTCTTATTCTCATCTCCTTCTTCTCATAAGCCTAGATTTCTCCTACTTATTCTCTCTGACTGCCAGCTCTGCCTATCCCTCTACAGACATACCATTGGCCATTCAGCTTTTTCTTAAACCAATCAGTTGCCTTAGGCAGACAAGGGGAAAAAAACCAGAAATCTTTATATGACTAAACAAATACAAAAAAAAAAAAAAGCCAACAATAAAAGATTGCTTTGAACTTATAGCAGAGCAGGACAGAAAAAGCTAGGTGGGGGAAAATAAAGTGAATTTGGGAGAAAGAAGGGCAGAGTAGGGAGAAGCCATGTAGCCCCACTAGAGATGGACACTGGAACATTAGCCAATAAGCCACAGATTAATAGAGATGGGCTAAATTAAGATGTGAGAATTAACAAATAAGAAACTAAAACTAATGGGTCAAGCAGTGATTTATATAATATGGCTTTATGTGTGATTATTTTGGGTTTGAAATGCCAAGCTGCCAAGGGCAAACAAGTAGCCTCTTCACAACAAATTGGCACCCATGTGAACAACTAAAATCCACATAAAACCTGAGAAAGCTTCAAAAGGAATCCTAGATGCAAAAGAACAGAGTTAAGCATGGTTTGGTAGCAGCATTTTCTTCGGTAAGCTCTGTTTGCTAGAAGCAAGCAGAAGCATGGCTCCTTTAAGAGAGGTCTTCCTGATGCAGCAATAGCAAAAAAAAAAAGTCATGTCATTTTAAAACTGCTGCTTACTGGGTCATGCTGCCAGCACATGAACACTGATGAGGTCCAGCTTTGAAACATTTACATCTTGCATCTTGCTTAATGGCAATATATACTGGCTCTAAAAACTGGGGTTGTGAGCATGGTTTGTGAAAATAGACATTGGCTCTGTCTTGCAGAACTGGGATGGCAAAACAGGCAGTGCCATATTTGACCTAGCAGTGCTTCAGCTTAAGTTTTAAAGAAGTGTTCAGCATTTTACTTCCAGACTAATGTGGTTTGAAGGATCAAGACCCTATGAGAGGTCACCATGAGCACCTCAAAAAATTACTTCACCAAACAAAAAGCAGGAAGAAGTTTGGAGAAGAACTACTCCCATATTCCCAAATATTGTTTATAAATGTTACTTTACATTTAAAGGGGGATATGCTATAGAGACTTGCATTGGTATGGATCTTATTCTATTGATACAAACTTTAGGACAATTTTGTTATATGTCTATTTTTGTTCCTGATTAAGGTATTGTGATTGGGCAACTCATTAAAAAAGTAATGTGTAATTAAGAAATATAGTAAATAGATAATCTATAATAGTCAAGCTTGTAGTCATGTTAATTATGTTTTCTAGATATATAGAGATATATTTCAGTTAGAAAGGTATTCATCGACTCTTTCAGAGAAATTCAGAATATGGCATTTAAGTGTTTTAAGAAATTAGAACTTTTCATGACAATAAGACACATCTGCTTCTGGCAAACCAATCCATTTCAAGATAAAGATGGGCATCAAAGAGACTCCTTATGGAGTTGGTTAGCCATTTGTGCAAAAGACTACCCTTGCCTAGACTGCTGGATTCATCTTTATTTAATTCTAGGATGACCTTAATTTAATTTCTTTCATGATCAAGTGTTATTTCAAGTTGAAAGATGTTAAGTTTGCCTGAGATTTTAGACTTTCTGTAGTTTATGTCATTGTTTAACTCCAACTTTACCCCATGATGTTGTGATTTGTTTTTGATTTAGTATGTGATCAGTTTTATAGAAGATCCCATGAGAGTCTGAGTCAAAGGCATATTCTTTTGTGTTTAGGTGAAATGTTCTGTAGATGCCTGTGAGGTCCATTTGAGTCATAACAATTTTTAGATTTCTTTTTTTTTCCTGTTTAGATTATATGTGAAAATCCTGTCTGTTCGTAAAAGTTGGTTGTTGAAGTCTCCCATTATTACTGTGTAAGGTTCAATGTGTGATTTAAGCTTTAGCAGTCTTTCTTTTACAAAGGTATATTGTGGAATATTATTTTAGGTGTGATATTTTTGTTCAGGCTGCATTTGTTTAACTCTGTGATGCTGTGATTCTTTGCCTGTATAAAATACCTGATGATCTAATGAAGAGCTACATGGACCATAGCAAGGCAGGAGAAAGGATAGGCAGGGTTGACAGACAAAAAGAATAAATAGGAGGAGAAATCTGGGAAAAAAAGGGAAAAACAAGATAGAACAAGAAGAGGAGAATGTCAGGGGCCAACCATCCTGTCTGCCATGGAGTAAGGGTAAAAGTAAAAGACAGAGAAGAAAAAGGAAAAAAACCCATAGGTAAAAGGCAACTGGGATAATTTAAGTTAAGAGAAACTGGCAAGTAACAAGGAAAATTAAGGGTGGGAATTTGTAAGAAAGCATAAACTCTCTTGTAATTTAATTGGCAGCTGAGTATTGGGACCCCTAAAAAACAAAAGAACAAAGAGCAAAAAGCCAAAAGAGTAAAACAACCAACAATTAATGTGAGTGCCTATATATTTGGAGCATAGATTTTCAGAACTGAAATATTATCTTAATGGATATTTCCTTTGATGAATTTGAAATGTCCTCTATTTTTTGTTGACTATTTTCACTGTTAAGTGTATTTTGTTAGATATTAATAACATCTAAGAGAATAGCTGCACCAAGCTTGATATATAGGTCCATTTGATCAGAAAATCTTTTCCCAAGTGTGTGTGTGTGTGTGTGTGTGTGTGCATATTTACTGTCTTTGGGCTTTGCTGGTGTGAGGTTATCTATTGCCTATGTTTTTGGTGGCACAGCTACCTCCCTGGGGATGAATTTTACTTCTAGTGTCTGCCAATGCTGGATTTGTGAATAGGTCTTGTTTAAATTTAGTTTTGTCAGGAAATTCAGTGTTTACTCTGTGTATGTAGTTGAAAGTTTTGCTCGACATTGTAGTATAGTTGGCTGAGTATAATAGTGGCTGCTATTCATGGTATTATAGTGTCTGCATAATGTCTGTTTAGGTCTTTCTGCTTCTTTAAAGTCTCTGCTGAGAAAAAATGTCTAAGTGTGATAAGTCTGTGTTTATATTTTCCTTGACATTTTTCCTCTTTCTTTCTTAATATTCTTTGTTTATTTTGTATGTTTAATGTTTTGATTATTATTGTTAATGGGAATTTAAAGTGTACTGCCTATTTGGTGTTCAGTAAGCTTCTTGTAGCTTCATAGGCATTTCCTTCATTAGGTTGGGAAAGTTTTCTTCTATGATTTTGTTGAATATATTTTCTGTGCCTTTTAGCTGGGTGGGATTCTTTTATTTTTTTCTATTCCTATTATTCCTAGGTTTGGTCTTTTCATGGTGTCCCAAATTTCTTGGACATTTTGTGGTATGAATGTTTAAGATTTAACACTTAGTTTGACTGATGAATATATTTCCTCTATCATATCTTCAACACCTAAGGTTCTCTCTTTCATTTCTTTATTATACTGGTAATATAATAAGTGCATCTGTATTTCCTGTTCATTTACCCAGATTTTCCTTTTCCAGAATTTTCTCAGTTTGTGTTTTCTTTGTTGTATCTATTTCAGTTTTCATGTCTTGAACTGTTTCCTTCAACTGTTATATTTTTTGTGCTTTTTGTCATTCTTTAAGGAATTTATTAATTTCTTCCAGTTTTTTGTCTTTAATTTCTTTTAGAGAGTCTTTCATTTACTTTTCATGTGCTTCTATCATCTTCATAAAGTTATTTTAAGGTTATTTTCTTATGTTTCAGCAGTCTTGGAATGTTCAGGGTTTGCTGGATTGTGTTGGTACCATATTGACCTTTCTGTTATTAAATATATTCTTATACTGGTGTTTAGGTATCTATATTTGGGATGATTACAGTATTAGGTGTTGATTCTTGTATTTATCTTTGTTGTATTGGTGTGTGGCTCCTTTGGTTTACATTTACTCTCTTTCTTTATGACTGAAGTGCCCAATGGTTTTGGTGACTAGCAAGTCTTCAGGTCCAGTAGGTTGTCTCCCATATTTGTGTGGCCTTTATTGCCTAGATCAAACCTGGCCTCCTGTAAAGTCAAAATCTTCTGGGCCTGTGAAGTCTGTTCTACCTCTAACTAGAATGGGGTTTACTTGGTCTATGTATTCTGATCTTTTGATTAGATTCTGCTGAAGTTGCAGAGAAGGGCTTGCCATGGGAAGTATCATGAGGTGTGTTGGGTTGTGTAGCAGAGTTGGTCTTGGGCAAAACAGAATCTAGTAGGTGCTGATGGTCCAGCTGCAGGGAGGTCACTTACCTTTTGCGTGTTGGTGGAGACCAGAACAGAGCAATAGAGTTCAAGAGAAACACTTTCAAAACTGGCAATTCTTAACAATCATTTCTGGTTAACAAATATTACAAGACCATATATTTTGTCTCTGAAGGATAATGCTTTTAAATTCTTACAAAATATGTTATTTAATGAAAATATACTAGTATAAGTGAAAAACATTAGCTATAATATTACCCCCTGTCAAATTGACCTATTTAATCATCTCTCCATTATATAAAACTGAATTTCAAAAGTAGAAGATATGCTTTTAGAGGTGATTCTGACAACATGTCATGATTCCATTGACTTTAATACAGCCAGCAAGGAAACAAACATATTTCAATGACATTATATTTCCCACAGGAAATATAGTTAGGTGTCTATATTTGCTGTGATCATTCTATTGAATACATCTGTCTTCCTTAATATCCAATACTATAACATGTGCTTTGTCAGTTATGGTCTTTAAAGAACGGTTTAAAGCATCAAACTCAGCAAAATAAAATTCTATAACTGAAATTGAAAATGTATCAAAAATTGAGAATGTTTTTTAATAAATCAGTTATGAATTATGAGATAATTATCAAAAGAATAGATAGGTAAATACATTGTTAAAACTCAAGGCAGCCATCAAACCGCACACATTAATAGTAGGAGACTTTAATACTCCTCTCTCACCAATGGACAGGTCAAGTAGACAGAAACCTAACAGAGAAATAAGAGAATTAATGGAGGTAATGAATCAAATGGACTTAACAGACATCTATAGAATATTCCACCCAAATAGGAAAGAATATACCTTCTTCTCTGCAGCTCATGGAACCTTCTCAAAAATCGACCACATACTCGGTAACAAAGCAAACATCCACAGTTACAAAAAAATATTAATAACCACCTGTATCTTATCAGATCACCATGGATTAAAGCTAGAATTCAGCAACAATGCTACCCCCAGAAAGCCTACAAACTCATGGAAACTGAATAGTCAACTACTGAACCATACCTGGATTAAGGAAGAAATAAAGAAAGAAATTAAACTCTTCCTTGAAGACAATGAAAATAAAGAAACAACATACTCAAACCTATGGGACACTATGAAAGCAGTTCTGAGAGGAAAGTTCATAGCACTAACTGCCCACTTAAAGAAAACAGAGAAAGCACACATTGGAGACTTAACAGCCCACCTGAAAGCTCTAGAAAAAAAAGAAGCAGACTCACCTAGAAGGGGTAGAAGACTGGAAATAATCAAACTGAGGGCTGAAATCAACAAAATAGAAACACAGAAAACAATTGAAAGAATCAATGAATCAAAAAGCTGGTTCCTGGAGAAAATCAACAAGATTGATAAACCCCTATCCAAACTAATCAAACGGCAGAGAGAGAATTTGCAAATTAATAAGATCAGAAATGAAAAGGGAGACATAACCACAGACACAGAGGAAATTCAGAGAATCATTAGATCTTACTACAAAAGCCTGTATGCCACAAAACTGGAAAATGTAAAAGAAATGGACGCTTTTTTAGATAAATACCATTTACCAAAGTTAAACCAGGACCAGGTGAACAACCTAAATAGACCTGTTAGTCGTGAAGAATTAGAAGCTGTTATCAAAAACCTCCCTTCCAAAAAAAGTCCAGGACCAGACGGTTTCAATGCGGAATTCTACCAGAACTTCCAAGAAGACCTAATACCTATTCTCCTTAATGTATTTCACAATATAGAAACAGAAGAGTCATTGCCAAATTCCTTTTATGAAGCTACAGTAACTCTGATACCAAAACCACACAAAGACCCAACCAAGAAAGAGAATTACAGGCCAATCTCACTCATGAACATCGACGCAAAAATCCTCAAAAAAATTATGGCAAACCGAATCCAAGAACACATTAGAAAAATTATCCATTATGATCAAGTAGGCTTCATACCAGAGATGCAGGGCTGGTTTAACATACGCAAATCTATCAATGTAATCCATCATATAAATAAACTGAAAGAAAAAAACCATATGATCGTTTCATTAGATGCTGAAAAAGCATTTGACAAAATTCAACATCCCTTTACAGATTATTATTAAATAAGAGAATTTAGATAAAGAAATTAAAGCATGAGAAGGAACTGGTGGTATTATTCTATTTTATTTTGAAAACAGAAAGCTAATGTATTAGTATGGATGTATCATTGTATTTGATGACTAGTGTTACATTCAAGCTATTTTAATTCTATTAGGAGTCAACTTTTGATCCAATGTTATCGTTTATTAGTAATTCAAAAGAGAAAGCTATTGTGCCAAATTCTGGTGCAGTATTTGAAATCTCTTCCTTAAGACAGCTCATTCTGCCAACAAAACACTCAGTCCAAATCAATAAGTATGTAACTCCAGGAAAAGATTGTTGGAAATGAATTGAAACAGAGTTAAAGTGCACAGAATAAAAATAAATCTTTCATAATACTGAAAGCTTTCTGCTTTATTTCAATCATAGAACACACCTGTGTATAACTCACTTACAAGGGGGTCATTTCTGAATTCTAGGTCTCTCACCCATGGGAAATTGTCATAAAATAATAAAAAGTTCTTACTTTATTTCATTCTCCTTTTAAAAGTTCTTTAAGAAATGGACTGGCTAGTCATTTGGGTCATCTTCCTTTCTTTTTCTAAAAATCTGTCAACAGTCAAGTGAAATAATTTCTGTATTATAAGAAACATTAGATGGGAAAGGGCTATTTTCTATCACCTTATGAAACTTCCTAAAAGAATTACATGAGACACAGTTGCAGATATTACCTATGATTTATAAGTGATCAAAGAGTCAAGTGCTCATCTGATTGATAAAGGGCTCATGGAGATATATTATCTGCAGACTCTCTCTGTTTTAAAATCATGAGCAAGAAGGGAGGTTTCAGCCCTAGGAAGATGGTTTAATCAAAAGAGCACTATCTCACAGTTGTGAGACCTGAATTTAGATAGTAAGAAATCACATAAAATGTTGGACGCAGTGCACATATTTAATTTCAGCAGTGAAATGGTAAGGATCAGAGACAGGAAGAACCCTTCCTGGAAGGGCCTTAGATATCTTGACTGACTAGCGAGTGACTTTCCAAAATGAGGAGAGACCCTTCTCAACCCAAAAGGGGGGAGGCACACAAAGACTGAACATTGAAGGATGTCTTTGAAACTCCACACTCTGCTATGGATTCAGACCTGCAATGACCTCATGCTGCACCTCCTCCAAAACAACATACATTAAAGAATGATGGCAGATAAAGAATTTTATTTAAAAGAATATCAGGTTATTTCCTTTAATTCAGTATAAATGGTATTAGTAGATGTTATTGAAAATGACTTCAAGATTTCATGTCACTGACAACTACCAACAAAATAAATCAGTTTAATTACATAGTATATAAGATTTATGAGTTCCAACAAAGGTTATGCTATACAAAATCTAAATGTATATCAATATAGCTATGTCAATAAAATATTAATCTATAATTAGATTTTCCAAATGAGATCGCCAGATTAGGCCAAATTAAGGGAAATTGTTATTCTAACAAATTTTCTGAAGAAATGATTGTGACTGATGAAATAAAATTGATAGCAACTACAGAAAAAGGTGATTCTAAAAGAAATATTCTTATATATTAACTATATATATATATTTATGCTATACATAAAATTATTGAAAAATTATTGAAAAGAGGAGGAATACATTTTATATCCCCAGTGTGCTTTACTTTCATTGTTATAATTTTCTATTATATGAAATTCTTTTTTTTTTTTTTTTGGTGTTGATTATTTTTATTGTTAATAATAACTTTAAAGCCACATTCTTTTCAAAATAAGCAAGCTGTCTTTTCCTGAGTGTTTAACTTACAATTAAGTTGGAATAGATTGTTCTTTCTATTGTTTTTTTTTCTGATTTTTTTTATTAATTAATTAATTTAATTATTAAAGATTTCTGCCTCTTCCCCGCCACCACCTCCCATTCCCTCCCCCTCCCCCAATCAAGTCTTCCTTCCTCCTCAGCCCAAAGAGTAAGCAGGTTTCTCTGCCCTGTGGGAGGTCCAAGGACCACCCACCTCCATAAAAAACTTTTTACATATATACACATGCATACACATATACTTATATTTAAAGTTACAAAGATTTCCACATGAAGGTTTGTCTGTATTGTATGCACGAACACATACCTATTCTGTACGTGTCCACATACTTATGAAGACATGAGGCAACTAGATTATAGAATATACACTCATGCTGAATAATGTTACTCTCTCAAGAGAAGAAATTGAACTTAGTACTGGAATAAATGTAAGTCAAGTGCTATCTCCCATTATATCAGAGAACAATTTTGAACATTTTGAGAAATTTGCTAATATTAAGTCCTTTCCTGTTATCTCCATAACTAAATAGATCTAACTCTTAGGAAGTGACCTATACTATGATATACTAAAGACAACTGACTGTCAGTATGTCAGCTACATACGTAACACTTGAGTTGTTTATCACTTGAGTTGTGATCCTTAAAAAATCTTTTTTTTTCTTTTTTTAATTGATTTTTATTGAACTCTACATTTTTCTCTGCTCCCCTCCCTGCCTCTCCCCTCTCCCCTTCAGTCCTCCCCCAAGGAACCCATGCTCTCAATTTACTCAGGAGATCTTGTCTTTTTCTACTTTCCATGTAGATTAGATCTATTTAACTCTCTCTTAGGGTCCTCATGGTTGTCTAAGTTCTCTGGGATTGTGGTTTCTAGACTGGTTTTCTTTGCTTTATGTTTAAAAACCACCTATGAGTGAGTAACTGTGATTATTGTCTTTCTGTGTCTGGGTTACCTCACTCAAAATAATGTTTTCTAGCTCCATCCATTTTCCTGCAAAATTTAAAATATCATTACTTTTTCTGTTGTGTAGTACTCCATTGTGTAAAGTACCACATTTTCCTTATCCGTTCTTTGATCCAGGGGCATTTAGGTTGTTTCCAGGTTCTGGCTATGAACACAGTTGAGCACATGTCCTTATGGCACAACTGAGCATCCTTTGGATGTATACCCAAAGGATGTCTTGAGGGAGGTTGTCTCCACCACAGAAAGACATTACTAAAAATCCTTTTTAATGCTTCAAAATATTATTTTGGTTTTTTAAATTTTATTTTATTCTTTTTAAATTAAAATTTCTGCCTCCTCCCCATTTCCCATTTCCCCCCTCCTCCCACATATTGCCCCCCTCCCCCCACTCCCCTCCCCTTATCTCCACTCCTCTTCTCCTCCCCCCACTCCATTCCCCCTCCCTCTTGATACTGAAGAGCAGTCCAAATTCCCTGCCCTGTGGGAAGACCAAGGTCTTCCCACTTCTATCTAGGTCCAGGAAGGTGAGCATGCAAACAGGCTAGGCTCCCACAAAGCCAGTTCCCTTGCTCTTGGATTGGGAGGATCAACATAGTAAAAATGGCAATTCTACCAAGGGCAATTTATAGATTCAATGCCATCCCCACTAAAATCCCATCAAAATTCTTCACAGATCTTGAGAGGACATTAATCAACTTTATATGGAAAAACAAAAAACCCAGGATAGCCAAAACAATCTTATATAATAAAGGATTGTCTGGAGGTATTACCATCCCTGACTTCAAACTCTATTACAGAGCTTCAGTATTGAAAACAGCTTGGTATTGACATAAAAACAGAGAAGTCGATCAATGGAATCCAGTAGAAGACCCTGATTTTAACCCACAAACATATGAACACCTGATTTTGATAAAGGAGTTAAAAGTATTCAATGGAAGAAAGAAAGCATCTTCAACAAATGGTGCTGGCAGAACTGGTTGTCAACCTGTAGAACAATGAAAATAGATCCATATCTATCGCCATGCACAAAACTCAAGTCCAAATGGATTAAAGACCTCAATATCAGTCTGAACACACTGAACCTGATAGAAGAAAAAGTGGGAAGTACTCTACAACATATGGGCACAGGAGATCACTTCCTACGTATATCCCCAGCAGCACAGACATTAAGGACATTGAATAAATGGGACCTCCTGAAACTGAGAAGCTTCTGTAAAGCAAAGGACACTGTCACTAATACGAAAAGGCAACCCACTGACTGGGAGAAGATCTTCACCAACCCTGCAACAGACAAAGGTCTGATCTCCAAAATATATAAAGAACTCAAGAAACTAGACTTTAAAATGCTAATTAACCCAATCAAAATATTATTTTGAAATCAAACATTTGGCAAATTTGTCTTCTTATTCTCTAAATAGTAAAACTTCCTGAAAAGCAAATAAGTATTTAAATAGTATGCTATCTTTTTACTCATCTGTCATCTCAATGAATGATTTCAGGTTTTATGAAAGTGACAATAATGTGTAACTGCTTTTCTTTACCAGGAAAAGGCACCTGATATATTATCAAGGGATGAAATCAGGCTGGTTGGAGGGTCTGCAGCAAAACTTAAGGTGTGACAAGTTTATTGAGAGCCATCAGGTTTTTTTATATTTTGATCAGAAATAGAATATAATGGCAACTGCCAGGATGCAGTGAAGTTTGCAATAATTTACAGGTTGCATAGGATTAATGTCTAAGGCCAATTGTCCTGTCAAGCTTCATTGCTTCCTTGATTTCCAGTGGAACAGACAGAGAATCACTAAGTGGCATGAACACTTCACTGCCTGAAGGAGTGACTAGGTCTCTTAGGAACTGGAAGGTACATTGGGCACCTGGAGTGATGAAGTTTAACCTAAAAACAAATATGATGCATGGCTCTTTTATCGGGTAGGCCAGGCAAACCCACAGATTCCAAAAATTATGGTCATAGAAAGCATAGCAATAGTAACATGTTGTGAGAGGTTTCTGGAATGAGGTGGACTTCTCTGTAATAATTTTATGAAGAGAACTGGAGACAAGAACCAGGTAGATGCCCAAATATGAAAACAATATTCAGATTCTGTGCAAATACAATTGTTTAGTGAGGATTGACTTTTACATGTTTTGAAATTATTTGTAAATAGTAAATAATGGAATTTTCAGCATTATCTAATTTTCACATCCAGAAATAAAATAGGAGACATATTTTGATATATAAATAATTTCATTTTATAAAATCTTTAACATTTAATATATGCTATAGGTTATAGGAGCTATATAATTCCTTACTCATTAGTTTATGGCTCTGCATTTAAATTGATATTTTTTCAGTGTGAGGGAAAAAGGGGTTTCCAAGATAGGGTTTCTCTTTGTAGCCTAGAACTTGCTTGTAGACTAAGCTAACTGAAACCCATCAAGATTCTCCTGCCTCTGCCTCCAGTGTGATCAGGCTAAAGGCATGTGCTATCATACCCAGCACATTTTAGATTGTTTTCACTTTTGCTTTGAAAAATAAAGCAAAACATCTTATTTTTTTAAAAAAAATATTATACAGTAAAGTATCTTTTTAAGTTTTAGCATTGTAGATAAAATCAAAATAAATGATAAAGTTGATAGTTTAATAAATACAGTTAAGGCATGAGTGGGTTTCATCACCTATTAAACTGTTGAATTTGCATTTATTACAGTGTGAGGAAATGGGGATTTGGGAAGATACTTAGTTCTTAATTTTCTCCTTGTAGGCATGGATAATATGTCACTAAAATGTATGAGCTTTACCTGGATTAGGGCCAGTGGGAATGGGTTTTTTAAACTGACAGTGTCTTTTAACTTTATCTATATCATGCTAGAGAAAATTAGTTCTTATATCTCTCCTATGATGAGTCAGGGTCCTTCATCAACTTTTGAACTTCTCAGCTTGCAGCATTGACCAAATTGACCAATTAATTTCCTTTAAAATTTTCCAGTTCCAGGAATTTTATTATAGCAATAGATACATAACTAAGGCAGAACCCATATAATATTTGGTAATTTATTGTATCTATCTTAATTTTTTACTACTTTCACTCTAATCTAATCTAGAATATGTATTGATAAAAGTCATCTTGTCATAGGCATCAAGAATATTCTGTGCAGTGAGTATGGCCATGTGCCAAAGAAATGTGTGCGTGTGTGTGTGTGTGTGTGTGTGTGTGTGTGTAAATTGTTAGATTTCAATGTGTGCTTTAGGGCATGGATTTGAATAAATGTTTATTAAGGGTAAACTCCTGATACTTGTTTGCATAAGTTGTTCCTTAGGGGTTAGGTGCTTAAAATTTCCTTCAGGGATATTGGTTTGCAAAAGCTGTTTGCATTTAGATTCCCTTTAGGAGATGTTAATTGCTTGAGCTGTCATTAAAGTGTGGAGATTTAGATCCAGTTAAAGTAATACCCTGGAGTGTGACTGAGTAGAGCTGCTGAGATGAATTTGAATAAGTTTGAATCCTAGAGGTTTCCTGTAGGATAGATAAACAAGGAAGGGAATTGCCTCGTGTTATCACCTGAAGGCAAAAATCCCTGCAAGCAGATTTGTGCTGTTGTTATTAGAGATTTCATAACAAAGTAGAAAATCTATCTCTTCATGAAATATACTGACTAGACTATTAGATGATTGCATGGGTTGATACATATTCACTAAACTTTGTTTATATGCTAGACTGTTGTCCGTTTTTGAATTAAAATGTTCTCAAAACAGTCTTAATTACTCTAAATATTGTTTGTAATTTGAAAGATACTTTGAATGTGTTACACCCCCAAACATTTCTTTTCCAGTCTGTCATTTAGGTAAAAGCCACATTCCCTCAGGGACTTAAGAAAATAGTTCTTATGTGCTAAGAGGAGTCATTCTCCTGAGCTCTGGCAAAAAGGACAGATATTTTCCATTAACCTGAGTCTGTGGTACCTATTATCATGCAAGATTCTATGCTAGGCACCAGCCCCCCTCAGTTCCTATTCACAATTTCCTTTTCCAGAGCCATCCTTGTTGGCATACCCCACCCCATACCTATAATCTTCCAGTCCCTGAGTCGCACTTATTTTTCTCCAGTTTTCTGATTTCTGTATAACTCAGCCATGTTCGCTTCATGTTCTCTTGGTCTCTTCTATGTGTTCTCTTGGTTCCTCTACCTTTCTAACTCTACCCGTCTTTTCTTTTTCTTTTTTCTTTCATTGCCTGACTCTGTCTGCTGGCCTGGTTCAACCTGGATTCCTCCGGTTGCAACTGGCTATGCCTTCCTTATATTTCATTGAAAACCTCCTCAGTCTTACATAGGAGTGGCCATGTCCTAATTTTCTTTCAAATGTACCTATATTCCTAGCATTGTTCTATTTGCAAATTTTATGTTTAGTATTTCATTATTCCTAACTTGAGACAGTATCTTTGCTTGCTCTGTGTCTGGATGATGACTTTAGACTGAAATTTCATTCTTGCCATAATTCTCATTACCCCACCTCTATTTTCTGCCTGGCCACCTCACCTATACTTCCTGCTGGGCTACTGGCCAAGCAGGTGTTTATTTAAAATACAAGTGACAGGCTACAGACCATTGTCCCATAGCATCTTTCTATATAGTACACATTAATTTGGAAAATAACCACATAGTCTAACCTGCTTTTCTCAAGACTTTTGTATAATCATTATTTAATTACAATATGTTATACATTATATATTTTATATTATATATAGTATGTGATATACGTTATATAAAGCTTTTTATTTTTCTAGTTATATGGTAGCTAAGTCTTACTGCTAAGATTTAAGTAAAACATAAAAAAAGAGACAGAAAGCAGAAAAAGTGGATTTTGCTGGTTGCTGTTATACCATAAGCAAACCTTTAAACCTTACCTGCTCAAGGACCACGTAACTTCCTGGGATTTCTGGAATTTTAGCTCTTGAAAATAAAAAGAGAGCCCCATGGGAAATTACAGTGGTCTATGTGTTTTGTGTGTGTAAGCATGGACAGCTTGTTTCTCAGGCTCCCACAGCTGAACACTGTGTAGGTGGTTGTCCTGACCAAATTCCATCTTGGTCAATATATAATGTTTACGAAAACCTTTCTTTAATTTGGTCAAAACAGTGGAACTGGTTTTTCCCTGGCAAACCTAAGGATTATCCTATGGAACTTCACAGCAAGATAATTTCACCTGAAATTCTGAATATAGGCTCTTCATTCCTGCTCTGGGAAACCCTCTATAGTGAAAGCCATGTCTGGATTTTTTTAAGGAAGCTTCCTTCTTTATAGAGAGCCATTAAGCCACAAATACTTTCTTTCTTTCTTTCTTTCTTTCTTTCTTTCTTTCTTTCTTTCTTTCTTTCTTTCTTTCTGACATTGACATTTCATGCCTGGTTCTTGGATTCAGGTTTTAGGGTTTTAGGGTACCCTACTTGGGGAAAAAGGGGTCCAATAAGACCCACACAATCCTTCATTTAAGGTACTGTAAGCTGTGAGATGTCTCCAAGACCTTTGGATATTTCTGTTTTTATTTCTGGTTAATTGGGAGTTCAGTCGGAGTCACCCATGATTACTGATCTGCATTACAGTTCAGACAGATAAAAGCTCTATGTGAAACCAATTGTTATTGTCATCTCTGTTGTTTCTTTTATGTCTTATATATCTGGTTTGTCTATGTGTATTACAAGTTGTGGCCAGTGGGCAGCTTTTCCCATATGCAAGTAAACCTGCCACCAGTCCTGATGTAACACTTCTGTGTGTGAAAATTGAATTGAGCAGCTCACAAGGTACTCCTCCCTTGAAATTCTAACAGTCAAGGAAATATATAAAATTTAGTCTATTTTGTGAACGTATGTGCTCACTGCATGTTTGTTCCTATCTGGTCTTGAATGTGTGATTTTGCTGGGTTCATATAGTCTCAATTATATATTAATGTTTTTTAAGTTATGGGATATGGTTAAAAATCTGTAACATCTGTAAAAGAAGTTGAGTTAAAGCTTGACATTTTGGGTTGGAGCTGTTCTGGGAATCAACATGTGGTTTGCTGCCATCTTAACTAAGGGCAGTGAGGTGAAAGTTTTACATATTGATGAGGGATGGAGAGGTTAGATATCATAGCTTTACCACAATCTTAAATGAGGACCACCACATGATATGAGCCATCCAAGAAGCTAGCAGGTCTCCTAGGATACTTTTAAATTGGGATAATAGTTTTGTATGATTCCTGTCCCATCTTAAAATCCATGTTTATAAGAAACTTAGAATTTAAAACAATGCTTTTAATGATATTCTAAAGCTACATGTTCATGTGTTTATATATGAGAACTTATCTTGCTGGTAGCCAGACTTTGTAAAACAAAAATAATCTCCTAGGAATAATTTAAAGATAGTGGATTGTTTACAATATTAAAATTTAATTTTGCCTTCTACAAATTATGATTGTCCTCTATCTCTTCATTCTTGAAATATAAAAGGTACTTTAGTTTGATAAAGATATGTGTCTATCCTCTTTGTTTGTGCCAGCATTATTAAGCTACAGCTATTTTGGTAAAAAGAGTCATATAGGAAACTGTTATATTCTATAATGATATACTATATAAGGATCACAAATGTTTCCGGTCTTTTAAGGACTATGTTTATGTCATATCTAAAAGAGATTCAATTAAGAATTTGTTAATTTTGTTATAAACTGTTAGAGCTGATTGAGCCCTGAGTTGTTCAGAACTGTACTTATAATGGCCCTCTGAATATGACATTTGAGATATTTAAAATTAAATGAGAGATAGATATTTCCAAATTATAATAGAGACCCCATGAACTCCCGGCAGGCAATGGACACAAAAGACAACTTGACCTGAACTATGGCAATGCTAACCACTGGGCAAGGATACCCCTAGGGACTGTCTGCTGTCAAGGTTCAGGACAAACTAAGGACAAGCAGGACACTGGAGAGGGAATTGACCAACATTACCTGGACAAAGTAAAGGCATTCTGTTGTAATTTAAAGAGCAGCATGAGAGAAAAAGATGCCATGCAACAGAGATCACATGGAGGTTTTGTGGGGGGAGAGAGAGGATGAGGAAAGGGGGGAGCAAAGCCAGACACAAGCCTTTGAGTGGTAGAGAGTGGCATGGAGACAGGCAGGGAAGCTGAGAAAGAAAGGAAGAGAGAGAGAGAGAGAGAGAGAGAGAGAGAGAGAGAGAGAGAGAGAGAAATAAAGAAAAATATTGGATGTGGATGTGGCCCATCTTTTAAAAGGAAACATATTGAATGTGCACAGGAGGTGCTCTTAGTTGCTACAGCTGAGGATATATCATGTTAGGATCCCAAGGGCAGACCAGTACAGATGCCTGAATACTAACATAGTCCGTTCCTCTGCAAGAAAAGCCTCTACTCTTCTGGGACTTGCAACCAAGACTAGTTTCCTAGTATCAAATGCCACAGAGACCACAGAAGCCTTGGATAGTTGTCTAGGTAAAGGACTATGAACTAGTCTCCAACATTTTCACTCATCCTTCTCAAATCTCTGATCACATTGTCAGTTAAGCTTGCTATATAACTGTAACTATGCAGGAACTGGCAACTAGCACATTTCCCCCAAAAGCTACAACCACCATGTTAATTCATGAGGTAATTAAAGCTACTAGGTTTCAGCCGGGCAGTGGTGGCACATGCCTTTAATATGAGCACTTGGGAGGTAGAGTCAGGCGAATATCTGGAAGTTTGAGACCAGCCTGGTCTACAAGAGCTAGTTCTAGGACAGGCTCCAAAGCTACAAAGAAGCCCTGTCTTGAAAAACAAAAACAAAAAACAAAAACAACAACAAAACCAAATTTACTAGGTTTCTTGTTAAAGAAGGCAAATAGGTTTGCCATGTTTATAGACTTCATATTGAAAGGTAGACATATTTCAGACCACTAAAAGAGCTGAACAATGATCATTTTCAGTAATAACTACTTGTATATTTGGTAAATGATTAGATATAAATAAAGCAGGTTAAAGTGTATACAAATTTTCAGGTTGTAATAAAATGTTCTAAGTTATATATAAAGCTTCAAGGATGCCAAAAATTAAGTAAGTTTTATGGGTCTCAGAAAAAGATTATAGATGTATAACTACAAATTGTAAAGTACATTGTTTCCCTGCGATTTCCAGACTTCAAAGTTTTAGCATTGTCAAATAGAGTTCTGATAAGCTAGTAGTGCACTGACTACTTACTATTCAGTCACAAGTTCAAGATTTTCAGTTTCCTTTGATTGTCTTCTAAGTATAGACCTAAAGATGTTTCTCATCAAGATAAAGGCATCCCTGTTTAATCTTATATGCCTGGATGTCTGGACAGAAGGGAAAAATATGTTCATGCTTTTTAAGCAAAGCAATAGCTTTTGCTATGACTCCAAGATGTAAATCTGTTCCAACTGTATGATAGACACCTGTTAACTGACATTTTATACTATGTAAATTTCAGTACAAACTTAATGCTATTATATCCAGAACTTTTATTTTTTGATAAACTGAAATTTATATAAGCTTCATGGAATCAAAAAAAAAAGTTATAAGGCTTGAATACACCTGTCAAAGGTCAAACCAGAGAGTTTCAGATGTAAGGCTTTCTCTAGGTTTCTGAAATTTAACTTTGGTCCCTAGTCTATATTTGTTTCAGAGTATTTGCATTTAACTGAGAGATACCATCAAGAGAGCACCTGAAAGCTGCAAACTGCTGATCTCTGATAGCTGATAGCTATCTGACTTGCTGATAGCTGATGTGAACCAGTCCAGCCAATGTAAGTGCTCCTCTTCTCTCCAGCTGGATTCTAATAAATATCTAATTGCAAAGCCTTTCACTAGCATTTAAGCCTTCCTGAGGGTTGTAATTTAGAAAAATTAGTGTGAGAGAGAAAGATGACATGCAACAGAGCTCACGAGGAAAGGTATTTTATAAGGGGGAAAAGAAACAGTGAAAAGGAGGAGGAGAGAGGGGAGACTGACCTCTGCATCCTGGACCAAAAGAAAAAAAAAGACAGCAGACAGGGAGGGCAAAGAGAGAGAGAGAGAGAGAGAGAGAGAGAGAGAGAGAGAGAGACAGAGACAGAGACAGAGAGAGACAGAGAGAGACAGAGAGAGACAGAGAGAGACAGAGAGAGACAGAGAGAGACAGAGAGAGACAGAGAGAGAGACAGAGAGAAACGGAGAGACAGAGAAGCAGAGAGACAGAGAAACAGAGAGACAGAGACAGGAAGAGACAGGAATTGGGAAAGACCCACTTTTTAAAGTGTAATATAGCAAATGTGCACAAAAGTGGCTGCATCTTAGGACATATCCTGTTAGGACCTCCAGGGCTGCAAGTACAGATGGGTGAATACTAACACTGGTCCCTGACAACAGACACCTGATTTCAGCTGTAAACAGCTACAGCAGAGAGTATATCACTCTTACCACCTCAACAGGCTAAAAATTCTAAGTTAAAAGGAAACTCCCTGACATAGGGGATGATATTATCTATCACGTGGCCTTTGGCCCTTTTGCTTCTGCTAATTACTGTTGGTTCTTATATCACTGATAAAGTGACTATTTTATAATTTCTATCTGGGTACCATTAAGATGATGGTTATTAAATCCATATGTAAACTAATACCCACCATAGAGTCAAGGATTTGACCCAGGATAGAGCTTCAGGAAAAGAATGTTATACCCTAAGTTAACCTGTAAGCCCCACTTGCCCAGGTAACTTTCGGGTTTAGAGAATCATAGATCTTGGAAATAACAATGAATCCTCAGGAGAAAGTATGGTGGCCTATGTGTTTTGTGCACATAAGCCCAGAAACATGTCTCAATACACACAGCTAGAAAGGCTCCAGGTGATGATCCTGTCCAAATTCCATCTTGGATACTATATAAAGTTTTGATAAAAAGCTTGCTTTAATTTAATCAATAGAGTGGATTTTTTTTTTTTTGGTAAATGTCATGATAAACATTGCATGTTGGAGAGTAATCAAGATTCCTCAAATGTGGTTAGTACAATAGACAACAATGTCAATTCTAGTTTTTCCAAGAAGGCAAAACAACATGAGAACAGCTTTGCTCTGTGTTGACAGTACACTGACAGCACTGTCCTTGATTTTTATGAATGTTCTTCCTAACACATAGAATTAACCTTTAGTGAGTTTCCATCCTTTGAAGCCAAACAGGGTTTACATATTGCTTGAAAGGAGAGAATACTGGGCTCACATGTGATAATGTTGTCACGTCCTCTTTTTCACTAGATTGTATCCATATATACTCCATATTAAGTGCCCTCTAGTTAAGAATAATACATATACCAGAACCAAACAACATTTTAGAATAATGAAATTATTCTACTAATCCTTAATTTTTTGTATAATATTGCATTGGCTATTAAACATAATTTTTTTTAACTTCGAAGAACTTATCAGTGATAGTGTTCTACCATCAAATTGATGTTATTATTCCCTGCACTTTGTTCTATATTTTGGTGTATTATTGACCTGTAAGTTTATTAAGACAAAATTTAACCTGCATTTGGATGAAAACCAACCATTAGTAAATATGTTAACAATTATTGGACGGTCCTGCTGATCAGAGGTAGCAGCTTGGAAACTTTCTTTAAAGCTGGAAAAATGGAGGATTCCTTTCAACTTTCATTCTCTCTGCCCTGCTTTATCTGGAGGAAGTTTCTAGGCCCAGGATATCTGATTTATCTCAAGGGTGACACTTGACACAGTTTCTTGTAAATACTCTTCCACTGATGAACCACACAGTAATTGGTAAGTTCTCCAGCCATTTTGATAGAACTGTACTGAATCATACTAAGTCTTCTTAGCATGCCAAATAATGCAAATTGGGGTTCAATCTCAGGCTCCTCACTCCTGTATTTCCCTAATATTCTGAAATAAAGTTGAGATGATTCACCAAAGCAGTCTTATAGGTTAAGTTTTTTTTTCTGTCCTGCAGTACTCAAATAATCACTCAGAGACTTAACATTAATTACAAATGCTCCAACCAATAGCTCAGATGTATTACTAGCTAGTTCTTACATTTTAAGTTAACACATATTTCTTATTTACACTATGCCTTGTGTCAGTACATTTATTAACATAACATACTCATGTTCTGCTCCCTCTGCATTTGACTGGAAACACTAGACTCCACATATCTTCTCCCCACCTTTCTCCTATTCTGACTCTCCTGCCTAACCTTATTCCCTTATTCTGTCCTGTTTTTGGCCAGTCAGCTTGATGTTGTATTCCCCTCTGTATGCTGTGAATACCACTGGGAAAAAGAAAACAAACAAACAAACAAACAAAAAAAAAACTGTGGATAGGATAGAACTTATGTAGGTAGAGAAACTTAAACTGAATGCTGGGAGAAAGGAGGTAGAGTCAGAGAGAAGCCATGTAGCCCTGCTGGAGACAGACACTGGAATTCTAACCAGTAAGTCACAGCCACATGGTGATACACAGATTAATAGAAATGGGATAAATTAAGATAGGAGTTAGCCAATAAGAAGCTAGAGCTAATTGTCCAAGCAGTGCTGTAAATAATATAGTTTCTGTGTGATTATTTCAGGACAGAGCAGCTGGGAATGGACAAGTGGCCTCCCTATTACAACAGAGTTTCTTTATTAAACCAATTATAGAGACATATATTTACACCACAGCACAGTCTCCCAGATTGTGGTCTCCATTCATGCTCATGGGCCACATACAAACCTTTCTGTTACCATTTCTGCACCTTTATCCTCTTGGATTTATGATTGACAGGTTGAGAGGGAAAAGAGGACCCCCACAAGAATTGATAATGGCTCCCTCATTGATATGCTATTTATAGATCTAACAGACTATAGCATTGTGGGTTTGTTTGATATTCATCAGAAGGAAATCATATGAGGCTCATACACAAAGTATTTTATAAGAACTTAATTTTGTTATTCTTTTTGTTTAAAGTGAGCCCCTTTCTGATTTATTATTCATGTATGTATTTTCTGTATATGGCTCTTTTACCTGCACATAAATCAGTACACCAGAAGAGAATATAAGGTCCTATTTTAAATAATTATGAACCAGAATGTAAGTGAGGGCAATTGAAATCAGGTTCAGCAGCCAAAGTTCCAGAAAATCTTTTTCTAATATATCAAATAATGCAAATGTCAATTTTAGAAATAGCTATGTTTGTAACTTCAATGGGATGAATGTTGCTAAAGTGAATTTGCATTACAAGGATAAAGAGACTTTAAACTAGCCTCCTCTCCTGATTACTATAAAAATCACTCAACCTGTTACTTATGAAAATTTTTATATTTAAGGGTGATACATTTACTCCTCCTTCTGCAACTTTTGCTTATCAGTGATTTCAATCTTATTCAATAACAGGAAATTGTGAAGTGTTATTTTAAGAATATGACATTTGAGGATTTCTCTTTCATAAATTGTGTTTTCACAAAGATTGTGTTGAATAAACCCAAAATAAATTTATCAGAAAAAATACAGAGATATTACACTTGCTGTCAATACACTATAAGAGCATAGAATTTCATAAGATAATTATTTTTCTCACCAAACTCTATTCAGGGTTTAAAGCACAGGTTTTATAAAAAAAAATAAACAAAGAAGTCATTAATACATATGAATACCTAATTCCTCTGAGATACACTCTTCCTTTTCTTTCTTCAATTTTATGTCCTCCTGAAATCCAATGAATTCCTTTTGGGCTCCCCATATATTCTTGGATATGTAACTTTCAATTGGAGTGTGTTAAAATGCGAGTGATCATACGTCTTAAAAAACTACTACTATTAGCTATCAATTACTAATGAACCCTTAATAAAGGGTAGGAGTTTGTGATTTGATGATTTCGAAATATAAGTAGAGTGAACTAAATTACATGGTTATAATGAGAGCAGGTAAATCTAAAAAAAAAAAAAAAAAGCCTGAAGATAAATGACATCATTTCTTAATGAGTTTCAATTCGTGCTAGATTATTTCAAACAAGAGCAATCATTCCTTATAAGTTTTAAAGATATGTCTGTGCAGGAGAGAAAGAAAGAATTCTCTCAAACAGTCACTTCACATTACAAAGGACATATAATTAGAGTACTTGCCAATAATCAAAGATGAAAAATAATATAAAACAATGCTGTGAACCTATGAGGAGAAGACAAAGGATCTAGAACAAACAAATATTATCTAAACAGGACTGTAAGAATATGCTCTGGGTGCTGAAAAGAGCAAGCTTAGTTACTACATGGTAAAGGAATCTGATTTTGAACAGCATGTTTGTCCGGAGACATAGTTAAGTCAATGGGAAAATTCTTCAGAAATAACTCTCCAAACTAGTATAATAAAATAAATTATCTTAGAATATGTTAACTCTCTATGATGCCAAAAATTGTACTTGACAATAAGCAAAATTTTTATTTGTTTGTTCCTTATTTTAAACTTTATAATAGCAATGCCTATTTGAAGTTGTAAACTAGTAGTGATATAGATACAGGTGATGGACATTAAAATTAGTCACTAATGTACCAAAATTTTTAGCTAGTATAATTTTTAAATATAAAACACTATTGATTGCTGCCCTAATTTATTTTATGCTGCCTTGATAAGTTCTAGTGACAAAAAGCAACTTAAGGGAGAAAGATTTTAATTAAGCTTCCAGTGCTAGGTTTCTCATTCACCATAGCAGGAAAATAAAATCAATTACATATGCAGTCAAGAGTAGAGCAGGAATGAGCACATGAGTGCTCAGTTTATGTGCTCCATTCTTACATAGTCGTGGATACAAACCCAGGAAACTGCACCTCACCGTGCTCTAGGTCTTCACACAAATATCAACACAATCCAAAAAAGAAATGCTCAGTGACTAATCTAAACTAGAAAACTCCTAATTCAGAATCACTTTCAAAGTCATCACAGATTAGGTCAAACAAATAAAAGTAACCATTGTACTTATTAACTTTCAAAGAACAGAGACGCAAAATATATTATTTGTAAGTTTGCATGCTAAAAATTGACTTTATTTCTTTCCAGCAACTTCCTTAATATATGAAAAAAGCATTACTAATGGGAGTTCAATCTGGTACAGTCCCTTTGGATGTCAGTGTGGCGATTTCTCAGAAAATTATGAAACAACCTTCCTCAAGACCCAGTAATACCACTTTTGGGTATACATCCAAAGGACACTCAATCGTGCCACAAGGACATGTGCTCAACCATGTTCATAGCAGCATTGCTTGTCATAGCCAGAACCTGGAAACAACCTAAATGCCCCTCAACAAAAGAATGGATAAGAAAAATGTGGTACATTTATGCGATGGAGTACTACACAGCAGAAAAAAATGACTTCTTGAATTATGCAGGCAAATGAATGGAGCTAGGAAACATCATTTTAATTGAGGTAACCCAGACACAGAAGGACAATTATCACATGTACTCCCTCATAAGTGGTTTTTAAACAAAAAGCAAACAAAACCAGCCTACAAATCACAATCCAAGAGAATTTAGACAACAATGAGGACACTTAGAGAGAACTATATAGATCTAATTTACATAATAAATAGAAGAAAGAGAAGATCTCCTGAGTAAATTAGAACATGGGGACCTTAATGGAGGGTTAAAGGGGAGGAGAGAGGCAAGGAGAGGAACAGAGAAAAATGTAGAGCTCAATAAAAATCAATTAAAAATAAAATTTTAAAAGAAAAAGACAGGTTTTCAACATGAATATTTTCAAAAAACCTTGTTAATGAATGACTTCATTATCAGCTAGCATGGAAAAATAAAATCTACGTATAAATATAAAAACATAATACATGTTTAAAAATGTGAGAGAAAACTAGTTACTCTCATAACCATAACCTTTGAAATATTAAAAAACTTAATATTTAGCAAATTTTTAAAAATGCAGTGACTGTACAAAATATTACCTGAAGAGTATAGCAAAATCAGTTCTCCTAAATATGGACACATTTTAATAAGAATTAAGTATATATAACCTATATATTTGATAAAACCTCATACTAAAATTGTGTAAGAAAACAGTAAAAATGAGCACATTTCACTTTACATGATAACTGTATAGCTCAAAAATCTACCCAGTTATAAAATTTAACTGTTAATAATTATATGTTATTCTGAACCATTGGATACAATGTTTAACATGCTCAATATATTTCATGAATTTCACAAAGTGTTTAAATATTGACATACTTAAATCAACATAAGTATTAACAAAAATGGGAATAATTAGTGGACAGCCACAATGCAAAACTCTGTCATTCCATCTTCCCCTATTTTATTCAGAAAGCAATCACACTGTTTTAGACTCTGTCTATTGCTGAGTAGTTAGATGTAAGAAAGAGCTCACATCCACAAAAACTAAAATGATTTTCAACATCCATTTACAACCAACGCTTTTGTTACCTGCTATGGGAAACCAGTGGACAGAGTGCTTATGTTCTAAATCTTTGTTGTTCAGGAAGATTATGATGACCTGTGATGCTTGAACATTTGAAATATGGTAACTGTGATCAAGAAAAAGACTTGCTGCTTAATGTAGTTGAAGTTCAATTTGAATACCCTCTTACGATTCTTATAAGTATGGTGCTAAATATAGATAGGATTCCAACTTCGAGTTTGAAGTCAAAGCATTTTCAAAATACTTATCTTGGATTAATTCAGCAGCATTTATATACAAATATCTTTTAGCAGCTGTTGCTGCTTTTTCAGCATTCAAACAATTCAGAGAGAACATAAAAACACAGTATCTAGACTCTTTGTGTATTTTCCATCTTTATTTGGCTTACTTTAACCTCTATTTCTTTTATTTTTGCTTTTACTTTTTGACACAGGTTCTCTGTATATCTTTGGCTGTCCTGGAACTCCCTCTGTAGACCAGGCTGTCTTTGATCTAACAGAAGTCCACCTGCCTCTGCTTCCCAAGTGCTGGTAATTAAGGTGTGCACCACCACACCTTGAATTCACAGAGGTCTGTCTGCTTCTGCCCCCCATACTTTGGGATTAAAGGCATGTGCCACCATGCTTTGAACTCACAGAGTTCTACCTGCCTCTGTCTACCAAGTCTTGGGATTAAAGGTGTGTACCACCACACCCAACTACTCTCTTTTTTTTATTTTAAGCACTTTAACCTTTTTCTTTTCTCTCCCTAGCCTGAATGTAATTTTAACACACTGTAAACCATTTAGAGGGTTTCTTTATCTTTGAATCTCTCTTTTTCTGAACACATGAGTCTTTAATTTGTTAAGCAATGTGGATAGGATTAAAACCTTGGCTTTGATGACTGGATCTAGCCCATTTTTAGCTTTCTGAGATTCCAGCCTCATGGCAGAGGAACCAGCTGTATATAACTTATATTAGCCCATTATTCTTATCTGTGTTAGCCGTGTGGTGCAGTGCCTTTTTCAGCAGGACAGTCCTTCCTTGTTTCTTCTGTGGATGGGTCACAATGACTGCAGAAAGAGCTTCCCTCTTCCCAGAATTCTCCTGTTCTCATTGAGCCACCTCTACTTCCTGTCTGGTTATCCTACCTATACTTTCTGCCTGGTTAATGGCCAATCAGAATTTTTTTTAAATATAATTGACAGAATACCAACAATTGTTCCACACTAATACAGAATAGGATGGTCTTAAACTTTCAATCATTCTGTCTCACTCATCCTTTGAAGAGAACATTTCAAGTTACCTCAAATATCACAATTTTCAAGTTTTTTTTTATTTTCACGTTATTTTTTATGAATTTATTTAGTGTGAAAAAGAGATCACATATATGATAAGCTGGGCAGGAGAGAGGACAGTGTGAGGAAGTGCTTTTTGACCTTCATGCTGTTGTTTTGGTATTAATTTACAGTTTTAGGCTTGCACTCCACTCCTTTGAGTCATCCTGCAAGCCATTCCTACTCAGCCATTTTGTCTTCCACCATTTCTACATGTTTTCTTATAAGTTAATTATTATTTTTTGTTTATATGTGTTTATCTTGATGGGGAAACTATCAACAGGTAGTTTCAACCAATCACATCTAGTTAGGTTGTGGCCACCTAGAGCCCAGGTAGAAAAACCTGGGAATGCAGAGGTGCATGCTCTCTCTTCGCGGTGCCTGCCGGACCTATCGGATTTCAGAACTCCCATTTTTGTAGTGTAAGTTTCCCCTCTTAAACCATTAAAGTATTCCTGTTACTCTTGAGTTAGCCTAGTTACTTATCATACCGACCTAATTTGCAACAGTATTTGAGTGTACATATGTGCACTATGTGCATACGAGAACATACAGAAATCAGAAAAGATTTCAGAGTGGGGCAGTGGTAAACCACACTTTAATCCTAGTACATGGGAGGCAGAATTAGGTGGATCTCTGAGTTTAAGCCTGGTATCCAGAGCTTGTTCCAAGACAGCTGGAGATGTTATACAGAGAAACTCTGCCTCAAACAAACAAACAAAAATGATAAAGAAGAGACCTCAGATGCCTCAAAATTAGGATTGAAAGTTGTGAACTGACATCTTGGTGCTCTTAACTGAACCTAGATCTTCTGTAAAACCATGTATCTGCCCTCAGCTCCAAAGTTTTCAATGTTATACTTAAAATAGCTTTTGCAGGTGTTTTAGATGACACCAAAATCAAGCTATAGATAGCTATAGATATGCTAAATGCAGTTGGATATTATATATAGCAGTATGTAGGAAAATGATTTTCACTACTTTTTCTAAGTGCTCAAAAATAATTATCTTTCTTTCATCTTGTTTAAAACATAAACTTTAGTTTACTGAAATGACATCAAAATTTAGCTGCTTTTATTTGGACTTTTTATTTGAAAACTCACTTGCCACACAATAATCTAGCTTTGTTTCTCTTGAAGATACAAGTTTTCTGACATAAAAGCAGTAGTTTAAGCATATTCCTATGAATTTCAAAACTAAAAAGTATATTTAAAAATATTATCTTATTTGAAACTTTGTGAAACTGAACTAATATCATTTATTTTCCCTCATTCACTGGATAATGGCTATATGAATGAAGGTGAATGCTATTGAATTAACATAAAATATGATATCCAAAATTAAACATGATAATTTAGGCATATTGGATTTTTATAAATACCTTATGGCATGTTAACATAAATATAAAAACTTTGTGAAAAATTGGTACCCTCTTTGAAAGCATTTACAATCTGAACGTCTGTATTCCACTTTAAAACTGTATATAATTAAATGTGTCTTAGTTAATTAAATTAATTGATTAATTGTTTAAAATAATTTAATTTGTTAATTGTTTAAAGATTTAAGCTAACTTCTATAAGAATGTTATTGATAATCTTTACACAGATAAAAGAGCAAATACCTGAAGCTATAAAAAAGATAATATTAAGAAAAATAAATCATATCATTCAATAGTCCTTTTATAAACTTTCAATGTAAATGCATAACTTTGATAAATAATATAAGCTTAAATCATATGCACATAAATATGAAAGATTAATTTTAAAATATTATTTTACTCAATTACATTATATTGTTTATTTCTTATATGAATTTTTATCCATTTTTGTTCTTTTATTTAGTTTTTCATGTATACTTCATCGAGTTTATCAGAAATGGGTTTCTGACTTGCAGGGAGCATAAAACAAAAGCAAATTCAGGAGACACAGAGAACAATAAAATTTCTTGTGTAGGAATGCAAATATCTTTCTTAATGAAGGCTAGCAAAAGGAAGTAAGATCTAGGGGTTCTAAAGATAATAAGTGTGCACCAAGTGGAAGAAAGGTCCACATCCCCAGAGCACATGAGAATTTCTCTGCCTTGAGCATGCTTTCAACATCTGTAAGTTTTATGTGCAAATGTCCTAATATGTGCAGAAAACACTCTTTGTCTTTGAAGTTTACAGTTTTAAGCTATCTCTGATTGACCTATCATTATATTTGCCTGTCTTTATAGGAAAAAATTCTTTTTGCAGTAGATGGCAAAGGAACTATTATAAACTAACCTGGTTTAAATATTAGTACCCTTTATGAGGTGGCAGAATTTCTTTCACAGACCACTCTCTTTCAGACATCACACACACACACACACACACACACACACACACACACACACACACATCCTAGTGCTAGGGATGACTGATTTCTTTTGATGCTGTTGGCCGGTGAAGTCCCATAGGCTTCTTCCTATTTGGTTTTTGCCAACATTCTTCCATACTCTCCAGAACTTGACGGTAAGATCCTATTACTAACGATAGTACATACTTAAGTCGTGGAAAATGGAGAATTCATGCTGATATTTCCCTAAAACCTTCATCCCTACTGGCTAGCTCTTGTGTTCCTGGAAACTGCTATTCTAGCATGTAGGAGAAAAGCAATCATCAATCTTAACAAGCTGTGAACTATGAGAGGGATAATAATGATCAGCCTAAGTTCCATAATGAAAATATAATACACTGTCTGCCAGTGGCTTTAAATATTAGCAGTTGACAGAATTTGATTATTAAGGTTGTACACTCTGTAATTTCTAAGAAATTAAATGCAAATTCCATGTGCATTACTAATATACTAACACACATATACAGAAAGGTGAGAAAAATTCCAGATATATCTTCCCCCTTCTCCTTATGTCAGTAAGGTGTAGACCTGTCACCTTGCTAATAGCTTTTAAGTATCTGATTCCTTTTTAAGGATTAGTCTTTTTCATTAGCACAACATAAGCTACACAAACTGGAAATCAAATGGACATATTACTACCATATAATTCAATAGAACATTAAAGTGTGCCAAGTGACATATTATTAAACGTAGGGAATGCAGTTGGTAATTACACTTAGTAAACTAATCTCATTCATACCAAAACAGTCTTCAGTCCTTTTCCTTTTATTCTATTGGTAATTTCTTTTTTTCCTGCCTTTTTAAAAGTTGATATATACTATACTAAAGTAAGGCATGTACATAATGTTTTAGTGTAAGATAATAAAATCACAACAATAAGTACTTCTAAATCTTCAGGTATTCATCATGCCTTGCCTGGGTACATTTCTACTTTTCTAGATTTTTTTTATATTAGTCATAGCTTGTTAATATATACTATCTACTATGCTTTATAAGTTCAATCCTAATTTCTCTCCAGGTGTGTCTTGATGTCCCTTATTTAATATTTCTATTTTTCTCAGCCTCCGGTGACAACAACTGCACTAAAGTTCTTCATGAAATCAACTCATAATTTCCCCATTTTCCTGAGAATATGAAATATTCAACTTTATGTGTCTGGATTACCAACTTTCACAGTTCAGAAAATGACAATATTTTTTGCTTTTCTAAGGACCAATAATATTATGTGCACAAGTTATTTCTTCCTCATGAATGTTTTGTTGATAGATATGTTGTTTGATTCTTGTTTTACCAGACATGCCCTTAGCATAGTGACACTGTGTTTCCCTGTTTTTTTTTGTGTGTGTGTGTGTGTAAAATTCATAGGTAATGCTATCATTTGAAGTGGGAGGGGCAATTATCCAGTTACTACTTCATTTTGAGATTACCAAACACTTCCTTATTATTAGTTGTAATATTTTGGTGTTTCAAGACAGGATTTCTCTGTGTAACTGTCCTGGCTATCCTAGAACTCGCTTTGTAGATCAGCCTGGCCTTGAACTCACTGAGATCTACTTCTGCCATACTCACATTTATAATTTATGATTTATAATTTATAATTCAGGCTCTTTGCCACTGTCAAGAATACCTTAGTGATGGTACTATGTTCCTTTCATTGCATCTCATCAGGTGATATTTGATATAAATCTATACAGCTATTAAAGTGTTTTTTTCAATTGCGAAGATTATAACCACATTTGATTGAATCATCAGTCAAGTTTTCGATACTTTTTCCATTGAAATTAATGCCCATTTAGGCCTGTCACCTTTATCTGCTGAGTCATCTCACCAGTTGACTGTTTATTTAGTAATATATATGACCACCCAGTGACTATGTTTTTTCTCGTTACCATGCTATGAATTTAGGAATGTATTAGTGGCTGTCATATAAGGTTTTCTGTTTCTTAAATGATTTAGAACATGTTAATATCATTATTTATTTTCATGTTCATATTATTACTGGTAATCAATAGAACAAGGTCTTTCTATTTAGATTACCAGCTCTCTTTTCCTGTCTTCATAATTATTAGACAATTTTATATTCAGGATCCACACAAAGTTTGAGAGTTACTGTAGACTTTCCATGACCAAATGATCACACTATCTTTAGCTAGATGAAAACATGATTTTTTTCTTTGTTCTTCTGTCACAAAATACATTCTACCACAGCCTTCTTTCCCTCACAACCTCCTAGTGCCCCCCCCACCTTGACTATCTCCCAAATTCATTTTCCTCGTTTTTCTTTCAGAAAAGAACAGTCTTCCCAGTGATATAAAGTAAACATGGCATAAGAAGATGCAGTAAGACTAAGAATAAACGCTTATATCAATAAAAGATAAAGAACCTATAGAATGAAAAGGGTTCCATGAGCAGGGAAAAGAGTCAGAGATACCTCTATTCCCAATGTTAAGAGTCCAACAGAAACTCCAAGCTAAACAACCATGGCATGTTTACACACCCATGAAGGCTCCATGACTGCCACTTAGTCTCTGTTAACTACTATGAGTATTGCTTCATTGACTCTGTATGCCATGTTCAGGAATCTTTGATCCAACTTGCTTCTTCCCCCTCCTTAACTCCTAATTTTGGGTGTGAGCCTCTGTTTTTACTCCCATCAGCTGCTGGAGAAAACCCCTCTGATGATAATTGGGGTAGGCACCGATGTATGAATATAGCAGAATATAATTAAAACCATTAATATTTGGTTTTGTAATTCCTATTTGGTTCTACTTTGGGTCTCTGATCCACATAGCCTCTTGATCTTGGTGATTCAGGCACTGTCTTCAACTTCCTCTTATGGTTTGGACCTCAACTTAGACCAGTCATTAGTTGGCCCCTCCTACAAGAGTTTGGTGGTACTAGAAAGAAAAAAAAATCATTCAAAGCGAATCAACCCAGACACAGAAAGACAAACATAATAAGTACTCACTTAAAAGTGGATATTAGTTGTTAGGTAAAGGAGTAAAGGATAATCACATTGTAACCTACAGATCCAGAGAAGTTAGATAAAGAGGAGAGATGTCAGGGTGAATTTCATAGATCTCCCTGAGTAAGGTAAAGAGCATAGAGTTTGTGGGTAGACACAGGGAGTAGAGAGGTGGATAGAGATGGGAACAAGTGGGGATGGTTAGGTAGAGCAGTATGGAGAGAGAGAGAGAGAGAGAGAGAGAGAGAGAGAGAGAGAGAGAGAGAGAGAGGGAATAGGGAGAAAGGACAGGAATATGTGGATATTTAGGGGACAATGTGGAAACTTATTGTAATGATAACTTCTTGTATCCTATGAGGGTGACCCTAGCAGGGACTCCTAGTAAGGGAGGAAATGGAACCTGAACCAGCCATCTTCTGCAACCAGGCTAGGCTCTCAGCGGTGGGACTGAGACACTAACCAAGCTACAAAATCTATTACATACAAGCTGTCCCTCCCATGAGATGGGCTGGGCAATGGCTACGAGCTTTTGGGAGTGGCCAACCAATGACAACATAGTTTCTTTTAGCAGAATACTATACTTATAAATCAAAAGCTACATTGTATTTATTTTCATAATGATAATACTCTCATTGCTTTCAAACTGTTTAAAAAGATAGTTCTAGATAATGCAACTATTAAATGAATACATATATATAGGTGAATTAAGTTTATATCATTCACTAAGATAACTGTTCATCTATCATCTATCTATCTATCTCTATCATCTATCTATCTATCTATCTATATATCTATCTATCTATCTATCTATCTATCACAGTATCATTTTGGTTTTCTCCCCTTTTTGTTATTCTTACAAAATTCTTTACACTGAATAGTAAATTCCATGCTATTATCTTTATGATATGTATTCGCTTGATAAAAATTAATGTTTATCATTTAAAACCCCTCTAACAGTTCTACTCCCTGTCTACGCTGTGAATTCTCTTGGTACCTCTAAATGGATATCTTTTTCTCATAGTCGATAACTTGTTTTATATGTTTTAATGTGGAAATGTCAATTTTACACATCTTATGATCATACAATTTCACTAGCTAAAATTTTTTTGTTTGCCTACTTTACTGAACACATGTAAAAGTTTTGTTGACTGAATGTCATACAGGATTAAAAATTTGCACTCTCATATGCAAACTATACTTTACTGAAGCTGTTTTTGGACTGAGAAATATTCTACAACAAAATGTAGCAGTTTCCCATGCAAATAGTATATTAACACACAGCTGAAGGTTCAAAGACATATTTTTATATGTATTTTAAAATTTTCTTATGGTTACTTAGTATTTATGAAACAAATCACATATGGATCTTAAATAGGATAGTTGTCATGGTTTGTCTAGTAATGGAATTTTATTTATTTTTAAATATATAAATAAATATATTTCAATGTATGTATAGTATGCATATGCATGTATAATGTTGAATTTACAGTAAGTTAGTGAATTACTCCAGCTCATTTCTTTTTAAAGAACACGTTCTGTGAAATTGCAATTTCATTTAGAAATGCAGTGATCAGAAAACAAATACTGAACTGAGACTGAAAGTATAGATCTTTAATTAAGATATTTCATTTGAAGGCTGGGTGGTGGTTGTGCACACCTTTAATCCCAGCACTTGGGAGGCAGAGGCAGGTGGATCTCTGTGAGTTCGAAGTCAGCCTGGTCTACAGAGCAAAGAGCTACACAGAGAAGCCCTGTCTCTAAAAACAAAAACAAACAAACAAAATTACTTGGTTCAAAAGCAAAGCTGTCATTTTGTTTGTGTTCTGTAAGTTTCTAAAAGCCACTTTCTAAGAGTTGATGATTAAAGACTTCCTGCCACTCTCGTCTCTGATCAACATAAAATCTGTTCTGAATAGAACATGCTGCTGTCATGGAGTTTACATCAAGTGTTTGCTAATAGTATTCCAATAGTAGGCAAAATTCTTTTATCTCCCTAAACAATATTAACAAATGTTTTTAGAGAACCTAAAATGCAGTTGTTTATGGAGGTTTTCATTACTGTACCTAAAAGAGCTGTTCATGTCTAACAGTCCTTGCAAAACAAAATGGTTATTCCAAGTTCATTTATTTATGTTTGTTAAGACATATGGATATTCTCTTACTTGAGTTTTTTCTGCTCTATATCTCCTTTATCTCTTTAATGAATCTCCCTTGAGCCAATTTGAATAAGAAAAAAATGTTAAAAGACAAATATTTGTCAGGAGTATAGTAAAAGATACACATAGCTGTGAGTATCTGGGAGAGCAGCTTGTGTTTGCCAGCAAACTTGCCAGAAGGCACATTTAAATTTTTTTTTCCTAAACCTTTTGCATTTGACAAAGAATGCCCACTGCTTCATGTCTGTCAAAGGAAATAGTCTTCACTTTATTTACTCTTTCCCATAGCCCTCTAAACACCTTAGCAATAACTTATTTTTTTCCTCTTCATGCCCTGCTTGAGTCAGTTGTCAATATCTATGTTTTGCTCTCCCTGGCTTCAGAAGACAGATGTCCTTGATTTTAGTAGACCGGTGCTGATTCCTAGTATCAAAGGCGATTCCACCATCTATCACCTTCAAAGACAACTCAAAGTAACCTTTCATCCTTCTTCCTGGTGGACCATCATTACAGAAACTTGAATTTTTAATGCTACAGCCCTGCTGACCAACGCATCTGAACACACAAGAAGTAGTGTATGCAAAACTCTATCCAACTGTTTCTCTTGCTGGGTGATGAATCCGATATCCAGTACAGAGAGGTAGGACATTTTGATGTCTCAGTTTGAATTGGAGCTTTGTTGTTTTGGCACCAGATATAGAAAAACCTAGGGAAAATGGTGAGTTTACAAAGTTGTATAACATCATGCTTTCTAAGTGGAAAATAATGAGTCGCAAAAATACTGTAAGCTTGTAAAGAGAGTTGCTCAATACTTTGGCTATATACTAATATTTTATATATGTTGTTAGGCTCAACATGCATTATTTGAGATGTTCTTATGTATACTGAATGCCTAATTAATTATTATGCATTTAAAGATACAAAATATTCATTTAGGAAATTATAGTCAAATATGCTTTGAAAAATATCTTTCAAAACTTTATACATATGCCCACCCCCACAAAATCAATTATCATAGAAAATTAGGTCCATACTCTCTTTGTATTTATCAACAAATTACAGCTCATTTAATCTCAATATTTATTGATGATTTGGAACTAATTTTGGAAATTGATATTATTGTCAAAACCAAATATTTTTAAAATGTAGACAATAGATTAAGAGAACCCTAAAGTGTTTCTTTGAGTGCTTTCTTTAGCACAAAATAGATGTAATTAAAGGAGAACAGCTAAATGAGACATACAATTTTCCACATATGTACATCTAAATAATAGTAATACTTTAAAGAATATACTCCAGGCCGGGCGGTGGTGGCGCACGCCTTTAATCCCAGCACTCGGGAGGCAGAGGCAGGCGGATCTCTGTGAGTTCGAGACCAGCCTGGTCTACAAGAGCTAGTTCCAGGACAGGCTCCAAAACCACAGAGAAACCCTGTCTCGAAAAACCAAAAAAAAAAAAAAAAAAAAAAAAAAGAATATACTCCACAAAATACAGATATTTGGCTTAACTGGACCTTTTCTCAATGAGCAACATGACATGAAAATGTCCTCTAGAGAAAAAAAATGTTACAAACTACATAGCTTCATGACATTGTTTATGGGTACTGTTTCACAGTCTTTCAGTCACTCATCTTAATGAAAGCCTATTACCTTCAAATACTATGTTGTGTACTTAGTATCAGTCAGTTAAAGAATGAAAAGTTTCTACTTTAAAGGCAAACTTAATACATTATGACACTGTAGATTTATGCGAGGGAGGAGATGAAGAACTCTGCGTCAGTCTCCTACCATACAAGATAGAAGTTGTAAAAACAATTCCACCTGAAGGTTAAAGATAAATTATTTAATTTTCTCTCCGTAGCATAAGTTAATAAATGTTACTTATCCTATTGCCATCTTTTACTCTGAATCTCTCTGGAACATCACATTCAACATCATTGGAATCCTACTTCATAAGACAGGAGGCATGTATTTTAGACCCAGTCAAGTTACTTAATACCTGTATAAACAGTTCTAATTGATAAACTGGAAAAATATAATTTATCAAGAGTTAAAATTTACTGGCTTCACATATGACAATTTATGGTGACTTGCATCAAGCAAAAATAAATAAAAATACCCCATAAAATATATAAATCATAAATCCTGTTGTATAAAAGAGTAATGAACAGAGAATCAGAAGGAATCTAATATTACCAACAGATTAACCACTTAATCACAGACTATGAAGCAAAGAATAATATAAATCCTAGTCAAGAGAAACAAGAGAAATAAAGAAAAATGACAGAACAAGTTCAAATGTGTATTTGGAAAGTAAAATAGGGTAATCTCTCAGCCAATATGTCTTGGAGAAATGATACCAACAATGATTATATTTTTCAATATAATCTTAGATGGCAGTAAAAATAATGACTAGTTTGTATGAAATTCATCAGATGACAGACTTTTTTTTTTTTACAATAGTTCATGGAAAAAGATGTTTACATTATTTTCTGGAAAAACTCTTTTAAAAATGAATTGTAGATAGAATATATTTTCTGCTACAAACACTTTGTTTTGATTGATCTAGAACTTAATGATACAATATATTTCTCATTTTCAAAATGTGCAATTTATATAAACTCACAATCCAATTATTCATTGGTTAATTCATTGAAGACTTTCAACATCTTGTGTCTTGTTTATTGTAGAATATATGTTTAACTATGCAAAGATGTTTTGCATTTGTTTAACTATGTAAAGATGTGTAACTATTTTAGCACCTGATTTGTCTAATAAAAAGCTGGATAACAAATAGTGAGGGTGGAGATGTTCGCATAACTTCTGGGTAGTGGAGAAAGTAGGAAGAGGAATTAAGGATCAAAAGGGGAAGAAAGAAAAAAATGCCAAGAAGATCCTGTGTGCTATGCAGTCTGACATAGAGGAAATGGAAAGAAGGAAATACAGAATGAAAGAAAAGGGAAAAAACTCAAAGTGAAATACAGACAAATAGAAATAGGTTAATTTAAGTTAGAAGAGCCAGTGGGACAAACCTAAGCTAATGCTATGAATTTATATTTAAAAAATGAGTCTCATGTCTTTATTTGGAATCTTCTTGGTGGCTCATAGAATATGCAAACTTGTTTTATTTTTCATACTCACATAATTGATTTTACATGGAAATGTCAGTTTATAACAAAGCAACTACAAACGATCACATATTTATGTTGGTATGCATTTATACTGTATAGATGATTCTAAGTGAAGTATATGTAGCCCATAAGTAGTTTGAATTGGAAAGATGCCAGGTGGAAGGCCTCCAGTTTAAATTACAAATCATACACATTTTACATTTTGTTAATCAAATTAAAAATGATTCCAATAATCATAAATTTGTGCATCTCATACGAATTAAATTTTTTCGATATGATATTAACCTGGAGATACTGTAAAACATATAAAGTATAATCCATTTCAAGAGGGCTACAGAGTGGCACTTTTCTATAAATCTAGTGTGTCTTTATTAATTCTTTTATAGGAATCGGAAGAGAAGTTTTTCCTCGGGCAACTTTTAAAAGGTGAGATTAAGGTCATCAGTGAAAGTAAAACACAAAACCCCGAAAAACAAAGTATGCCCATTTAATCAACTTGTCAGAAAAAGAAGCATGATATACTTCTGTCAGAGAAAAGAAGTACTCAACATAACCTCATATGTATTTGCTGCCCAATACTTCATGAAATATGTTTATTTACTGAGTTCATGTTTTTGCTTTTCTTCCTTTGGATAGTTGGATTCATGTCCTTAAGTAGTGACAAACTGATTTATAAATTACAGAGATCATGCTGTGTTGGATAGATTTTAGAATTTTGAACTTCAATCTTAATACAGCTAAAAGCATTCTCTGCCTGATCTTTCTTCTTGTATATCTCATTATGGTCCCAAAGTAAATTGGTGTTGGATATAGATGAGTGTAAAAGAGATGAGTAGCTATTGATGTGCTAGTTGCTGCAATGTGACACACATTGTCTTTGTCATTACCGCTATCCTTTCCACACAGCAAGACATTGCCAAACTCTTGAAGACTGGATGGTTCTTATTGCAAGTGAGAACATTGTCTAAGTAGCAAACAATTAGTTTAAAACAACAGATATATTGCCTCCATGGACAGCTAAATTTGGGAGTTGAGTAAAACAATTCGCAAGTATTCTAAGCATCTATAGCTGAAATACTAATATCAACATATCTTTTTTTTTTTAAAAAAAAAAAAGCAAGCAATATATGTACTTCTGGGGATAAGTTACCTCATCCGGGATTAACTTTTTTCCTAGATGAATCCATTTACCTGAGAATTTTATGATTGCATTTTTCTTAAGAAATAAATAGTATCACATTGTGTAAATATATCCTATTTTCACTATATATCCATTAGTTTATGGACAAATAGGCAGTTTCCAGTTTCTAGCTATTATGTTATTATCAATAGAAAAATATGAAGATGGAGGCACAAGTATCTCTGCAGCAAGGTAGAGAGTATTTTGTGCATATGACTAAGACAGGTGTATCGGGAGTTATGGAGGTCAGACGCTTAAAAGAAATCCCACATTAGCTCAGAAACGAGAAACAGGCATTTATTAAGGGGTAAACTCATAAATCAGAATTCTCCACTTGACTAGTTGAATCACGTGAACTAAAAGAGCAGCCAACTGGGCGTGGAGCAAGGGGAATGAGCGAGAAGGAGCACATGCAGGCTCGGCTTCCCCGTAAATAGTAAGAGAGACCATGCCCCAGTAGGAAGGCTAATACAAGCTGTAATACTTCCTACAGCACCTCCACCTTTTTTTTTTTTAAAGAAGAGAGTTCTAAGCCTAAAACAAAATCATATACAACAAGAACAAATATCCTATTTTAACTAGCTTAAGTCTTGTATATTAAAAAACTTGTCCAAGTAATGAGAGGAAAGTAACTACACTTATTTAGTCTTTAACCCCTTTAAAGATCCGAGAAGGGAAATAATATTACTTGAGTAAACAGGAAGTGCAATTGAGAAACTTCTGAAATGTGCAACAAATGAAGAGACAACTGGTTACCTGGGCAATCACCCAAAGTCTCATTTGCAATGTTGAAGCAACCAACTTTGGCTAAGACCTAACGTAACTGACATACCATTTTTAAAGGCAAGAAACTTTTCAAAACTATTTTATCCTGTCTTGGCAGGATTTGACAGTCCTGTTTTATCCATTTACGGATACTATGCATCTTTGTCAGTGGTTGAGGTATGGGCACAAAGGCCAGTTCTACCAAGAAGAAAACAAGCTCCCAGTGGAGTGTCTTTGGTGCTCAACATTCTCTCAGGAACAGATCAGTGTTGCCAGGACCGATTGTGTTTCACTACCACAGAACTCTAAGTTAAATTAAATGCCATTATTTACAGCTCTTTGAAGAGATTGAAGATTATCTATATAGAATATAATCTCTATGTATCTAAAGAACCTGAGTAGTCTAACTATAAATATGACAAACATAGATGACTATTGATCTATAATTCTTAATACTTATCTAACTAAAAGACTAAAGCAATAAACAACTGTGCAATAAATGAGGACAATGACCTCAAAATGTATACAATGTATAAGCATCTTGATCAAAGGTAGAAATATATACTGCAATATGGTATATATACACACAAAACAATGTTTTAAACAGAGGTGGAAGAATAAATGCATAAGATATTTAATATAATTTAACTTTGTATCAACGTAGAAGAATCTCTATCAATATAATTGTACATAAACAATAACTCACAAATACCAATCTATTATCACATCATCTAATTTTCTCTCTTTTTAAAAAAGATCCCTGAGCTTATAAAATTCCTCCCCCAACCCTCAACCATATACCCACTATAATCAATCCCTAAATGATGTCCCTAATCCTGAGGACACACTTTGCTGGGAGAGGAGACGTCATCCTCTAGAATTATTTGGACTTAAAATTGATCTATTTTTAGATTTTTTGAAGACTCTCAGAGAGATGTTACATAATTAGTAATTGTTGAGTACGAATGGAGGGACCTTCCAAAGAAAGAAAAATAGAATATGGTTTTATAAAGTCATTAAAGGATAATTAAAACAAGATATTTATGTATAAGGGGATGGTATTTCAAGGTAGAGTATTAACAGGGAGAAATATAATAAACAATAAAGAATCTTTTTCAAGCATTTATGGAAAACCACACTGTAGAAGCTCCCTAAAATATGCTTATAGAAAAGGAGTTTAAATAGTGTTTCCATATAGTGGGAAAATAATACTCCAACAAGTAACATGTGTTAACAAATAAACCTCCCAGTACCAAGGATAGGTTAAATTTTCTTGACCTGTTCATCAAAGGTATACTATTCACCTTCCAATTATTTGTAAGGCTGTAAGATACCTTCCACTACCCAATAGCAATGTCCTATTGCTCAAGAAACCACATACTTACCCATAAAACATGGAGAAACTGAGCTGGTTCTCAAATAGAAGTTCCTACTGACTTTCATTCAAAGTGCTAAAAGGTACTATACATTTTATCAGAAGAATAAAATACTTATCATTAACACCTAGCTGGAAGTCATGACAGCTACAATAGTGATTGATCTACCTGTCCCATGTTCAGTGGTACAATTGTGCCACACATGATACATCCATAATGAATGTCTTTTTAAATTAGATTAAAGCTTTCCTCATGATATGGAAACTATAACACTATTGATGAGAACAAAAACTAGAAAAGAAAGGTGGACAAAACTCCCAGTACCTAAAAAATGCTATTTACTATTGATTTCCGTTTGAGAGAAAATCAATTTTTAATTGAATGACTGTAGTTATATCAACTATATTCCTGGACAGGCTTCCTACTCAGGAGTAGTTGGCCAACACATGACAGAATCAATTTGTTTGCTTTTGTTCTTTATTTTTCCAGGAGTCTACTTTTTATCTACACATTAACAATGATCATTTGAGAACTTCAAAACTGAAAAGTCCATGTTCCAGTGACTATGTCAGAGGAGCAGTAGGTAGCATATGAACCTCAGGTTTCAGCCAACAGGAGGGAAATAACTGAATAAATAATAAATCTCGGATAGCCAAAGTCCTGAGACCAAAGATGGCAGAACGTTTTTGTTTTTGTTTTTGTTTTTTTTGCTTTTGCTGTACCTTCATATGTTCATTCTGCCATCTTTCTCTGTTATCTGGCATGTTGTGAATGGGTATGGTGAGATCCCCACTGCCTATATTGTAGTGTGTTTATCTCATGGAAAATACTGGGAATTCCTGCAGAACAACCCTTTTCTAGACTATAATTATGTATTACTCATTGGCACAGGAGACTACTTCCTTTATATAACCCCAGTAGCACAGTCACTGAGAGAAAAAAATTATAAATGAGACCTCCTGAAACTGAAAAGCTTCTCTAAAGCAAAGGACATGGTCAACAAGACAAAATTGCAGCCTACAGAATGCAAAAAGATTTTTAGCAACCACACATCAGACAGAGGACTGATTTTTGAAAAATACAAAGAACTCAAGAAATCGGTCATCAAATGAACAGATAATCCAGTTTTAAAACATTGAGTACAGACTTAAACAGAGAACTATCAACAGAGGAATTTAATGCCTGAAAGACACTTAAGGAAATGCTCAACATCCTTAGACAGCAAAGAAACGCAAATCAAAACAACTCTGAGATTCTAATTTACACCTGTAAGAATGGCCAAGATCAAAAACACTGATGAAATCTTATGGAAAGAATGTGGGGTAAAGGGAACACTCCTCAATTGTTATTGGGAGTGCAAACTGGTACAGCCCCTTTGGATATCAGTATGGTGTTTTCTCAGAAAATTAGGAAACAACCTTCCTCAAGACCCAGCAATAACAATTTTGGGTATATACCCAAATGATGCTTAATTGTACCACAAGGACATGTGCTCAACTATGTTCATAGCAGAATTGTTTATCAAAGCCCAAACCAGGAATCAACCTAAATGCCCCTCCACCAAAGAATGGATATTGAAAGTATGGTACATTTGCACAATGGAATATTACCCAGCAGAAAAATTAATGACATCTTGATATTGCAGGCAAATAGATAAATCTAGAAAACATGATATTGAGTGAGGTAACCCAGACTCAGAAAGACAAATACCATATGTACTCACTCATAAGTGGCATTTAGACATAAAGCAAAGAAAAACCAGCCTATAATTCACAATCCCAGAGAACCTCGACAACACTGAGGATCCTAAGAGAGACAAATATGGATCTAATCTACATGGGAAGTAGTAACAAGCAATATCTCCTGAGTAAATTGGGAGCATTGGGACCATAGGGGAGGGTTGAATGGAAGTGAAGAGGAACGGAAGGGAACAGAGAAAAAAATATACCCCAATAAAATCAATTAAAAAAAAGAAAAGAAAATGAATGCTTAATTTCAAACCACTGACTCTTAAGAAGCCCCATATTCTGCCCAGTAATGGTGATCTTCTCAGGACTGGAAAATCACTTTTGAATGTCCAATAACTCATACATTTATTCAAGACAGGAAAATAGCTTCCCAGTAACATGTTGTTGCTTATCTAAATGCAAGCACATTTGTTTCTGTTTCCACTTGTTTCTGGTTTTCCCAGCTTTTATTGTTTCTAATCTTTCACAATCATTTGCATTAGCACATTGCCATCTGACAATACTGAGCTACTGATACTAGCAGAAGTAACTGAATTTAACTTTCTTTCTTATTTTTTGTTTTGTTTTGTTTTACTCTTCTCTCATCTTTATACATCCCTACTCCATCTTCCCCTTCCTCACTCCTCCTATCCACTTTTGGGAATTCCACAAAAATACCATGATATACAACCATAAGGTATACACAGAGGACCTAGCTCTGACAGGGTCTATTTGTCACCTCAGTCTTTGTGAACCTCTATTACCCTGATTAGTTGATTCCGTGGACTAAGTTCTAGTAATGTCCATGACCACTCTGGCTATTACAATCTTTCCTATTCCTCTTCTGTGGGGTCCTACTGGCTATGCCTTTTGTTTAGCTATGGATCCCCATATAAGCACCCATCAATTACTAGATGAAACTCTTCCTATGTCACTAGGGCTAGGTATCAATCTATGTGTATAGCAAACTTTATTAAGAATCATTTCATTGATTTTTTTTCAGTCATATTTGTTTTCATCCAGAGTCACTGCTTACCGGCAGTATCAGGTATGGGCTTTCTCTCTTGTCATGGGCTTCAAAGACCAGTCATTGATTGGCCATTCCCACAATTTTTACACCACCATTATCCAACACATCTTGCAGACAGGACAGATTTTAGGATAAAAGTTTTGTGGCTGTGCTGATGACCTAGTGCCAGTGCTAGGAGTCTTGCCTGGCTAGGGAAGATTGGTACTTAGAGCTCCTTATCTCCCATCATTTCACTATGCTCAATCTCTTGGATTTTAGGGAGTTTCCACTGCACACGATTTCTACATCATCCCCCAAATGTTCCCCAAATCCAGTAGTCTCTTCCACTACTCTCTCCCTCTATCCTTCCCAACCTCAATCTGTTTGTTCTGATTCCCTTCCCTTATTACTTCACTCATAAAAAAAATAAATAAATAAACTGCTTACTCGGTCTAGGATATGGCCCCCTCATTCATTTACATCTTCTTCAGTGCGGGTTTTTGATGTTGACCTTCACTGCTTAAGCTTGACTGCTCTGGAACTTGCTCTGTAGATGAGGCAGACCTCAAACCAGCCTCTGCCTTCCCAATACTGGAATTAATGTTGGGTTCTGCAACAGCTGTCTCTAAGCTTCTCTTTAATTTCTTTTCACAAGCTAGAAACTTAGCTGATTCTGATTGAGATTGGCCTGTCTCTGCCTCCATTCTGCTGGGGATTAAAGCTGTATGCCATGACAGCCCTTACTAAACTTTTTCTTTTATTATTTTTTATAAGTTGGAAATTTAGTTGGATGGGATATTGCCCTGAGGTCAGCACTCCTTTTATTTCATTTCCTAAGTAATTTATCACCTTGAATATAGGATTTAGCTCCAAATACTTCTAGTTTTTAGTGCCTCTTTTCTCTTCAAATATTTTTCCTTGCTCATGTTGCTCCTTTTTATTATATATCTTAATGAGAATTAACACTAGCAACCACATCACAGAGTCCACACTAGGCTCTTTTGAGAAGCTCTGCCAAGAGAATTCATCCAAATATCTTCACTTTAGTCTTAGCCAGACTCTTTGGACAAGGACAAGAACTAGCCACAACCTTCACCAAAATACTACAAAACCGGTCTTTAGAATGTTAGTCAGACTAACATTCTTCTCCCTTGAAATCTCTTGATCCCCAAGGCTAAAATCATTCTAAGCCTCATTGTTCTTCATGCTCCTCCTAGTGTAACCAATTAGGCAGTGCTTAAAGCTTCCACTGCTTTCACAACCCAAAGTACAAAAATACAAATTCTTCCAAGCAAATATATGACCAGCTGTCAGAATGTCTAAGATAAAAAAACACAAGCAAAATCTTATGCTTGAGAGTGTGTGGAGCAAGGGGAAACTTGAATTGTTCTTGGGAATGCACACTTCAACAGGCACATTGAAAGTCACTGTGGTAGCTTCTCAGAAAACTGAGAATCAGTCTACCATAAGACCCAGCTATAACACTGTTGGGAATTTACACAAAGAATGCTCAATCATACCACAAGGACATTTGTTCAACTATGTTCATAGCAACATTATTTGTAAAAACTATAACCAGGAAACAACCTAAATGTATCTCACAAGAGAAATGTATGTAGAAAATGTAGGAATATTACACAATATTACTTAATTGCTAAAACAAGGACATCAGGAAAATTAAAGGCAAATTAGGGGAAATAATAAATCATCCTACATGAAGCAACTCATCCCAAGAAAGACAAAAAAGGTATGTAGTCACTTATAAGTAGATATTAGCTATAAAATAAAGGATAGATATGCTACAATCCACAGACCCAGAGAGAGTATATAAGAAGGAGGTTTATTGGGGTCATGCCTGAATCTCCCTGGGAAGGGGAATTAGAAGAGATTTCATGATTGGACTGAGGGTGGGTAGGGATAGGAACATGAGTAATCAGGTTGAGGAGGTGAGGTGGGAAGTACTGAAAAAAAAAACTACTGGAAAGGGAAGCATTTCAAGGTTAGGTAACAACCTGCTGTAATGGAATCTAAGAGAAGGACCCAAGTGAAGACTCCTAGCAATGACAAATACATAACCTGAACTGGACAACTCCTGTGACTAGATTGGTTCCTAGACCAACTGTCATCACAGGGGCTTCATCATGCAACTCACAGAAAAAATGCAGACATACAATAATTAGGTGGAGTTTGGGAAATGGTGCAGAAGAGGGGAGAAAGGATTATAGGAGTCACAGGGGTCAAGGACACACACACACACACAAAAAAAAACTCATAGACTCAACTCATCTGGGCTTATGGAAGTTCACAGAGACTAAATAGAATACCAGAGAGCATACACAGTACTGACCTAGGCGCTTTACATATTTGTGACAGTTGTATAGCTTGGTCTTCTTGTAGGACTCCTAACACTGGAAACAGTGACTGTCTTGAACTCTATTACTGGGTTTTGGGACCCTTATATTTAGTAGCTTTTCTGAGCCTTATTTATGGGGAGGTGCTTAGTCGTGTACAACTTGATATGCCATGTTTTGCTGGTACTCATGAGAGACCTACTCTTTCCTAAAGAGATATGGAGGAAAAGTGAAATGGGGAATGGGAACAGAGAGGTTTTCAGGGGGAGGAACTGAGAGAAGAGAGAGGGGAAACTATGTTCTGAATGCAAAATTAAGAAATACAAGTTTAAGGAAAAACAAAACATGGTCACGTGTATAACAGCAATATCTCAGTCCTTGGTAGCAACTTCTGTCTTAGTTTGGGTTTCTATTAATGTGAAGAGACACAAGGATGAGTACAATTTTTATAAAGTAAAATATTTAAGTGAGGCGGTAACATACAGTTTCTGAGATATAGTTCACTATCATCATGGAAAGGATCATGGTGACTGGGTGTATGGTGGCATGCAGGCATAAATGATGTTGGTAAATAAATTCTACATATTTGATTTACAGGTTACAAGAAGTGAACTGATATACTGAGTGTATCTTGAGCATGTATGAGACCTCAAAGCCCACCTTCACAGTTCATATTCTCTCCAACAAGATCACACTGAGTTCAACAAGGTTATACCCCTCATTAGTGCCAGTCTCTGGAGTGCCATTTGCTTTCAAAACACAACAGTATTCACATGTTGTGTATAAGCAACAGAACACAAATCAATTGAAAAGAAATTTGGGATTACATTTTATTTTGATTATAATCATAATCAGATTATTCGGCACATGTCAACATAACTCTTCATTTAGGAACTTGCATTGCTAAAAGTAAATTGATACTTAATTATAACTATTAAGTAGCAATTTTCATCAAATTAACATCCAGAAAATTAATGCAACTAACAAATAGAATATAAGGTTTTGAAAGTGTATTCAAGTTTTGCATATAATTTTCCAAAGATATTGACAGAAACAGCCATTTTAAATAAATATTTTGTCTTGGTCTTTGAAATATGCATAGGGTGGACAATATTCTTTTTTAAAGAAATATTTCTATTAAGGATACGATATTAATTTTAAAATCCAAGATCATACACTATTTTATGAATATTTGATTTTGTTGCACTATTTCATTATTTTATATCTATACTTGAAACATAATATTCAATAGAGGAAACACTGGAGTATGTTCTATATTTCATTAAAATATGAATTATTGCTATTTTCCTATAAGAGTTAAGGCAGAAAATCCATAGTTAGAAGATCATCATAAATGATCTCATTAATTATTAATTGAAAAATATAATTGGTGTGATAATTTTATCAAGGACATGTAACATTTCATCTCAACAATAAACATGATTCTACATAGAAAAGCATCAAAACTATCACTTATCAAAACAAGAGTTTATTCCTGTGAATAGCCAAACTTGCACACTTTTTTGTCTTTTTGCTTTTTAGACAGTATTTCACCAAATACTCTAGGTTCAACCAGAGCTACATTTCTCTGTACCCACATCCTCAGTACTGGGATTCTACATGTATATAAGCAGCCTGGCTATACTTCTCCTTTAAATATACATGTGATACACAATATATACATGTAATTGACAGCAAGTTCTATTTATACTGGCTTTATTATATTGCAAAGAATAAATGCCCTCTTCAATAGAAGGGGTTACCAATATAGTCACTTTTGGTGTATTTGTTCAAAGAAAAACTCCCTTACACTAAGTCTCAGCAAAGATTAAAGTATATTCAAAGCAAGAATTTAAAATTGTAAATTTTGTGATATTAGGACATGTTGTTTAAAACAGAATAGTGTTAAAAAAATAACAGAGCAAGGGTAAGTCTGACTTGTAAATACTTTTGTGCTCTATATTGAGTTTTTCGTCCAAAGAGATCCTGTTTATTTGAGATAATGGTGACAATAATAATTAATATTTTGAGATAATTTTACATCATTTTACTATCATCTTAATAAATAAATATGTTAGAAATTCATTAAGCCCACTTACCTTCTTTGGTTGTTAAGTTTAGTATATGCTTCCTGAATTAAAGAATTCCTGGAAACCAATTCTTTCTTAATGTATCTATGGAGATATTCCAATAGGAGATTGGCAAGGATTCATTTGACTCTGATGGGATAATATGTATGGTTGGGAAACAATCAGTGGGCAAGTTGAGATCAAACATTAGAAACTGAAGTACTGTCTTATCTCTCTCTTGGAGTTTACAATCTTTCCTTACCTTTTCCTGAGCTTCAGATGTTCAGGTTCCAGACTTAGAATTCAACAGCATGCTTCAACAGACCTCCAGTTTCTAGCATTTAAGGTTCCACGGAGAGTTGCACCATTACCTTCCCTAATGGTGATTCTCAGTGAACCCTGATTGCTCTTAGGGCTGACGAGGGAGGGGGACTTGATTGGGGGAGGGAAATGGGAGGTGGGGGTGGGGAGGAGGCAGAATTCTTTAATAAATAAATAAATAAATAAATTAAAAAAAATAAAAAAAATAAAATTCTAAAAAAAAAAAAAAAAAGAAATAGTCTTGGTTTTCTGACTGCAGAATCTCTGTTGTGGAAACCCAAGCGTGTATAATTGCAAGAGCCTACTACTGTAATGGATTTCTTTCTATCTATCCATATTGTCTCTATGATCTATTTACCTATAATATTACATTTGCCTATTATATTATATATATATACCTATTATAGCTATCATTTCTGTCTCTGTCTACCTGTCACCTGTCATCCACTCATCTATTTATCTATCTCACACCCACACTAATGACCAATTAAACCCTGATAAAAAAGAAATTAAGACACTAAAATAAATTACCCTGTAATACAGACATTATAATTAGAGAAATGATATTAAAAAATATCATAACAAAATAATGTTTCTGGGTTTGGACAGGAGTCTCATTTCCCCAAACCTCTGTATGACATAAAAAGAATTTACCAAATTTTCACCAGAGAGACGCCCTAAGTACCTTCAAGTCTTTTGCCTGGTTCATGGGGCTTGCAAGAAGGTTTTGACATTTGATTCAAACAAACTCTTCTTCACAAATATGAATGACTTTAAAGGTTTCTTTTATGTACCACATCTTAAAATATGTTAATAATGTCTGAAAATAGCAAATTAGCTTTTCAGAATCTTTTTCTTGTTTATAATATTTTTACATTTTTAAGTTTTATAAGCTTAATTTTTGTAAATAAGCCACAAACATCTGAGAGCTTGGTTAGTTGAAGATATTTAAGACTTTCCACCTTAGGAAGAATGTAACCAAAGTATTGTAACAAAGGACATTATTATTTAGTTATTACCTCAAGAGGTAAGCTGGTATGAACCCACAAAGACAGTAACTAGCATATTGCTTCATAAAACCCATGTCCAGCCATGTCAGATTAATTTCTATTGCATTTAAAAAAATGCTTTCCAAAGTGATACTATTCAGCATTCAGTTCCAAAATCTTCTCTTCATGGCTGTGATTGACATCTGAGAAACAGATTGCTTTGTCAGCTCTTGTCATACCCATGTCAAGAGCAGTGCCACTGGAACGACTTTCTGCTGGCAAATGACAAAATCATCCCTTTAAATTATGACATGGAAAATATGTAGTTAATTATTTTAGAAACACTTATTAGGACCTCCAGAGTGCTGTCACTGGTTTTGCCTAGGACCAATTGACCTTTAGAAATCTATCACTTTACTGTTCTTCATTACTTACATATAGTTGAACAAATTATCTATTTCTTTCTTATATACTATAATGCTTTAATGATTCTTTGGAAATTTTAAATCGGACTCCCCAATTCCACTCACCTTCCAGTCACTCCCTCTATGCCCCTCACCCTGTTTCAACCCACCCCCAAAGAATACTCCCTAAATCAACTAAAAACAAGATAAAACAAACAAAAATACCACCTCACTTCTCCATCTTTACAGTCTCCTCAACACTTCTTCATTTGATACAGTGGTATTGACAGCTTTTGTATGTCATGCTGGTTACCCTTTTGTCCAATAACCCCACTCACATATCTTTCCTGTTATGAGTCACTGGACTGGGTCAAGGTCTCTTGCACACCATCATTACTGGACCCTCACTGAAACATCTCTTGAATTCTGCTGTTGCCCTGAGTCATGGATATCCTGCAGCTGTTTTGCACAGTACCAACCTTTTCACATGTCAGCAGGTTATAGATGGAGTAGATTGTTAGGGTGGACCAACCAAAGGCCCATGTTGTGTGTTTGGTTGATATCTGAACTGGTCAGTCTAGGCCACTAGAATCACCTCCCTCATGTGAGGGGTGGAACCAGCCATCCTAGTTCTATGCCATCAGTTCAAGCTTTCCCATGCCTATGATCAGGGGTGGAGTCAACTCTCACAGGTATGGGTGGCAGCTCTCCCATGAGGGGTGATACCAGTTCTCCGCTGCAACATGAAATTAGGAATAGGACCAGCTAGCCAACCCATGGCCAGTGAAGGGTGAGGATGGCTCAGCATGGACCTAGGATTAACTATATTCTATTTAAAGACTTGATTGATTCATAGGTAACTCACAGAGACATGCCATTAGTATTGGCACTCTGTGAAACAGGAGATTCAGAGGAGGAAGAAATATGACTAAAGGGGGGTAACAGGAATTGGGTTGAAAATGACCAAAACTCACCAATTACATGTATCACATTAAAAAAAATGACTTTAAAAATGTTGTGAACAACTATAATAAAACACTAATATTTGAAATATTTCAAAATATAAAATAGGGAAAAATAAATTGAATAAAACAATAAATGATCATGGAATTATATAAGCAAGAAGGGAAGAGGTAATGACCATGATGGGAAAACCCACAGTAACAGCTGAGATGAGCTTGTATGGGCTCATGGCCTCTAGACAGACAGCTTGGAAGCCAGCATGAGACAAACCTAGGCCCTCTGCGTTTCTAAAGTTAGTCTGCAGACTTAGTTTTATTCTTAACAACATAAATATATTTCTTTTAGAAAATGAAAATGACAAATTAATCCTAAAATCCACATGCTAATTTAAGTTATGGAGGAGGTATGGGAGAGATGACTCAATACCAAAGCATCCATTTTGGCCAGACCCAGGAGATCCAGTGCCCTTTTGCCAGTTTTGAATGCCTGTGTGCATAAGGCATGTACACAGAGATACTACACATACTCATAAATAAAAAAAAATGTTTTAAAGTCATTTATTTTTCTCAATTTTTGAGATTATAATTACAACATTAATCTCTTCCCTTTATTGTCTCCAAACACTCTTTTATACTCTTCTCTATTCCCTTTCAAATTCCTAGCCTCTGCTTCATTGCCATTACATTTCTACATACATACATATGTATTCCTATATATAACCTGATCAGTTTGTATTTTGGCACTTGTATGTATATTTTCAGGCCTGAACATCTGGTATTGGACAATTGATTGTCATGTTCTTCCCTGCAGAAGACTATTAAGACTATTCCCCCACTTTCATTTGTCCTTATTTGCCTGTAGTTTATTATGTATGGCTGAGACTTCCTGGGTTTTTCCCTGTCAGAGAAAACAACAGAGAAAAAAATTTTAAAACTGAAAAATAACAAATTTGAAGGAGTGAATTCACTTCATAATGAGATTGTTTTATTATAATTTGGGTAGTATATTGGTCACTACAATAGAAATGAAGCCTAATAATAATAATATAAATTATTGTGGCAAACCATCTCTCAATGATGATGGAAACACTCTATTAGGAAAAGTAGTGGTTTCAACAAAAAATATTCAAATAGATAATGTCATTCATACTTTTGCTCCATAAAATTAAAAAGCTAACTCAAACTGTATAAAAAGACTTACACTTAATACATCTTACTATATCATTGTTAGAGAACTTAACTCTTTATCTTGTAATTGTGAATCAAGCAATGGCACTTAAATTTTATATAATAAAAACAGCATATGAGTCTGACATCTTCAAAACTAAAAGCTTTTGCCATTCAAACACCACAGTAGACAGTGTAAAGACAGCCTTTTGAATTGGTGAAAATATTTCAAAATTCACATACATAGAAGGCCAAAGAACTTAAAACTCACCAGCAAAAGGACAAACTTGGAAAAATAAGATATTTTGTAATACCCCAATTTATTCAGAAAACTATTGAGAAAAAAAATCTATTTCCTAACTAAAAAAGTGAGAAACAGTCACTATATACTATTAGTGTTAGAACTGAGTTAAATAGCATGCATTTAGAACTGTATAATGATAGGAAAATAGAAATTTTACATTGTTCTCATTATCCTTCAAGTCTGAATATTCAATTATGAAGTAAAACCACTAATATATTTAGTCCCTTTTTACAGATATCATATATGTGAAACAATTGTTGATTATGAGGTAACTAGAATCAATGTTTGTTTTATATCAAAATATTATAATTACTTCATTTAAATAAAGTATATTATCTTATAAATATTGCTAAACTAGTGGTTTGAGAGGCCCATAACTATGTAATGGGTTAAGTTCATTATGGATTCTGATAAAATGAAAATGAGCAAATAAACAAATTAAATAATGTATATTCTAAATAATGTATATATGAGTCAATATAGCATGATATCTTCAGAAGTCTACAGTAACAATTGAGTAAATTCACAGAAAATTGTTGTTCATGTGGAATGTTAAATATACTCAGCATATAGTTTTCACTTTAGATTTTAAGACCAAAAGGAAAATCTTGTCTCACCTGCTTGGCTGAACTTATCCTTTGACTGATTAGTACTGGATTACTTAACAGTATCCTTACAAATCCCTCCAATCCTAACTCAAGCTAAAAAACATTAACTTTGAAGAAAAAACGAAACAGAATTGGACCAAAATGACAACCAGCATCTTTGTTATCTTAACCTAATCAATGCACCAGTCAGGGATAGAGGCAGTGTAATGTTTCTTACCAATACAGAGATCATAACAGTTTTAAGATGCATCTTCCTCTCATTCTAAAATAATATGTTGTAGCTCCCAGCAAATAAATTCCTTATGTTAATATCTTGCATTCAATTCTGTAGCTTTTCTTGGATAATTAATTTTATATGGTTCTTTTATGAGTGAGAACAGGCCTATGGATTTAGACCCCAAAATTTTAAGTTAATAAATTTTCTGAGACTTTAGAACTAATTGCAATGTCTAAATCCATTATTTTACAACCATCAAACTTTATAATAAGATCCATTCAAAGAATAAAAGGGCTATGTGTAGACAGATTTTTCTTTTGGTATGCCAGTTCACCAAAAATGACATGAGACCTTATTATTAATTATGAATGCTCAGCTTAAAGCTTAGACTTATCCCACTGGTTCGTTTGACTTAAAGTAACAAATTTCTATTCATCTTCATGGTGCCATGTGACTTGAGGTGTTTACCTCTCCATTTGCATGTCTTGCTTCCTTTGTGTACAGCTGGCAAACCTGCTTTTCTTGTTTTCAGAGATATTCTCTGCCTAGAAGTCCTTCCCAACCTCTTCCTGCCATGCTATTTTCCATTCAGCTCTTTAACAAACCAGTGAGCAGGTGCCTTGGCAAAGACACATCTTTACAATATACAAAAGATTATTATTCTACAAAATTTCCTCCCTATTGTCTAAATAAAAAGAAAAGGTTTTAACCCTAAAACAGTACAAATATATACAATAAAAATAATTATTAGGTAAGGATTGCATTTAAAATATTCAATCCATTTGCATTTGTATAATTATGAGAAAATATTCAGTTAATAATCCTATCTTGGTGAGTCCAAATTTACCTTCTAAGATAAGGAAATTTATAACTATAGCTATCTATTCTTTATCTCCATTACTCAACTGTCATGTAGTGGAATGAGCAGGGGAGAGCTGATCTGGACATAGAAGGGGCAGGAGAGCTGGCCCTACCTTCCATCAGTTCTAACACCCAGGAGAGCAGGTCCAGCAACATGCCTGGGTAGCACAATAGAGGCACTGTTCTTGGTGGGTAAGCCAGACCCACAGTTGTGAGTATGGGAGAACACATCACCTGTCATGTGACAACATGGGCAAGGAAGAGATGCCCCTCCACTCATCAATTCCTGAAGCAGTTGGGAGTGTTGGCCTTGAGGACATGAGCATGGCAGAGCTGGTCCTACCCCTCGTTAGGTGCCTATACTATATGCCTGGGCAACACAGTAGAACTGACCTTGAAGGTGTAGGTGTGGAAGGGCCAACCTTGATGACATGAAAACAGAAGAACTGATCCTTTCCATTCCCTTGCTCATTTTCTGCAAGTGGTGAACTAACCAGGACAACATACAGAGATCACCATGGTTGTGAGGACAAGGGAGAGGTGGTAGTCTGATCAACCCTGCAACTGACTAGGACCAGAACCAGGGTTATGTGTTGACCCACTGCAATATCCACCTCAACTATGATCTCCTGGTTCATGTGAAGACACCCATCCTGTAGAACCAAAGCAGTAGGATTTTCATAACATAAGACAATAACAAGATAACCTAGAGGAATTTTAATGAAGGTTAAGCACTGGTAGTATAGCAGAAACCAGAGGCCCTGAGCCAGACTCTCTTGCAATAAACACCTACCTGTTAAGATGTAAGGACAAAGTGTTTATTGCTTGACTCATTATGTCAAAAACAGTTTCTATGATGAGATTGAATTTTTTTTCTTTCTTCTCTTAAATTCTATTCTATTTTAGGGAAAGATATTGCAAGGGAAGAGGGTGGATATAAAGGAACAGAGGAAATGAATAGGATGGAGATGCATGCTGTGAAAGACGCAAAGAATAAATTACAAAAAAAATCCCAGAAGGACATAATTATGCCTCAGAAAAGAGAAAGTGTAGAGCAAACAACTTCTGAAACTAAGAAATGGCATCAACATCTGAATGCCTAGTCTGTCATCCCAATATTCCTCTATAATGTTGGTGCATCCATCTTCAAACTATGAGCCTAAAATATCAGACAGAATTTTCTGTAAAGCAGAACTTTTGAAAGGACTTTCTTGTACTACCCTGTCTTGGAAAAGTCAGGAAGTCACTTTCATGTCCTACTTGTGCAGTTTGAACAGTATACTGTCAGCAGTCTAGATAAGAGAAATATTTTGCCCAATTGGCTAGCTTTTCTGTAAAATAAGGCAAATTTCATATGGATGTTCTTTGATGCTTTGCAGCCATTTTTGAAGTAGATTAGTACTGACAGGAGCAGATAGTGTCTCATTGTCACAAAAGCCTTATATTACCTGAACATTTAAATAAAGTATTCTGCAGGTTTTTAAAGTGTTTGAAGACCACCAATCTTTTTAAAATATATATGTTTAACATACCTAATATGATTATAAGTTTGATTGTTATCGATTAAAATTAACCTGTATTTCTTTGTTATCCTAAATAGCTTTCAAGAACTAAAACTTTATATTACCTTTTTAATTGATTTGCATAAGTATAGTACCTCAAAAAAGAGAAACATATAAACAGTATAACAAAGATTACATTAAATTTGTATCACTATATCAAAATCCATACCAATGTTAAATATTTGAGACTAGTGTTCAAAAGTAGACACAACAATTGACCCTTTATCCCATTTCTACAGTATATCCCACTTTTCCTTCCAGAAAGGGATCCTTGAATCTAATCTCCTTTGTTTAGCTTTATCTCTGTCCATGTAACCAACCCCTTATAGTATGACAAACATTCATAACACACTATGTGATCAAAAGCTACCCATGCTGTCTCTTGAGAATGTGGACATCATATTCTATGGATTGCTTCCTCTTGACTAGTAGTGATGGCATCTCTGATAAAACTGAGATAATGGCCAAGACCTACAAAAACTAATCATAACGTTTGTTGTCCAGTCTCTTTGTATGGAGAAAGTGAAAGGCTTACTTGTAGTCCTGGGTAGAATAGTTTGTAAGTTTCGACTATCTCAGCCTGCAGCCAAATGTCTAAATTAATTACTGCCCAGCCATCAAACTTTATAATAAAGATTCATTAAAAGAATAGAGGATTGTGCTTCTTTTCATGCTTATCAACACTGAAAGCTATAGCATTAGATCAATGTAATGTTGCACACTATTGAGAAAGCTAACACAGGAACAATGTGGACTTCTATCAAAATAATATAAATTATCAAATTATCAAAATATAAAATAGTTAAGATTTTATTTCCGTATCTTGAGACTTGGTAGTGTGTATTCAAAATCAAAAACACAGGTTAGTCTTTAATGAGAGAGAAATATGCTAATTATAAAACAATTATAATAATTTCCTAGACATGAGTCTGGAAATTCGTGCACATTAGTTTAGAAATGAGCCTAGGCAGAGGCAGTTTGGATGCTCACCTTACTAGACCTGGATGGAGGTGGGTGGTCCTTGGACTTCCCACAGGACAGGGAACCCTGATTGCTCTTTGGGCTGACGAGGGAGGGAGACTTGATCGAGGGAAGAGGAGGGAAATGGGAGGCAGTGGCGGGGAAGAGGTAGAAATCTTAAATAAATAAATAAATAAATAAATAAATAAATAAATAAGTAAATAAATAAATAAAATAGAAAGGATAGAACATTCTTAAACACTTTTGAAGGAACATATCCTTTGAAAACTTTTAGACGAAAATAAGCACAATCAGTAACCAAAAAGTCACTTAATTCTCCAACCTTATTTCACTCTGGATTTAGTAGTACCATGTAGATTAACTTCACGTTTGCAGTTATTCTGCCATACAATATTGGAAAGTCACTGGGAGAAATACACCTGATCAAATTTTACTATTTCTCTCAAAGTGAAATAGTGTTGTCAAAGTTTTGAAGTAACAACAACTTCCCAAACTTAATAATTCAAAGACCACACATAGGCATTCTTTTCTCACCTGTCCATTGATGCTTGCCTAGGAACCAACACTCAAAAATGATTTTATGTTAAGAAATCACCACATGTAGAGAATTGAAATAATTACCAAAAGTGTGTAGATTTTATTTTCTCCATACTGTCAATACATTTTCCATCTTCTTAGAGAATATCATTTGTTTTCTTTTACTAGGGTGCAATCATTTCCTCAGAATGCACACAGGTTACAAATAAAATGAAATGGTCCTACTTACCATTCATCTACCATTAATTTTCTGACACCAGAGAGTGGCCATTTATAAAGCTGCAGTTTTCTAAATAATCAGCACTATTCTTCCTGGAGTTGCCAAAAGCAACCTTTGAATTCAAAGACCATCTAGCAAAATCTTGCTTAGCTGTGAAAATAACCCTGAGGATGCTCTACCAAGCATAGAGCCAACAAGCTAAATCATTTACTTTAATCCACAACAAAGAAGCTTTTAAATAGAAAAGCAACTGGGCTGGAAACTTTTCCTCATGAGCAGTAGTAGCAGCAAGATAAGAACAAATAAATGAAAGCAGCCGATGTGGTGGTTCATAGAACCAAAGAAATAAGAATATTGTCATGTGTTACATTCGAATACTGTCTAAAAACACTATTATTCTTCAAAACTGATTTATGTGTTACTTCACATGCTGTAAGTATTATTGCCATCATTGAAAATAAACAGTATACATAGTAATTTTTACAATGAATGGCCTAATATTTGTGCTTTCTAACTTATGCTGGCTTTTGACAAAATTGACACAAAACAAAGTTTCATAGTTGGCCAATTTTAAAACATTTCCATTTCCATCAATTGCAAGGTATAAATAACATGATATACTAAGGATGTGAAGATAACTATTAAATGGTTGCTAAAATAAATATTGCCACAAAAGTGTTACTCTACTAATACTATGCTGTAATTACTAGAATAAAACAAAATAAGAAAAAATATACCACAACAAAAAATGTCATCTGACTGGGAATTGGTAAGTCCTGACCTCAGTTAAGACACCGACCCTGTATCCTGACCATCACTTATCTCTAAGTCATTCATTTTTCTTATATATGAACTGAGAAAAGAGAGAAGCTACACAGATTTATTCAGTCAGGCTCTTTTTTCTGAGAGCTTTTTGGTGCTAAACAAGAAGTGTGCAATGGGCACAAAATAAATAAAAAGGCAAATATTTCTTTTCCAAACAGTGTCTAGAGGGAAAGTCGGGAAGAAAGCAGATAGCAAGCAATATTCTGCAAATTCCATTGCAACTGATGAGGAGATATCAGGATAGGCAGGTGCCTCATTTATCTGTGTATGGTGTGTTCAAAGGGCCTTGCTCCTCTCTACATGAGAACGAGTGTGTGTAATCTTACTGAAGATAAAGGCAAAAACAAACAAACAACAACAAAAAAAAAACCAAAAAAACTGAATGACCTTTGCCAAAAAAAAAAAAAAATAAGGATGAAAACGATGAGTTAAACATTTTGTACTGCCACTGTTTCTATAATAAACAATCCTCATCCAGTCTAGCAACTGTACTGAAGGAGTCACTGAAGTTCCCTTTAATACATTTTATGGATATAACCTTTAAATTGCTTTTTAAACAGCTATTCATGAAAGAATTTTAAAATGATTGGAGAAACTGAACACTTAGTAAATAAAAAGTTGATTTCTAGAGAGCAAAGAGACAGGCATGTATTCAATATTTTTTACCTTAGTGGTGTTTTGCTACTATTTAGGTTTATTTCTCTAACATCAAGAGTCAATGAGGCAAAACGGACATTTGATACGAAATTGGTAGAAAAAGTTTCATCAGAAGGAAGAGCACAACTATTGAAAGCTAAATCTAAATCTAAATTTATTAACTAAAGGTGCCAATTTAGAACTATGGGTCACATTTTATTCTTGTAATAGAAATATAAGAAATATTCATTGATGGAAGTCAAATGAATATTTCTATGTATACAGAAGTACTTAACTCCTTCTTATGATAGAAGTTAAATAAGTGAGAAATAGAAAAAACATCTCAACATTATACAGAGTGCATTAGGGTAATCAATAGACAACAATCTACTAAATTAGAAAAATATCAAACCATTTTCCCCAAATTCCAGAAAAGGTGAATACACTCTTATTATTCATACACAGCATAATATTTGAAATATTAGCAATAAGAAAAATGAATGACAACTTAAATGATACAAGTGAGACAAAAGTAAGTCTTCTTATCATTATCAAATGAGACTTGATCCATACTTCAACAGACTTTAAGCTATTACATTTTCTTTAACATATTCTTATTTCTAATACCTGCTTTGAAATAATTTTTTAGGCTGTAAATTGCATATCTAATGTAACATGGTTTTCTTGTGTTAAAAAAAATTTCCAAGTGGTAAACTTTATTTACAATATTTTCCTTATTATTTTTGCTTTCTTGTTTTTGATCTTATTATACTTTCAGTAAAGATACTTCTGCTTGTCATGTCAAAATTTGTTTTTATTTTGAGACAGATATGTCAGAATATTTTAAAGTATAAATTATTATAATGTCCAAAATTATGAGCAAATATCATTCAGATATCACCTTAAAATATTATTTAAGTGTCTGTAACATTATTGCAGATGAGGCAGGAAAGTAGTCATAACTTCGTGGCCAATAACCTTATAGAGAAAAACTCTATCTCAAAAAGAAGGAACCTGAAAGCAAACAAAGAAAGTAGAGAAAAAGAAAGAGTTTCTGAAATATTCTCTTAACAAAGACCATAGTAGTACTCGAACTGCACTTGTGGAAAAATTTACTACATACACACACAAACCATTTGATGGGGTACTATCATTTATCATCTTAGTAGATTGGCAGAGTACTTCAGTGACCTCAGGTACAATCTCACGCTTCAAATAACTCAATATCAGACATCCCTTTCATCACAAAATTGGAGACCTGGGATTTAAATGCAGGTATTTTACCTAAGAGTACTTTTGTTTGTGTCATTTCTTTAGATTTGATATTTACCTGGAAATAAACTGTCAAAGTCATTATATTGAGACACATAACTATAAAAAAAGATGAAGCCACTATAGAAATCAAAGTGAAGACCCCCCAAAATTAAAATTAGATCTATCATATAATCCAGATAGACCAATCCTTAGCATATATGTGTATAGTAATATTTATCCCTCTCAAGGTTACCTACTCAGCCATGTTCATAATAGCTCTACACAAAATGCTAGCAAATTAAACTAACCTAAATGTTTTTCTTTTTTTTTTTTTTTTTTTGGTTTTTTCGAGACAGGGTTTCTCTGTGGTTTTGGAGCCTGTCCTGGAACTAGCTCTTGTAGACCAGGCTGGTCTCGAACTCACAGAGATCCGCCTGTCTCTGCCTCCCGAGTGCTGGGATTAAAGGCGTGCGCCACCACCGCCCGGCTCTAAATGTTTTTCAAATGATGAATTGACAGTGAAAATTTCTCTCTCACACATACACTACACAGAGAAAGGCAGGGGGGGGACTCTATTTAAGTATAAATAGTCAGCAGCAATAACAATAACAACAAACCTGAAATTAAATCATCTGAAGGTAAATGGAGCAAATAGAAAAATATTCTGTTTAAATGAAGTAACCCTATTCCAGAATACAAAATCCTTATTTTGTATTTGATGGAGGAAGGTCATTGGCTCATAAAGAAACTGCTTGGCCCTCATAGTTTAGAACATAGGTGGGTGGAGTAAACAGAACAGAATGCTGGGAGGAAGAGGAATTGAGCTTAGATGCAGAAGCTATGAAGGATGGACGTAGGCTAGAATCTTCCTGGTAAGAGCACCTTGGGGTGCTACACAGATTATTAGAAATGGGCTAAACTAATACGTGAGAATTAGCCAAGAAGGGGCTAGATATAATGGGCCAAGCAGTGTTTAAAAGAATACAGTTTGTATGTTGTTATTTCGGGAATAAAGCTAACCATGTGGGAGCCGGGCAGGACAAAAAGCAGGCCTGCAGCTACCATCAACACATTTCCAATTGTGGATCCTAGCTTCAGATCTTCAGATTTGAGTTCATGACATGATCTAACCAAAGAAGCCAGGAAAGTAGAAAAGGACCATAAAACAGGGGTTCAAAACCAATCTGGACTTCATGAGACCTTGTCAAAAACATCAAAATTAAAGTAATAATGAGTATATTCAAAATAGAGGGGCAAAATACAAGGTTCCATTTCAGCATTTCATCTGATTTCATGAATTCATGAAAAAAGTACTTGAAGTAAGACTTTTCTATTTATTTTGCAAAAGAATTTGGACTTTTTATTGTTTTTATGAGTAAGTAACAATTCTACATTTCAAATTCTTTTACTTTAAATTAGTTGAGTATTCTCAACCATATAATGGGGACATTTAAAAATTAACATTTTACTCTTATAGACAATAATTTTTTAAGAAAATTTGAAAACATATGTATATATGAATGTGTGGGTTTAAAATACATTACTTTATGTAATTTGAATCAATGTAAAATGCTTATGAAAAATATTTTAAAACATAATATATGCATCACAATCAAACAAATAAAGCCAATAAAATAAGAGGAAATGATTTGGATTATTGTGAGAGGAATCTTTGCTATTTTCACAGAATAGGTTTATTAAAACAGATTAGGAAAACTTTTGCTGAGTGAGTCTCCACATTTTCACTTTGTTGTAAACAATGAAAACCTACCCTTTGATTGAAAATAAAGGTCCATCTTACTGAATCAATCTAGCAAAAGGACAATAAGTCATTTTCTACGGTTTTTGCATGATCTCTATATGTACACACTGATATACACTCCTTTCTTTTTTCTCTGTCAGGAAAGATGGTTTATGATTGAGCATGTTTGAATGAGACTTGTTATGCCATAATTTGAACAGGATTGCTGAAGACATTTCTTCAAAACTTTGTATTTTCTTTAATCCTTCTCTATCCTGGAGACATCCAATGAACTATTTTGTTCTTAACCAAGACAATAAACACAGTAAATAAATTATTTTATACATAAAATCAACATTTATTTTATTTTATTTTATTTATTTATTTATTTGGTTTTTTGAGACAGGGTTTCTCTGTGGCTTTGGAGCCAAAAATCAACATTTTAGGTTTCTATAAAAGTTGCACCTGGCAATTTGCTCTCCTTAACATAGTTTATTCATTCATTCTGAAATGAGAACTTCACTGCCTATGAAGATTCTCACCTATGCCCAATGTTGTTTCCTTGACTGAGCAATTCAAAGGGCCTCCTTTAACCATAATTAACATGATTCTGTAGCAATTGTGTATTTCCTCAGTTCCCTGTATCTTTACACATACTAAATTATTTGCTTACACAGAGTCGGGTATTTTTTCTATTGTGAATTTAACCAGAGTTCTGACTTTTATTTTCCATTTCTAGGGCATTATTAACTAAGTCCAGAAACCTGAGCTGGCATAGCAAATTCCCCAAGGGAGACGTTTGAGAAGTAGCAGTGACCTTGGAGAGCATCAAGTCCCATCTCTCATTTACTTGAGCAAAGTTCTGGCTGCAGCACACAACAAGTGTAAAGCAAATGAGTAAATATATAGAGAAATGAAACAGCCACACCAAGCAAAGCATACCCTTTGGCCCCAATTTCATGGGGAAAAGATTTCATTTGGAGACTGAGTTCTAATACTGCTGCACACAGCCAACCTGCTGCTCTTAAATTGCTCTGCTTCCTCACTGTTGATGCTACACAACAATGCTATTCATTAGCTTATACTTGTTCTTTTCAATTTTTGCTTATCTGTGTATTTTCCATGATAGAGCATTTCTGCTAGGAGGTGAGATAATAGCTTAATGAATCCATTTTGATCTTTAACTGAGTTATTGGTATGTGATAAATTAATATCCTGAGGTACCATGTGTTTCAATATATTCAATTTCTGCACTCCTAATTTTAATATTCTATCTTAGATGTGATCAATGAGAAATATTAATCAATCTTATTTCCTGGTTAATGGAAAATGGCAAGTAATCAGAAAGAATGAATGACCGTTCTAAGAAATTAAAGAAATATCTATATTATAGTATTGAGACAGTTTAGTATAGTTTGGGTCTTAAACATAACTCAAAAGTAAATGTTTTATTCATGATGACTACCTTATGCTTTATTTTTGGAGGGGATCATCTGAATGATCACTGTCATTCATTTCAAGTATATTCTAATCGGCATTGGTTCTGAACAAGTAAGGAGATTCATTTGAAAAGGAGAAAAATAAAAGAAATGCTCTCAAATTTTAATTTGGTATAAAAAGATCTCAGCATTTTTACATGTATTTCTTGTAATGATCCATTTTGGACAATAAAACTGCTACTCTTCAAATATCTTTTGTGTTGCCAGTCATTGTAGTGGCATTTCACTTGTATTTTAATAAATAGAGCTTGCCTGAACATCAGAAAGAAAAAAAAGGCTCACCTTACAGACGAGGCAGTGTTAATACACACATTTAATCCCAGTAGTCATATTAGTTTGTCATAGAAACCAGTTATGCTATAATCCAGTGGTGCATGACTTTAATTTGAACCCCAGAGAGGAATATAAGACGGGAGGAGATAGCTCAAGACTACGTGTTATTCTGAGATTCTTGGAGGCAGGGTCACCATTTCGGGCTGAGGTAGAGGTAAGAGCCAGAGGCTGGCTGCTTTGCTTTTCAAACCTACAGATTGAACCTCAGGTTCTATTCCTGAGTTTTTATTGATCATGCTTCAATTAATATTTGGTTATGAATTGTACTGAGTTGCAAAGGAGTATGCCATTTGTTTCCCTGCTTTCCTTACACAAATAACCACGTAGAAACTATATTAATGAACAACACTGTTTGGCCAAAGGATCAGGCATATTCCTAGCTAGCTCTTTTTTTTTTTTTTTTGGTTTTTCGATTCAGGGTTTCTCTGTGGTTTTGGAGCTTGTCCTGGAACTAGCTCTTGTAGTCCAGGTTGGACTCAAACTCACAGACATTTGCCTGCCTCTGCCTCCCGAGTGCTGGGATTAAAGGAGTGCGCCACCACTGCCTGGCTTCCTAGCTAGCTCTTACATCTTAAATGAGCCCATATCTACTAACCTATGTAGCATCTTGAGACTGTAGCCTGCCTACATTTTTCTCCAGCATTTTTCTCCTTGGCAGCCACATGGCATTTGTCTGAATCTGCCTTCTCTTTCTCCCTGCATTCAGTCTAGTTTACCCTTGTAGCTCTATTCTGCTCTGTCATAAGCCAAAGTAGCTTCTTTATTAACCAATGGCATAAAACATATTCACAGTATACAGAGGTGAATCCCACATCACTGAGTGGTTCTTCTTGGAGACTTATGAATTACAGAGATGTCATGAAAAACAAAGAAATTGTTAAACCTGAATTTCAAAGATGAATATATCAAATAGTACAGGATCATGGATGAAGAATTAGTTATATTAATAGTTATATTAACAGAAGTGACCTCAAAATAAGACTCTAACAAATTCTCCATTATCCACAGCCATTCTTCATGAGCCATCTTGCTTCTTCATCCTGGAGACATTGCTGTGGGGTGGCCATACATACAAGCATACATCTAGCACATTACATGGGGATAGTCTAAGCTCAATATCTAGGTATAATCGAGCCATGTTCTGGCATGCTATGCATAATATTAGTTCCAGGCCCTCATTTCTGACAGAACTGTTTCATCACTATGTCTTTTACCTTTCTTTCCATCAGCAGGATGCTCAAAGGACCTAATGTTAGGTGAACAGAATTAACCCTCAGTTTAGTTTCCTGCAGTGGAGAAACAGATATAGAATACTTAAAGGTAATAACCGCTCTCTCAAGGACCAGTTCAAGATTTTTCACCTGTAATTTTTTCCCCCTTCCCTCCTCTCTCTATCTCTTGGAAAAATGTTTTCAAAAACATATTTTGATCCCGCTTTCAACTTTCCCAACTTTTCTAAGTCCGCCTTAACTCTCTGCCCATTGAACTCCACACTCTCCCTTTCTCTATATATAAAAAAAAGGGTTAGCATGAAATAAAATTTGAAAATAAAATATAAATCTCAATCACACAAATTTAAAGCAATGTAAAACAAAACATATTACTTATTTCTTCTATAACTATTTCTGAAAATATAAAAACTTTCAGAGACACCTGAGTCCAGCACTTGGCTTTTAGTCAATTATTATTATTATTATTATTATTATATTGTTATTATTGAGCACAAACATTTCTTTTCACACCCTGTCTGCTTTGCTTTGCTTTGACTCATCCTGCTTTGATTTCTTATGGACATTACAAAGCCTATTTGCATGCTGATTTAGGCCATTCAGATCTTCAAGAGTGTCTTCTACATCATCAAGGCCACAACCCAATATGGGGTACAGAAAAATCACCAAAACTCCCTGTCCACTCCTAAGACCTGTTAAAATAAACTCTTTAGCCCTCTTGAAGTTAATCTTTGCTGGCCCTGTGAGCTGAAAATAAAATGTTGCCTCTTGCTTGCTAAATTCCTTCAGTAATTTCTTAGTTTCCTCCCATGTTCTAGTCCTTATTTTGTTTGGGTCCTCAGTTGATAGAAAACAAAAATTCTGTGATTTACGTCCAAAGAATGGACACAGTCAGTCGTGACTGACGCCCAAGAAAGCACACTGTCAGATTGATTTTTGATGACCCATCACTGAGAACTCACAGTTGCTGCTATATAGCAGAGCATCTCTTAGTAAGTGAAAAAAAGAAAAAATTTTGGCACCTCAATTCACAGGAAATGCAGACCTTTTATGGTAATAATGATCCTTAATAAGTTTTAATGTATTCATTTTATATTATGAAAAATAATTATTATCCGATTACCTCATTCACTTTATTTATATGAAAGTAAGCAATGTGTTAATTTTAATACCAACAGCAATCATCTCCTTATTAAGTTGTTCTTTCAATTAATGTATCAAATACACAGACCAATTTTGATGTAAAAATAATTATGCTCATAAAAGAGATGTGATTGACTGAAATAAAAATCAGCATTTAAGAGCAATTTCTGCTGATCTAGAAGACTTAAAGTTTGTTTCCAGCACCCCTATTTCATGTTTACAACCACCTGAACCCCAGCACAGATGACATGATACCCCTTCTTGGCTTTCTAGTTATCCACAAATACAGCATATATTAACACTCATACAAACATGCACACTTACATAAACTTAAATATAAACACACACATATATACTTTCATACATGTACATAGATACACAGTGAAGTTAGTTTAGATATACTTAAAACACACTGAACACTGGCATGTAAGGAAAACTACATGAAACAAAAGTAAGTGAATAATAACAGAAGGTAAGAAGAATGGGAATTCATAGAATGAAGAAAGAGAAGAAGGAAGGAAGGATGGAGGAAAAGAAAGAAAGAATGAATCAAAGTTCACTTTCATCACTTTGAAAAAAACCAAGGTGGTGGATATTTCAAAGTTGTTCGTTTCCTTGGCAATTCCTTTACAGACAATAATATTTACTCTGCCATTGAGTGAGCAACACTATGTAAATCTGATTTTAAGATGTGGTGTTAACAACAAACTTCTTCAGTAGTCACATGTTCTTGGCTTTATTATCTATTTCAGACATACAGGAGTTATTTCAGCTCCCAGTCTCTTGCACATCATTAATTATGTAGGCAAGAAAGGGTTAATATTTATTTTCCCAAATAATGGTGCAAAGAACAGTTCCTCAACGCTTTATCTATTCCAACAGAAAGACTTGATACTCCCTTTTCTGAGCCTAGAGTTGTTGTGACCATCAAAGAAGCTTCAAAAATTCTTTCTGGTTGGTGAAAAATAAACTCTCTTGTCTCTTTGAAAAGGGATGCTTCTTCTACATTCATATTTTCTAGAGTTTACTCATGAGAACCACTTGTTATCTGAGGAAAATAAGTAGAAGCATCTGAGGATTTTTATTGCTGTGACAAAACAACATAACCACTCAGCAAGGTGGGGAGGAAAGGGTTTATTTGGTACAATGCAACACCGTTGTTCATCAATGAAGAAAGTCAGAATAGAAACTCAAACAGGGCAGGATAGTAGAGACTAGGGCTAATGCAGAAGATAATGGAGGTGTACTCCTTATAGGCTTGCCTTCCATGGTTTGTTCAGCATACTTTCTTATAGAAACCAAGGACCAACAAACCCCAGGATGGCACCACCCCCATTAATCACTAATTGAGAAAAAAGCCTTGCAGCTGGATCTCACTGAGGCATTTCCTCAACTGAGTCTCCTCCTCTAGTTTGTGTAAAGTTGATACGCAAAACTAGCTACTATAAAAGTGTCAGGGAGCTTCCTTCTGTCCCCTTTCCTCTTTGGGCACATAACACCATCCAGCTCAGTCTGTCTGGCGCTGGGGGCAAATCCTCAGGGCAAATAGGCAGGCGAGACCTCCTTTGCTTCACTGGCCCGCCTGCACCAACCAAGGTAGGCGCTTTGTTTACAAACTACCCAACCTGCAAGGAGATCTGATCGCGGCACCAGGAGAGAAAGCAGTGCGGTGAGTTTGTGACCAGCGGAGGCGGAAGCAGCCCTGGACAGGGAACTCTGAAGTTCCTCATCCCCCTCCCTATACTCCCTGGGCTCCCTGCAGGGGCTCTACCCCCCCCATACTGCCTCTCTCTTCTTGTCCCACCCAGCTTGCATCCAGAACCCTTCTTCCTTCTGTCCCCTTTCCTCTTTGGGCACATAACACCATCCAGCTCAGTCTGTCTGGCGCTGGGGGCAAATCCTCAGGGCAAATAGGCAGGCGAGACCTCCTTTGTCTCACTGGCCCGCCTGCACCAACCAAGGTAGGCGCTTTGTTTACGAACTACCCAACCTGCATGGAGATCTGATCTCGGCACCGGGAGAGACAGCAATGTGGTGAGTTTGTGACCAGCGACAGTGGAAGCAGCCCTGGAAAGGGAACTCTGAAGTTCCTCATCCCCCTCCCTATACTCCCTGGGCTCCCTGCAGGGGCTCTATACCCCGCATACCGTCTCTCTCTTCTTGTCCCACCCAGCTTGCATCCAGAACCCTTCTTCCTTCTGTCCCCTTTCCTCTTTGGGCACATAACACCATCCAGCTCAGTCTGTCTGGCGCTGGGGGCAAATCCTCAGGGCAAGTAGGCAGGCAAGACTTCCTTTGTTTCACTGGCCTGCCTGCAACAAGCAAGGAGAGACATCACTAGAACACCAGGAGAGCTAGCACTGCAGAGAGCCATCACTGGGAAGGTACATCAGTAGGCAAGGAGACCTGATCCGGTAAAAGAACATCCAGAGGGGAGCATTCGGAGAAAGAGATGGGCAGGCGCCAATGCAAGAATTCACCTAACAATCTGAAAAACTATATGAAACCACCAGAACCCAGCGACCTCCCAACAGGTGGACATGAACACCTTAATCATGAAGAGGTAGATAAAATTGACTTTATGAAAGTGATTGACGCCCTTAAACAACATGTAAAAAATGCCCTTATAGAAATGGATGAGAAGTATAACAGAAAGTTTGAAGAATTGAGTAAATCAGTGAATGATACCCTAGGAAACCAAGGAAAAACAATCAAACAGATAATGGAAACAGTACAAGACTTAAAAACTGAAATGGAGGCAAAGAAGAAAACACAAACAGAAGGCCAGCTGGACAGGGAAAATCTAGGTAAACGAATAGAGACTACAGAAGCAAGCATAACCAACAGAATACAAGAGATAGAAGAAAGAATCTCAGATTCTGAAGATACCATAGAGAAAATAAACACGCTGATCAAAGAAAACAGCAAGGCCAACAAATTCTCATCACAAAACATTCAGGAAATATGGGACACAATAAAAAGACCAAACCTAAGAATAATAGGAATAGAAGAAGGGGAAGAAGCGCAGCTCAACGGTCCAGAAAATATATTTAATAAAATTATAGAAGAAAACTTTCCCAACCTAAAGAAAGATATACCTATGAAGGTTCAAGAAGCATACAGAACACCGAATAGGCTGGATCAAAAAAAAACATCCTCTCGCCATATAATAATCAAAACACAAAGCATACAGAATAAAGAAAGAATACTAAGAGCAGCAAAGGAAAAAGGCCAAGTTACTTATAAAGGTAAACCTATCAGACTTACACCTGACTTCTCTATGGAAACCATGAAAGCCAGAAGGTCCTGGATAGATGTACTGCAGAAACTAAGAGACCATGGATGCAAGCCCAGACTACTATACCCAGCCAAGCTTTCGTTCACTATAAATGGAGAAAACAAAATTTTCCAGGATAAAAACAAATTTAAACAATATGTAGCCACAAATCCAGCCTTACAGAAAGTAATAGAAGGAAAATCACTAACCAAGGAGTCCAACAATGACCACAATATCTCAGACAACTAGAGACCCTTCACCAGTGCAACACAAAGAAGGGGAACACACAAAATTTACAACTTAAAAAATGACCGGAGTTAACAACCACTGGTCATTAATATCACTTAATGTCAATGGACTCAACTCTCCTATAAAAAGGCACAGACTAAGAGATTGGATACGAAAACAGGATCCAACATTCTGCTGTTTACAAGAAACACACCTCAACCACAAAGACAGGCACTTACTCAGAGTAAAGGGTTGGGATAAGGCTTATCAAGTAAATGGACCTAAGAAACAAGCAGGGGTGGCCATACTAATTTCTAACAAAGTTGACTTCAAACTTAAATCAATCAGGAGAGATGGAGAGGGACATTTTCTACTCATAACAGGAACAATTCATCAGGATGAAGTCTCAATCCTGAATATCTATGCCCCTAATATAAAAGCACCCACGTACGTAAAAGAAACATTGTTAAAACTCAAGGCAGCCATCAAACCGCACACATTAATAGTAGGAGACTTTAATACTCCTCTCTCACCAATGGACAGGTCAAGTAGACAGAAACCTAACAGAGAAATAAGAGAATTAATGGAGGTAATGAATCAAATGGACTTAACAGACATCTATAGAATATTCCACCCAAATAGGAAAGAATATACCTTCTTCTCTGCAGCTCATGGAACCTTCTCAAAAATCGACCACATACTCGGTAACAAAGCAAACATCCACAGTTACAAAAAAATATTAATAACCACCTGTATCTTATCAGATCACCATGGATTAAAGCTAGAATTCAGCAACAATGCTACCCCCAGAAAGCCTACAAACTCATGGAAACTGAATAGTCAACTACTGAACCATACCTGGATTAAGGAAGAAATAAAGAAAGAAATTAAACTCTTCCTTGAAGACAATGAAAATAAAGAAACAACATACTCAAACCTATGGGACACTATGAAAGCAGTTCTGAGAGGAAAGTTCATAGCACTAACTGCCCACTTAAAGAAAACAGAGAAAGCACACATTGGAGACTTAACAGCCCACCTGAAAGCTCTAGAAAAAAAAGAAGCAGACTCACCTAGAAGGGGTAGAAGACTGGAAATAATCAAACTGAGGGCTGAAATCAACAAAATAGAAACACAGAAAACAATTGAAAGAATCAATGAATCAAAAAGCTGGTTCCTGGAGAAAATCAACAAGATTGATAAACCCCTATCCAAACTAATCAAACGGCAGAGAGAGAATTTGCAAATTAATAAGATCAGAAATGAAAAGGGAGACATAACCACAGACACAGAGGAAATTCAGAGAATCATTAGATCTTACTACAAAAGCCTGTATGCCACAAAACTGGAAAATGTAAAAGAAATGGACGCTTTTTTAGATAAATACCATTTACCAAAGTTAAACCAGGACCAGGTGAACAACCTAAATAGACCTGTTAGTCGTGAAGAATTAGAAGCTGTTATCAAAAACCTCCCTTCCAAAAAAAGTCCAGGACCAGATGGTTTCAATGCGGAATTCTACCAGAACTTCCAAGAAGACCTAATACCTATTCTCCTTAATGTATTTCACAATATAGAAACAGAAGAGTCATTGCCAAATTCCTTTTATGAAGCTACAGTAACTCTGATACCAAAACCACACAAAGACCCAACCAAGAAAGAGAATTACAGGCCAATCTCACTCATGAACATCGACGCAAAAATCCTCAACAAAATTCTGGCAAACCGAATCCAAGAACACATTAGAAAAATTATCCATTATGATCAAGTAGGCTTCATACCAGAGATGCAGGGCTGGTTTAACATACGCAAATCTATCAATGTAATCCATCATATAAATAAACTGAAAGAAAAAAACCATATGATCGTTTCATTAGATGCTGAAAAAGCATTTGACAAAATTCAACATCCCTTTATGATAAAAGTCTTAGAGAGATTAGGGATACAAGGGTCATACCTAAATATAATTAAAGCTATATACAGCAAGCCGACAGCTAATATCAAATTAAATGGAGAGAAACTTAAAGCCATTCCACTAAAATCAGGAACACGCCAAGGCTGTCCACTCTCTCCATACCTCTTCAATATAGTTCTCGAAGTTTTAGCAATAGCAATAAGACAACATAAGGGGATAAAGGGGATTCAAATTGGAAAGGAAGAAGTTAAACTTGCATTATTTGCAGATGATATGATAGTGTACATGAGCGACCCCAAAAACTCCACCAAAGAACTCCTACAGCTGATAAACGCCTTTAGTAATGTGGCAGGATACAAGATCAACTCCAAAAAATCAGTCGCCCTCTTATACACAAAGGATCTGGAAGCAGAGAGAGAAATAAGAGAATCATCACCTTTCACGATAGCCACAAACAGCATAAAATATCTTGGGGTAACTCTAACCAAGGAAGTGAAAGATCTATTTGACAAAAACTTTAAAGCATTGAAGAAAGAAATTGAAGAGGATACCAGAAAATGGAAGGATCTCCCTTGCTCCTGGATTGGGAGAATCAACATAGTAAAAATGGCAATTCTACCAAGGGCAATTTATAGATTCAATGCAATCCCCATTAAAATCCCATCAAAATTCTTCACAGATCTTGAAAGGACAATAATCAACTTTATATGGAGAAACAAAAAACCCAGGATAGCCAAAACAATCTTATACAATAAAGGAACTTCTGGAGGCATTACCATCCCTGACTTCAAACTCTATTACAGAGCTACAGTAATGAAAACAGCGTGGTACTGGCATAAAAACAGAGAAGTCGACCAATGGAATCGTATAGAAGACCCGGATTTTAACCCACAAACCTATGAACAACTGATTTTTGATAAAGGAGCTAAAAGTATACAATGGAAGAAAGAAAGCATCTTCAACAAATGGTGCTGGCACAATTGGATGTCAACCTGTAGAAGAATGAAAATAGACCCATATCTATCACCATGCACAAAACTCAAGTCCAAATGGATCAAAGACCTCAATATCAATCTGAACACACTGAACCTGATAGAAGAGAAAATGGGAAGTACCCTACAACATATGGGCACTGGAGATCGCTTCCTATGTATAACCCCAGCAGCACAGACATTAAGGGCAACATTGAATAAATGGGACCTCCTGAAACTGAGAAGCTTCTGTAAAGCAAAGGACACTGTCATTAAGACAAAAAGGCAGCCTACTGACTGGGAGAAGATCTTCACCAACCCTGCAACAGACAAAGGTCTGATCTCCAAAATATATAAAGAACTCAAGAAACTAGACTTCAAAAGGATAATTAACCCAATTAAAAAATGGGGCACTGAACTGAACAGAGAATTCTCAACAGAAGAAGTTAAAATGGCCAAAAGATACTTAAGGTCATGCTCAACCTCCTTAGCGATCAGAGAAATGCAAATCAAAACAACTTTGAGATATCATCTTACACCTGTCAGAATGGCTAAAATCAAAAACACCAAGGATAGCCTTTGCTGGAGAGGTTGTGGAGAAAGGGGTACCCTCATCCATTGCTGGTGGGACTGCAAACTTGTGCAACCACTTTGGAAATCAGTGTGGCGGTTTCTCAGAAAAATTGGGATCAACCTACCCCTGGACCCAGCAATACCACTCTTGGGAATATACCCAAGAGATGCCCTATCATATGACAAAAGCATTTGTCCAACTATGTTCATAGCAGCATTATTTGTCATAGCCAGAACCTGGAAGCAACCTAGATGCCCTTCAATGGAAGAATGGATGAAGAAATTGTGGAATATATACACATTAGAGTACTACTCTGCGGTAAAAAACAATGACTTCTCGAATTTTGCATGCAAATGGATGGAAATAGAAAATACGATCCTTAGTGAGGTAACCCAGACCCAAAAAGAAGAACATGGGATGTACTCACTCATAATTGGTTTCTAGCCATGGATAGGGGCCACTGAGTCTATAATTTGTGATCCTAAAGAAGTTAAACAAGAGGGTAAACCCAAGGAAAAACATATAGATATCCTCCCAGCTATGGGAAATAGACATGACTGATGGGCAAAAAATTGGAATCTTGGGGGTGGGGTGGGATGGGGATGAGGGGTGATGGGGAGAGAAAAGTGTGAAGGAGAGGATGAGGGGAAATGGGGGAATCGGGGTGATTGGGGATAAAGGAAGGTTGGATAGGGGAGCAGGGAAACTCATACCTTAGGTAAGGGAGCCACCTAAGGGGTGGCAAGAGACTTGAACTTGGAATGGCTACCAGATGCCCAGGGCAATGTCCCCAGTTAGTTCATTGGGGCACCTGAGGATAGGGAACCCGAAATGAACCTATCCTATAATCATACTGATGAATATCTTGCATATCGCCATAGAACCTTCATCTAGCGATGGATGGAGATAGAGCCAGAGACCCACACTGGAGCACCGGACTGAGCTCCCAAGGTTATAATGAGGAGCAGAAGGAGAGAGAACATGAACAAGGAAGTCAGGACCATGAGGGGTGCACCCAACCACTGGGACATTGGGGCCGATCTATTGGGAGCTCACCAAGGTCAGCTGGACTGCTACTGAAAAAACATGGGATAAAACCGGACTCTCTGAATGTGGCGGACAATGAGAGCTGACGAGAGGCCAAGAAGAATGGCACAGGAACTTTCAACTGGCGATAGATCAAGAGAGAGACAGAGACCCAAATTGGAGCAATGGTCTGAGCTCTTAAGGTCCAAATGAGGAGCAGAAGGAGGGAGAACATGACCAAGGAAATCAGGACCATGAGGCGTGCACCCACCCACTGTGACAGTGGAACTGATCTATTGGGAGCTCTTCAAGGCCAGCTGGACTGGGACTGAATAAGCATGGGTTGAAACTGGACTCTCTGAACATGGCGGACAATGAAGGCTGATGAGAAGCCAAGGACAATGGCACTAGGTTTCGATCCTAATACATGAACTGGCTTTGTGGGAGCTTAGCCTGTTTTGTTGCTCACCTTCCTGGGCCTGGATGGAAGTGGGAGGACCTTGGTCTTCCTGTAGGGCAGGGAATTTGGACTGCTCTTCAGTATCGAGAGGGAGGGGGAATGGACTGGGGGGAGGAGAAGAGGAGTGGGGATGGGGGAGGGGAGTCGGGGGAGGGGGCAATGTGTGGGAGGAGGGGTGGGAAATGGGAAACGGGGAGCAGTTGGAAATTTTAATTAAAAAAGAATAAAAAAAATGATAAAAAAAAAAAAAGTGTCAGGGACATTTGAAGTTACACATAAATTTTTTTCTTCTCTATACTGGTACCTTGCCTTAACTTCATTTTAGATACCCTTTATTAACTCTGATATGCTCAATTCAGGTTGTCTCGGAGCATGCCAATACAATAAGAATTTTTTTGTTTTTGTTTTATTTTTGTTTGTTTTTCAAGACAGGATAAATTATAAAATGATAATTTTAAGGAGAAAATAAATATCAGGTAAAGAATAAAGCTAAACTCTGTGTTCAAGAAGATAATGGATTGAGAAATGGAATAAAGGGAGTGGTGAACATAGGGCAAGATTCTACCCAGCCAAGTTTCCAATCTGTGAAAAGTTACTAAAGAAAAGCTTAGAACCTGGTGTGGTAGTTCACACCATTAATCCCAGCACCAGGGATGCTCAGGCTGACAGAACTCTGAGTTTGAGAACAGCCTTGTCTAGAGAGCAATTTTCAGGACAGTCAAGATGAAGGACAGAAAGCTGGTGAAGACCTAATTGAAAAGGTGACCATGTTCCAACACCGGCAAGCACCAGAACTTGACAACTTGTGCCAAATAGTTCTAGCTTTAGAGCTACAGAGAGAAGAAGGTGCTCTGGAATACAGTCACTGAGGCCAGGCATGTGGTGAGGATGTCCCTGATTAAGGCATAGTAGAGAGATCATTCTGTGCAGCTGTGAAGTTAAAGACTAGATTGCTTTTGAGACCAGAAGATGTTAGAGATGCAAGAACCACGGGATAATTGTGGAGAAGAACTGCTAGCAGGGAGTGGAACCAGTTCAAAATAAAGCAGTATGTTACAGTAAATTTCTTTGACATCAGACATAGAGATACATAGTTTGGAGTTTGCCCAGGTGGATTTTAGTCTTGCTTTGGTCCAGTATTTCCACACTATGCTCCCTTTTCTACATTCTGGAAAAATGAGATATATCTTGTACCATTGTATCATGGAAATACGTAATTTGCTTTTTAATTTTGATTTTTGCAGGGTATTGCGGTTAAGAGATTGCATGACTCTCAGAAGAGACTTTGAACTTTGGAATTTTAAACATTGTTGAAAGGGTGATAGACTGTGGGAACTTTTGAAGCTGGGCTAAATGCATTTTGCATTATGATATGGTTACAATTTTATTAGAGTCAGGAAGAAAAATGTAGTTTGATGATTGCCCCACCTAGTCTCACAGGGAGTGACATTATAAAGAGGTATTGGACAGAACCTCTGGACTGTAAGCAAACCACCACAATTAAATGTTTTCTTTAAAAGTTGCCACAGTCATGATGCCTTTTCATAGCAATAAAACTAAGGCTTTAAAGATAAATAGGACAAGGCAAGCAAAAATACATTATGTGAGCTTTTTAATTATTTATGCTTCTGTGCATTAAATCACTGATTTATAGTATATGCAAATTCTGTCACAAATTCACATATATTTTATTAAAAATGTACAGAATCTAAGTTCCAAAGTCTTCAGAGAAGGGAGTATATTCTAAGCAGTGACATGGGTGATTACTTTCTTATATAGAATAGGTAGGTAAGTGAGACCAACTTGCTTTATCACCAGACAAGAAAGTATTCTGTCATTGACTTCAGGGAATCCAGAATTTCTGACTTGAATTCTTGGGCAGCATTAATGCAGTATGGGTTACAGCATGCTGTTTAAAATCTAAGAATCCTTTGGTTTTTCCTGGAGCAGTGTGTCACTGATGTTTTTCACCAAGCATAATCAGTTAGACAACCTGGCTGGACCAATGGTGTGTAAATGACTCCCCTGGGAACTTAAGCCTTGAGGTGTCTTGGAGCACAAACTGGTAATTCAAACCATGATAGTGCAAGCCAGGTGAATTGGGACCCTAGCAATCTTGACCTAAATTTTTCTAAGATTTCAAATCTTGCCTGCTGTATCTCTTGCTGTACCTAATTATGTATCTTCAGGGAAAGACTTACATATACACATAATATACAGATTATTAGGGGTCCTTTCATATTTCCAAATTTATAAAAATTTTGTTGAAAGTGAAAATATTAGAGGAAAAAAGTGTTGCACAATACCAATGAATATAAACAGGTGATGATAATACTGATCTGATATAGCCAATTCCTTTTTTTTTTTTTTTTTTTTTTTTTGACAGGGTTTCTTTGTAGCTTTGGAGCCTGTCCTGGAACTCCCTTTGTAGACCAGGCTGGCCTCGAACTCACAGAGATCCGCCTGCCTCTGCCTCCCGAGTGCTGGGATTAAAGGCGTGTGCCACCACCGCCCGGCTAGCCAATTCCTTTTAAGAGTAATAGAAACCAGGAGTTAAATAGGATATCTAGTGTGATTTATCGGCATTTTCTAGTAGTTTACTATTAAATTAATTTTGAATTCTGTGTGCATAGGATAATTTTAACTCCACTGAGTGTTTTTTCTCTGAAGTAACTCCATTCAACTCTATAGAATATTCACACAAAAAATTGTTGCAAACTAGTTATTAATTAACATACACACTTTCAATCTTATTTGTGTATTTTTTACATGTAGTTCTATATTTCAAAAAAAATTAAACCATTCTCTAGGCAAGCTAGCTATTTTATAATAAAAAACATTCTAAAGAAATGAAAAGTACAAGCAGAAATAGTTTTAAGTGATAAAATGACTATAAGATATAAGTTTTATTTAAAATACTACCACCTGGCTGGTTGTTCTGGGTTCTATAAAAAACCAGACTGAGCAAACCATGAGAAGTAAACTGGTAAGCAACATTTCTTCATGGCTACTGCATCAGCTCCTGCCTCCAGATTTACACCCAGCTGAAGTTCTGCTATAGCTTTCCTCATTATACTGTGGATATATAATTTGAATAAAACTTTTCCCTACCTGTAGCCCCAAATAAAATACTCATTTAAAACCCATTTGTATAGATAAGTTATTACTGTTGACTAAGAAAAGATATCATAAAGAAGTAGCTTCATTCCATTAATAAATAGCAATGGTAATTTAATTACTGTTTTAGAAACTCTGTCTTAGAATTCGTATAGTTGTGAATTCATACCGCAAATATAACAATGGAAAACATTTAATTGGGTTGGTTGAATCACTTACAGTTCAGATGTTTAGTCCATTACCATCAAGGCAAAATAGGGCAGCATGCAGCCAGATATAGTGGTAAAGAAGGCGCTGAAAGTTCTTCCATCTTAACACACAAACAACAAGAAGTACGCCATCACACTGGTCATTACTTGGGCATTTATAAGACTTCAAAACCCTCCTCCACAGGGACATACTTTCTTAATAAGACCACGACAACTCTGCTGAAGTCGCACATCCTAATAGTGTCACTTCATTTGGGGTACATTTTCTTTCAAACCACTACAATGAACTCCTTGATCCCCAAATGCTTGTAGCCATATCATAACAAAAAAATGCATTCAGTTCAACTTCAAAATATACCTAAGTACATAACTCTCTCAAACTTATTAAAAAGTTTTAAAAAACAAAATTCAAAGCAAGTCTTATCTGGTAATATCTTATTCATGTAATCTCTTGAATCCACTGTGAAATCAAAATCAAAAAGCATAACACATACTTCCACCATTTAATGAAACAGGCTATGTATTACCATTCCACACCTTTGGGAAAGGAGTGTAGTAAGAAAATCCTGTACCAAGGCAAGACTGAAAAATAGCTAAGCAAACTATGAACTTTGCATCTCCAAAAGCAAAATGCTCTTCATACCTCCAGCTCCTTTTGTCTTTGCTGACTGCACCATACTTCTCTTGCTGGGCTGGTCTCAGTCCATTAAAACCTTCCCTTGGCAAGTATCTCACTACTGTGGCGTCTCCAACATCTTGTAGTCTCCAAGGCAATCCAGGCTTCACTTTTATGTCTTCACTCAGTGTCCTACATTGGTCTCAAATCAGAAAAACCCCTGACACAGTCCTTGCCTCACAAGTTTTCCTTGGTCACAGGGGCAAATTCCATAGCCCCTTTCTTCCATCCTTGACTCCACAACAATGTGGCTGAAGCTGCCAAGTTCTGCTGCTTAGTGGACCTGATGCATCACCCCCTCATTCGACTACATCTTCACCAATTTTCTGTTTTTGATGGTTTCCTTCACTTCCTAAGCTTGGCTGTCCTGAAACTGAATCTATAAACCAGGCTGGCCTTAAACTCAGATTCAGCTGTTTCTGTCTCTGTAGTGCTGAGATTAAAGGCACGCACCACCACACCAGGCTTTAAGCTTTTCTTAATTCCTTTTCACAAATTGGAAACTTAGCTGGGTGAGATCTTGCCCTGATGTTACCATTCCTTTTTTTCCATTTCTTATTCTATTTATTTCCTTGAACACAGGCTTTATTGCCAATTAACTTTCTTGTGCTCTTCTTCTCCTCAATAATTTTTCCTTGCTTTTCTTGCTTCTCTTCATTATATGCCTTTACTGGAGCTAAAATTAGTAGCCACAAAATATACTGTCAATTCTAGGTTATTTGAGATTTCCTCTGCCAATGGAATTAATCCAAAACACTTCAATTTATCCATAGGAATACTCTTTGGACACGGATAAACTGAAGCCATATTCTTCACCAAAATAAGACCAGAATGATCTCTAAGTCATATATTAATATTCTCCTCTGAAACCTCTTTATCCAGGTATTCATTGTTCAAATCACACCCAACACCATATGCATTTATTCTCCTACTAGGATAGCTCCCTTATGAGCACTCAAAATGTTTAACTGCTTTTCTATTGCACTGTCCCATGGTCCATATTAATTCAAAAAATAAAAGAAAGAAGGAAAGAAAGAAAGAAAGAAAGAAAGAAAGAAAGAAAGAAAGAAAGAAAGAAAAAAAGAAAGAGAAAGATGGTCAAGCCTATTACAGCAATACCCCACCTTTGGTATCAACTTCTGTCTTAGTTAAAGTTTCTGTTGCTGTTAAAATGCGCCATGACTGTGGCAACTCTTTTAAAGGATAACATTTAATTCGGGTGGCTTGTTTACAATTCAGAGGCTTGGTCCATTATTGTCATGGTAGCCTAGGCTGCATACAGACAGACGTGGTGCCAGAAAAGGAGACGAGATCTCATACATCTTGACACACATAGTGCCACTCTTTTTAGGGGATCTTTTTTTTTTTTTTAAATACCAAAGAAAGTTTCACTTTTTTATTTCCATTTTTTTTAGTGTTGAGCTTATAATATAATTACATTTTTTCTTTCTTTTATTCTCTCCAAACCTTTCTATACACCACTTTTCACTCTCATTATAATTAATGTCCTCTTTTTTCACTAATTGTTACTGTATGCATTTACATATAAATATAAACATATATATTCCTAAATATAACCTGTTCAGTACTTATAATGTTACGTGTATGTATGTTTTCAGAGCTGACAGTTTGATACTGAACAACAAATTGGTGTGCTCTTCCCTGGGAAAGGACACCCTCAGATGCCCAGTATTCTTTAGTTGCTTGTAGTTCTGTGTGTAGGGTTGAAACCTGAATTGAAAAAATAGGGTTTTTCACATTCATGTTGACCTGTCTTCTATTGGAATAATTCTATGTATATATTTGAAATATATATGTATTTAGAATGTATGTGAATATACATACATATGTATACAAAAACTAATGAAGAAAGAAGTCTTGAATTTGAGAGCAAACATGGAATGTGTAGGTGTGTGAAGGAGAAAAAGAAATGGAAAAATTATTTAATTATATAATGATAGCAAAAAAGAAAGTATTTTAAATATATTTAGATTCCTAAACCCAATAGCGATAATCATTGGCAAGCCAATATGGATGAGGGATGTTGCACAAGTCTTAATCCTAAAAGGCTACAGAAAGAGGAAGAAGCAATAAGTTTTTTCAATGAAACCTTTGATACGTTAGCCAACTAGACTTACTAAGCTTTAAACATATATGAGCAGGACTAAATGATCTCAGAACGTTGTGTTCTTAAATTTATATTGATACATATGTCATGCATGTACAATATGTGCAATAACTATAGTTAAAGAATAATAGGTTCCACGCCTTTAATCCCAGCACTCGGGAGGCAGAGGCAAGCGGATCCATGTGAGTTCGAGGCCAGCCTGGTCTACAAAGGGAGTTCCAGGACAGGCTCCAAAGCTACAGAGAAACCCTGTCTCGAAAAACCAAAAAAAGAAAAAAGAATAGGCTGTATGCTTCAGAAAGAAGAATAGGATGATTGATATAAATATAGAACTCTACGTTAAGCGTTCAGAATGATAGTATTGAAATTCTGTTGCAAAAAATACAATCAGTGGTCAAATAATAAAAAGGTAATAATAAAAATGTTTTAGTATTTTCATTCTTCATTATATAAATTATAGGTGTTTTATGTTAATATTTTATCATAAATTGTGTTTTTAATGAGCATATACAATACTGAAATATATTAATGATACAATGTATATATTGGTTTAAATTATGCTAAGGAAATTTTCCCTTTCTCTTCTCAGAAATAACATAAGATTTCTATGTTTTATACATAGATTCCACAATCAAGCTGTTCTGACTTGAATTTTATTTATTATAAGCATCTTTTTTATGCTTTGTGTGGTTGATTAAAATCATTACTACAGGACCTTTTCACAGGGCACTTAATGTCTGGCAGGCTTGAGGAGAAAGATTTTGTTGTTTTTGGTGGTGGTGTTTTCTTTTGTTGGGGGCGTGCAGTGCTCGAGGCAGGGTTTCTCTGTAGCTTTGGAGCCTTTCCTGAATCCTTCTCTATAAATCAGGCTGGCCTGGAACTCAGAGAGATCCACCTGTCTCTGTCTGGGATTGAAGGCATGCACCACCACTGCCTGGCATGAGGAGAGATAATCTTAAGCAAGCTGACTCATCACTGTCTATGCACCAGTCAGCTGTTGTACACACTTCCAGTCCCTTCAGCAACTGTAGAGGACCGACACAGCCTTGCCAGGGCAGGCTCTGGCAAACAGCTCTCTAAGCAAGACAGAGTCCACTCTTGATGACATATTTGATGACTTTCCATTGTTTTATTTTCTTCTTTCTAGGGACATGCAAAACATAAAATCAGAGGGAATCATTTTCCATGAGGCACTGATCAATCTATTAAGTGTTGGCATGTTTTGCTAAATATAAGTAACTACTGTTAAAATTACTTCAGTTTCTTTCTGAACTGAAGTTACTAATGATTGTGAGTCACTTGACATGAATAATATAAAGCAAATCTTAGTCTTCTAGAAGAGCAACAGGAGATTTATCATCTGACATGCATCCCTCCAGTGTCAGCTATACTCTTTTTTATATTATTATACTACTTTATTCAAAATTCTTTTAGGATTAAGATTATATAAAGTATAGCAATTTGGATATTTTAACTGTGTTTTCAGGTTAAGTTTTGAAAATTATATGTATATTATTTTCTATAAACAGTAAAACAATTTTAATTAATCATTTTATCTTTATAGAAATACATCTATAAATGATCTTGCTTCATGTTATTTACTGTCTTTTATAAGTTTTTTAAAAAATAAATAGATATGTGACACAGAAACATACTGAAAAAGGTAACTGCTCTGCTTTATGTTTTACATCTGTCACTTCTTCAGCACTTTATTAGACTTAGAAAGAAATAATACCAGAGTAAGATGATTCAAATATTATATAGAAACATGAAAGACGTTTTCATTGTTTACATTCTCAGAGCACATATCTGCTGTTTCACATCTCTGGGTCTCTTGCATCATAGAATTAGATTGAATCTCTGTAATTTTATTTCTTGGCAGAGAAAACAGGTGTACTGCAGAAGGAGAGACAGCTGTGATTTTATGGGTTCTCCTCACCCAAACAAATTAGTATGTGTGGCTCCAAGGAGTCCATTTTCTAAGAATAACAAATGCTCTCATGTGCACTTATTAGTAAAAGAAGGCGTTGGTGGGAACATCTGGGGAGAAAAAACACATATTTTACCTTTATGTCATGTGTGATGGCAGTGACATGGAGTTTTCTGGTAGAATCCTAAAGCTGATGACATAAAAAGTTATTTTTTAATCTGAACATTTTATGATAAAGGGCTGCATTTATAACACATTTAAACATTGGTAACACTACACAATGCCTGTCTCTTATCTCAAGTTTCAAGATAAACTAGAAAGAAGATAAACATGGTGTTCAAAGTAGCAAACACCAATGATAGAAATCATAGGAGGTTAGGAGAAATTATTTGACATACTTAAATTACATCTACAGTTCCATTTGCCTGGGAACAGACCAATTTGCACACTAAACAATGGCATCTTTCAGTTAATTAGGCCAATAGGAATGAATCACACACTTGTAGTGGTAACTTTGCTTGAGTAAGAAACTATTGAATAAAGGATATATTTTTGGTGATTTTAACCCTTAAATCTCTTCTATTTATTGAAAATTTTGGTAGACTATTATTTATTGAAAAGAGATTGTGTCACACAATATATTCTGATTATCATTTTATCTCCCTCAACTCCTCACAGATATTTCCCAAATTGCTATCCACCCAAATGCACACCTTTTTTTCTCTCATTCGTTACAGCAGGAATCTAAATAATAATAAATTATATTATGACACAAAGCAAACAAACAAAAAGGAATACAATGAAGAAAACAGGATAAAAGAGGTAAATGAAGAACACAGCATACACATGAAGATGCACAGTTTACACACAAAGAAATATAAAAACACAACATCACAAACATACACACACACATACACAAACAAAGGACCTTTAAAAAAGAAGAAAAAAAGCAATGCTCAGAAAAGCACTAAGGGTTCATTTGTGCAGATGTTTACTTTTGGACATGTTTCTGTCCTTAAGAATGGTTTGTCATTAGTCTGAGAGAGAGCCCACTTGAGAGTTCTTCAACAATTCCCTCCAGTAGTAGTTCTGGTAACCCCACAGAACAGGTGGAAAAGGAATTGTGGGAGTCAGAGGGGTCAGAGAAATGTGGAAAGCATAACTCATTGAATCAACTGAACAGGGATCATGGGGGTTCACAGAAACAGTAGAAGCAATTGCAGAACCCTTATCAGTCTGTGCTCAGTCCTCTGGATAGATGTTATGGTTATTGATTTTGTGTTTTCAGGGAACTCCTGGAAGTTGGAGTGGGAGTGTCTCTAACTGTTTTACCTGCCCTTGGGACCCTTTTTCCTCCTATAGGACTGGCCCCTTCAGCCTTATTGTGAGGGTCTATACTGGTCTTATTGTATCTTGTTGTGCCCTGTTTGGTTGATATCTCTTAGAGTCCATCTCTATTCCTGGGAAAGATGGGGGAGTGGATCTGGAGGAAAGGAAAGGGAAAGGGAAACTTGGAGAAATACAGGGATGGGAACTGCAGACACAGTGAATTGTATAAGAGAAGAATAAATAAAAATATGAATAATAAAAAGAATGATCTGTATACCCATTGAAAAGCCTTTGGAGAAAACTAATTTTTCCTCTTATCAGTTATCAATTAGTGATAGTCACTGCGTTAGGGGTTAGAACTTGTGTTTGTTTTTCCTCTTAATGTGGGATCCCTTCTAGGTTGGATGTCTCTATATACTCTACAGCCAATATCTGTGAATTCATGTGTTGAGGTACTGCTATGTTTACAAGACTTTTTCCTTGGTGTCATTGTCCATCCTGTCTTGCTCTTGTAATGTTTCTGTGTCCTTTACCTGATGGGTCCCTGAGCTATGACTGAAGGTAACTGATGGAAACATTTCATTTAAAACTGAATGTTCCAAGGTCTCTCACTCTCTGCATTTTGTTTCTTCTTGGTTCTCTGCATTTCTTCCCATATACTTCACAAGGAAAATTATTTGATCATGGCTGAGTAAGGAACTCACCTATGAGTATGAATATCAGTAGGAGTCATTTTATCGCTATGCTCCTTTAGCTGAACAATACTATTTTATTACCTATAGGACCTAAGTTTCTTGGCCAACTGAGAAGTGTTAGGTATATATATAGTCAGTCTCATAGATGGGCCTTAATTGTGTTGGTTCCTCTCACGAGCTTTGTGCTACTATTGCAACAGTTTAACTTGCAAGAATGTCACCATGATAGATTGAAGAGTTTATTTGTGGTACATGTTTCTCTTTTTATCTGATAGCTAGAGACAAGATAGTTTTTGTATCATGAACTCTAATCCCAAGGTGTGAAGCCCTAGGTAGGCACAAACTCATATACCCCATATTCAATAAGATGTATAGCTGACATCTTTATGTAGAGGGCCTTGGCAATAGCCTGTGAAGTATGACCAGTAGACTTCGCCAAACCAGGGTTGTTTGGAAGTCTCATGGAATCCTTTTGGTCAACAACTCTATTAGATATAACTGGACACAAGAAATGAAGGGTCCCTTTGGTAATGAGTGGTAGGGATTTCTCTCCCCTGTTATTTGGTGATTCAGTTTAAATTTCTTTCATTTATGGGCATATTTTAAGAACTTTATACTCTTTTCTGTTGACATATAATAGTCCTTAGTTTTAGATTTCCTTCTTTGTATTCTTCCCTTTAGTCTCCTCTTCATTCCCTCTAGATGCATGATCCTCTCATTCCACTGCCATCCATAAACTTCTCTTCTTTTTCTCATTTCTAAGGATATCCATCATACCATAAGTCACATCCTATAAATCTAACCTCTCTGGTTATATATATTTAGGAAACTTATCAGAGCATTATCAGCTAACATTCATTAAGGAAATGCAGACCATTTTTATGGTTTGAGGTCTGGATTACCTTACCCAGAATCTAGTTTCTAGTTCTATCCATTTAATTACAAACCACATAACTTCATTTTTTGATCAGCTGAGTAACATTCCATTGTGTAAATGTACCACATTTTCTCAATTCATTCTTGCATTGACAGACATCCACATTGTTTCCATTTTCTGGCTATTATGAATAGAGTGGCAATGACTATAGATGAGCAAATGTCTCTGGTCAGATGAAACATCCTATGACTATATGTCCAAGAGGTGCATATCGGGATCATAAGGTATGTCAGTGCTTTTATCCTCAGTGAGAAAGGACCACTCTAATTTTCAGTGTCTTTACAAGTCTGCACTACAACCAGCTGTGGACGATTGTTACCTTTACTCCACATCCTTGCCAGCATGATCTGTCATTTGCTTTATTGATCTTGGCCATTACGAGTGGAATAAGCTGAAATCTTGAAGTAGTTTAAATTTGCATTTCCCTGATAACTAAGGATGTTGAACAATTCCTTAGGTGCTTCTGGACATTTTTATTTCCCATTTGAGAATTCTCTGTTTAGATCTGTATCCTATATTTAATTGGGTTATTTATTTTCTTGATGTCCAGTTTTTGTTTTTATATATCTTGGATATTAGCCCTATATCAGATGTGTATTTGCTAAGAAAAAATATTTTTCCCATTCTGTAAGTTGCTACTTTGTCCAAATAATGATGTCCTTTGAATTTACAGAATGTTTCAGTTTCATGAAGTTCATTTAATTATTAATCTGAATATCTGCACTATTGATATTATGTTCAAAAGAACTTTTCATGTATGAATGTGTTCATAACTATTTCACCCTTTTATATAAGTAAAACACATTTTATATACTTTTATATAAGTAATACACATTCAGTGTATCTGAACTTATTTAGAGGTCTTTGATCCATTTAGAGTTGAGTTTTATAAGGGTGATAAGAATGAATTTATTTGCATTCTTCATTCAGTTTGACCAGAATCATTTGTTGAAAATGCTGTCTTTTACTTTAGTGTGTATTTCTGGCTTTTTTACCAAAGCTCAGGTGTCGATAAGTATATGGACTTTTTGTGTGTCTCCAATTCTATTCTGTTAGTAGATGTATTCACTTTTTTGTCAAAACTATGTTGAGCTGGCTGGTGGTGGCTCATGCCTTTAATGTCAGCACTAGGGAGGCAGAGACAGATGGATCTCTGTGAGTTGGAGTCAGCTTGGTTTACAGCTCCAGGACAGCCTCCAAAGCTACAGAGAAACCATGTCTCAAAACAACCAAAACCAAACTAAAACAAAAGAAAACAAAAACTAAGAAACTATGCTGGTTTTATTATTATAACTCTGTAGTACAATTTTAGATTGATAATGGTGATAATTCCACCAGTTCTTTTATTATTCAGGATTGCTTAAGTTATCCTCTTTTTTTTTTATATTTGTGTGTGTGTGTGTTTTTATTTGAAGCTGAATATTGTCCTTTCATTATCTGTGAAAAATTGTGTAAGAATTTTGATACAGATTACATTGAATCTGTATATTGCTTTTGGTAGGGTGAGCAATTTCACCATATTAATCCTACTGAACAAAGAACAGGAAAGATCTTTCAATCCTCTGCAATAATCTTCAATCTCTTTCTTTAATGTCTTAACATTTTTATCATACAAGTGTTTCAATTGCTTGGTTGCAAGAGTTGCCTAAATATGTTTTGATGATTTTGACATGTATTATTTTCCAGGTTCCTTTATCATTTGATTGTTCATTTTTTATAAAAAGCTATACACAAATTCATATGAATTATTTTTGTGTGTATTTCTATGTATGACAGACTGAAAACTCTGACCATTACAGCCTCCCAATAATCCCATTCAAATCATATGACTCCTGTTTCCTAAATATCTGACATCCATAGCAATAGGGCTTTACCCTCAACCATTGAGTGGTAACTAAGGGCAACAACAAATGAAAATAATTTTGTTTGTTCTGTTTTTAATTTTGACACTATAAAATTACATATTTTCTTTTTGCATTACTCTTTCTAAACTTTTCCATATAACCCTTCTATATTTATTTCAAATTCATGACCTCATTTTTCATTCATTGCTAACATATATGCATATACACATATGTATATCTAAGTATAGCTAGTTCAGTCTGAAACTATTAAGTTTGCGTATGTTCTTAGTCCTGACCATTTTGTATTGAATAACCAATGAGAGAGCTTGTTTCTCGTTAAGTCTATTTCTTTTCTTCTTAGCATTTCTTTGGTGTCTTTAGGTCTTTGTGTAGGCTTGAGGCCAAGTGTTAGTTTCCTTTATCTACTTTGCCATCAATCATTATGGAAGTTACAGGAACTAGTCTGACCATCATTTAAGATGAGAAATCTCGTGTGTGTGTGCGAAATTTTAGGTAAATACAAAATGATTCCTTGAGGCTTTAATTAACTCCTTGGTGTTATTTGTCTCTCCTTCTTACTTCTTCTATATTGATCTCTCTCCCTCCCCAACTGCAGCCTCCATCAGTTTTCTCCTTCCTCTTCATCCACTTGAAACCTGCTATGCCTTTCTCAAGTACCCCACACAATGGCACTTTCATTCTTTCTTGATTCCTGTGTATCCTCCATATTATACACTTAAATCTGAAGACTTGTTGTGGGATAATACAGACACAAAAAAACAGTTGTGATTAAAACAAGGAAACAAAACTTTTCTCATAAGTACTATTTTTATACTCATTGAAATTATAACCAGCAATAAAATGTGATCAATTAAGGAGAAGCAACAATAACCAATTGTCTGTCACTTTTCAATTCCATTCACTCTTTTCTTATAATTCTCATTCCATAGAAGAAACTTAGTATTAATAATTAGAAAGCAGTTGCTTTTAATTTAATTTTTAAATGTTTATGTATAAATGGTAAAAGACAATATAATCAAATCTACGGTATAATACAAGTAATAATTAACACCTACCTGCATATATATTTGTATAGTGGGGCAACATGGATTTAATGGTTACAGTATATACAAAACGTTTATAGCAACAAATAAAATGTATTTCTCAAAACATAAGGATCACATAAGAACTGTTCTAGTTATATTAATAATAACATACAGTACAATTAAATTCTGTTTTAATGGGAAATTTCATGTTCCTGTGACCACCTATTAATTTGTTCAGCTTCTATTATTCAAAGGTAATCTCTGACTTAAGTCTCCAGTGTTCTGCGCCTTCTATTCAATTGTTCAATATCTAATATTAAGAATTAATCAGCAATTCAAATCTTCTAGGTCATGCTGAATTTTACTGATAGGGTGCAACCCTTTAGTGTTTCCTGTGAAACTAATGAAGACAGCGCAACTAATTGGAGCCAGCATGGAAAAGGGATGGTTTTATACATTGGTGGCTTTAATTCTCTAGATACAAATTAGCATTCAAAGACATTTAGGAATATTTCTCACTTAGAGTAGATAGATGATGCATAAAGTTAGTTAACAGAATGTCTGCTTAATCTAAGATTTTATTTATTACAAATTTTATTAAAAGTCATTTATTATTCAAAACTAGTTAGTAAATATGATTTTAAATGTTTCATGTTTAATTGCTTATCCATGAGGATGAAGAAAATTGTTAGTATATGATAGCAATTTCCAATGGTCAAAAATGGCAGGTATTTATTATCTTAGTCAAACAATATATGCAATATTAATAACGAGATCTAAATTTATATCTAAGTAGAGCATAAAATTCCAAAGTATATTAATTTAAAATATACAATATACTCTTTAAGAAGAAAATAAAAAACGGAATATTTCTATACAAGAGAACTCTTATTTGACATGAATCTACTCACATATTCATGTAAGTATAAGACCATTTTATATTTTTATATTTGTTTAAAATTTTTATGATTATTCCTTATTTTGTAAAACGTGTTTTAGCGAAATAGATTAAAAAACAGAATTGGAGCAACGGACTGAGCTCCCAAGTTTCAAATGAGGAACAGAAGGAGGGAGAACATGAGCAAGGAAGTCAAGACTGCGAGGGGTGCACCCACCCACTGAGACGGTGGGACTGATCTAATGGGAGCTCACCAAGGCCAGCTGGACTGGGACTGAAAAAGCATGGGATAAAACCGGACTCTCTCAGCCAAGGACAATGGCACTGGGTTTTGATCCTACTGCATGTACTGGCTTTGTGGGAGCCTAGCCTATTTGGATACTCACCTTCCTAGACCTGGATGGAGTGGAAGGAAGACCTTGGACTGCCCACAGGACAGGAAACCCTGACTGCTCTTTGGACTGGAGAGGGAGGGGGAAGGGAGTGGAGCGTGGGGAATGAGTGAGGGGGAGGGAAAAGGGAGGCGGGAAGGAGGCAGAAATTTTTACTAAAAAAATTTTAAAAAGTAAATAAATAAATAAAATAAAAATTAAAATACTTTCATTTGGCCTTTTATCTTTTAAAACCTTCAGAAATCTTGGCTTATTCAAACACATTTTTATTAAAAACAATAGAAATACTATTTATTTCCACAATAAAATAAGCAATAATAAAGTAAATTGGTTATAAAATATTTTATAAGATTCTAAATATGAACTTTGAAATATTCATATAAGGTATCGAGCAATTTTTTTAATCCAAAATTATGTTTCATATTTTAATTTTTATTTGATTCTTACTTCAATTATTTGAGATTATAGTATAATTACAAAATTTTCCTCTTTTCTTTTCTCCCCAAATCCTTCTACATACTCCTTCTTGTTCTCTTTCAAATTCATGGATTCTTTTAGCATTAATTGTTCTTAGATACATACATACATACATATACATGTTTCTAAATAAATACAACAAGCTCAGTCTATAAAATGTCAATTCAATATATGTTTTCAGGGCTGATTATTTGGTATTGGATAATTAATTGGTGTGTGCTTACTTAGAGAAAACTATTTCTCCTTTCTTAGCTTGTGTAAGTTGCCAATAGTTCTATAGTTAGCTTTGTCCTCATAGACTTTTCTTTGTCATTTTATCCTGTATCTTGATGTTGCACTGATTCATATCAATTTAAAGTACCATGCTGGTGAGATTTTATGGGTGTATTCTGTATTTTAAATTAAGAAGTATAATCATATAAGCCAAAATACTAATAAGTTAAAGAACAAGTAATTGGACATATTATCATCACGCCCTAAAGAGGATATATTATTATCATGTGTTTCTAAAGAGGCTTTTTAGAATCTTGTATTACAGTTCCCATCCATCAGGCAATATGTACCAGTTCAATAGGGGCACAATAGTGAATGGTGTTACCAATCACTTTTGCATTCACCTTAAGAGCTACTCTTAGGAAGAAATACATTACTAGTATAGTAAACCAAGTCAAAATCCAAAATCTTGGGAAATCATAGACCATAGGGAAATTCATTTTTATTGTCTAATTAAATTGACATGCAGAAAATTATATTTTAAACAAATAGCTATTCTTACACCCATAGGCATGTGTTCTTCATCTTATGCTTATCTTATTTAATCAGGAAATGTTTGAAGTGGTATCCACTATTAACGTGGTCTTTCAGCAATTGCAATTTACTACAGTGGTTCTGTCAATGGATCAATGTGGAGTTTGGGGGATGCTATTCATCTTTACTGAACTACTAAAAATGATGGATTCTGGGGGCTCTCACTTATTGTTTTCAGTCATTTGTCCAATGGTGAGAATACCAGCCTCCAAAAGATAATTCCCAAATCGTGGTCATGCAGAAGATTCATGTTAATATCAATATATAACAAAAAAACCCTCAAAACAAAAGGATATGGAGATAGACTAATAACTTGTATGAATGAAAGAGTAGGTAACAGATGTAAGACAGTGATAATAAAAGGTGAATAGAGATATTAAAAAATGTTACATACATGTATAAAACTAGCAAAGAGCATATTTAATCAATAAAAAGAAGAGGCAGAACCCATTAATCCTAGAAGCACAGAGGTTTCCTGCTTTGGCAAATGTAGAGATTAGGGCTACTCATATTCTTGCAAGGAGTTTTATCAGTGAATGAGGCTAAAACTGACCATATTTAATAAGCCAATGGATTATAAAGTACAAGTAGACTAAGGTAGTTAGTCACAGAGAATCCAAAACTTCTATTAGACAGATACCACACAAGCTTGAAATGGAAGTCACAGCCTTTTCACAAGTTCTTTTATTTCCGCAAATAAAACTTCATTGTCATATACAAACAGTCTACAGTGATCAACAGAGAAATTTTAGGTAATCATTTAGTCTAAGCCTGTGCATTTGTAGACCAGCACCTGCAGCTCTAAAACAGGTGTCTGATCCTCTAAGATCAGTTAAACATTAATGATCAGTACCCAGAGCATGTGTTCCTAGTTTGTTTTCTCTGTATTGTCTCAATTATATTTCTATGTAATTCTACATAATTTATATTTGCATCAAGTTCCATATGATCCTTCCAACTATCTGTTAAAAAGAAAAGTTACAGCGTTGTACTGAATCAGTAAGGAAAGGAAGGAAAAGACACCTTAGAACAACCCAGCTCCCCTGTCATTATGAAGGAATTGGGCATTTATATTTAGATATCTTCAATTGTAGTTAACACTTCACAAAATTTTTCCAAGGGTTGACTTTACTTAGGCAATAATCTGAAAAACTGAAATGAATGCTAGGGAAAACTTTTGAAAAATAAAGTTAAGATTTTTAGTTGGGGGAAAAAAAAAACCTTTAACCTTGCCAGTAGGAGCACAAGAAATGCCATTTTTCATCTGGCTGCAGTCTGCTTCTTATAGATCTCCACAAAACTGCTGCAATTCTCTTTGTCATGGAACTGAGAAAATTGAAGCTATTCATCAGTCCCAAAGAGTAGCATACAAGCATTGGAGACTTCCAATGACTTTGTTTTGACTTTGTTTTCTCTGGTGACTCAACAAAGGTGAAGCAAACCTGCTGGTTAAAGGATTAAAGGTCCCTCGAAATCTAAAAATTAAATGGTATATATTAAATCTGATATATCAGTCCTAAAGTTAAGAAATGAAAGGCCAAGATAATTTAATATTTTAGACAAGTATAACTACTACAAACAGTATTTTAAAATGGTGACATTTCTAGTTGTTAATTAATATACAATATTCTACTTTCTAGAGAATTTATGAGTATAACTATATTTGAATTCACTAGTCTAATATTGTACATTGCCATTTAAAATAGCTGAGAGTTTACCGCTCTTTATGAAGCAACATTCTTCCTTGAAGGCACCTAATATTTCAATTTTTCATATAGATATTTTCTCAATTTAAATTGTGAAAAACACACAATCATTTTTCTTTTTCCTAAAGAGCTATTTTAAGATAAAGTAATACCTGATTTAGCCATCTGTTTCAATTGTAAAATAAATTCACAGCTCTGTGAGTTCGAGACCAGCCTGGTCTACAAGAGCTAGTTCCAGGACAGGCTCCAAAACCACAGAGAAACCCTGTCTTGAAAAACCAAAAAAAATAAATAAATAAAATAAATTCACAGTAGCATGTATATAGATTTCACAATTTAATAAATTATAAACATTTAATTCTAATTTAGATTAGCAAAGGTATTTTTTTTGCCAATGATAGAAAAATTGTAAAGTTTTCAGTCAGAAGCTGCCTGAGCCTCTTAACTCCCAGAAACATTCTGTAACCTTGGAACAACTTTCTCAGTTCAAAATAGTGAAAGTGTTCCAGTAGCTGATTAATGTTGTGCTTCCACTTATCTCTAAAGTGGTGCGTCTATTGTTTCTATCTTTACATTTGTACTTTGCAAACACATTCATTGTATGTGATACAAAAAGACAGAATTTTAAAGTGTTATGGTTACAAAGTGTTATTCAATACTCAGGGTCATATTTCTATTTGAAGTAAAATGTAAAATACACGATGTGCCCCTTAAGAGTTAAGATGATTCAAAAGTAAAGCATAGTTTTCAGAAGGGAAATTGCTAGCCTCTTTTATGAAATATAACCAGCAATGATATAGTTTCAAAGTTGAAATTTGAATCTGATGTATTCTAAATAGAATATTTATTCTCCATGGTAAAATAATAACATAAGTAAAAGTAGATCTTGATGGATAGAAATGTCCAAAGATGTAGATTAACCAGTTTATCAACATGCTGATGTTTGGAAGGAAATATTGATAGGCATTCTAATATTACAAATAATTTGATATAAGATACTTGCTTTCTACAGTGGATAATATTGAGCTAAGGTAAATCAATAACCAATATAAAAATTAGTATGCATTTGAACTGTTGAATAAATTCAAGTTTCTTGTTAACATATGAACTCACAGTTTTAAGATAATACAAAATTATTTTAATGCATTATCAGAATAACAAAGCTAATAATGAGAAAATATATAAAATGAAAGTTAAGGATGGTTGAATAAATAGGATCAATCAGAAAAGAACAAGAATGAAAAAATAAAATATAAATAAATGTATATTCAACATGTAACATAGAAAACCTGTTTCTTTTTATTAAAAATTAAGATTTACATCTGGAGATTTAGCTCAGTCTTTGTCATGTTTGACTTGAATAAATCTATGAGTCTTATAATAATAAATCCAGAATGTGTGTCATGTGTTTGAAATCCAGGTCTGGGGATATGGAGACTACTGGATCCCTAACGCTTGCTACCTATATCCCTCAACCTTCTTCATGAGTTCCAGGCCAGTCATAAATATTGTCTCAAAACACATTTTTAGGGAAAGATATATCAACTGAAGAATGACACTCAAAGCTGTCATTTTATGTGCACACATGGGCACATATTTGAACCTGCTTCATTGACACATGTGCATTCACTCATTCATACACCAAGAGAGAGAGAGAGACAGAGAGAGACAGAGAGAGAGACAGAGACAGAGACAGAGAGGAAAGAGAGAGAAAAAAACAGCATATATGTACAAACACATACAAATAACATTTAAATTTATGGAAACTAAAAAATATAAATGCTGTGATTAAACTTGACATCATAAAGGATTTCTCACTTTTAACATAGTGGCATATTAATCGGTATTGACAGTTGTTAATGAAAGTGAAGGAAGGTAAAGAAACAATTGAATAACAATTTTCAAATTACCACTTGTATGAATTTATAATCCACTTATGTGTTAGGAAGAATGTTTGATACTGGCTCTTAATTTGTTCAAGCATTTAATTGTCTATGTATCCTATGCATGTGTTTGGTGGTTATTGAATACACTAGCTACAGAGCGTAAATATATCAGTGGAATATTGTTCTTTCTATTAATAATTTCATTTTCTAATTAGTGAAATAATTATATACATATGAATAACATACAGATTATAATGATAGATCAAAATGATAACAAATAGAAATACTTACATAGTGTTTTTGCTGAACAATCACTTCTTACACTTTACTATGTAACACTCAACATTCTCTCAACTAATGTTTCAGCAGCCTCTTATATTGCTACCTTAATGAATATATTATTCTCACTCTTACAAAACTAAGTTGAATTTCCCCAGATGACTGTATTAATCAGACTCTATTGAAGGGGTATGACAGATTGACTGATAGAATGTCTCTCCAACAAAGTAATATACATGCTATGAGGATTATGTCTAAGGATGAGACATTATCTCTACTGGACAGGCTTCATACCTTGGAATCCTCAATGAGGGCATTAGAACAGACAATGGACAAGAGATCCAGACCTTACAAAATGCAGTGGTAAATAGATTTGAAAAGAATGGGGAACTTATCAAATTTGATGACCAGGGACAAAATGTACAAAGGCAAATTTTAACCTCATTGGTACAAAAAAATATCCGGGATAGCATCCCCAGAGTTTTGCCTGCCTTTCCAGTAATAACATCAGAAAAAGTATCTAGACCCAAGTACCCTAAGGTTGTCAAAGAATATTCATGGGGGCCCATACATATGACTGATCTAAAGGAAATTAAACAAGCAATTGTAGATTATGGACTACATTCATCCTTTGCTAGGGAAATCATCAAAATATGGGCTTTCCGTAGCAAAGTTTGGACTCAGTTAATCTTAGCATTCCTAGAAAGTTGACCACAATTATTTTGGAGGTGCTTTTGTAAGAAAGAAGCTAGAATTTTAGATCAACAGGAAAAGCAAAATACTTGAGATTTCCCTAAATCAAGATGAGGGACTTTACTCTGATCCTCAGGATCAAGCTCTTTATGGTGTCCCTATGTAGCATCACAGCTTTAAAGGCTTGTAACATGAGTCAGAAAACAGGAAAGAGAGTTGATTCATATCTTAGGGATAAACAGGGTCAGAGAGAATCTTTTAGTGACTTTTTACAAAGACTAACTAGGGCTGTACAAATAGGGGTAACTGACCCAGAAACTAAAGGAATAATAATTGAATCTTTGACTTATGAGGATGCCAACATAGAATCAAAAGGATCCTTGAACCAGGCGGTGGTGGCACATGCCTTTAATCCCAGCACTTGGAGGCAGAGACAGATGGATCTCTATGAGTTCAAGGCCAGCCTGGTCTACAAGAGCTGGTTCTGGGACAGGCTACAAAGCCACAGAAAAACCCTGCCTCGAAAAACTAAAACTAAAACAAAACAAAACAAAACAAAAAATGATCCTTGAGCCTTTAAAGAGCAGATCATCACCCATGGATGAATGGGTTTTGCATACAATGAATGTTGAGACACTTGACTATGGTACTGAAGCTTGGGTAGCAGAAGCAGTTTTGACTGGTAAGAGAAGACATCAAAATTCCAAATAGTTTAATTGTGGTAGAATGGGAGATATGAGAAGGGATTCCTACAAATAATGTCTGCATGCAGCCATGAGCCATGCCTCTGCCATGACAATAATGAACTATAGCTCTTAAACTGTGACCCAGTTCCAATGAAATGTTTTCTGTTATAAAAGTTGCCATAGTCATGATGTCTCCTCACAGCAAGAGAAACCCTAACTAACATCATGTTACTAGTATAATGTTCGAAAGTGAAAGGCTAAGATCTTCTATATTATATAAAAAAGAGTCATATCATTAGACCAGAATAGTCTTTACACATTATTACATAGACTGTCATTTAAATCATACAAACTTCATAAGTAGCTTCTCTGACTTCTTATTTCTCCCATTGTACAAGTAGTTTTCACAGTCAGATGACTGCTTCGATGACATAAGTACCTAACGTGAAGTGTGCTGTGCCCAACCAATGTAGAGTGGAGTAAAGAGGGAAAACATATGTTCATGACTACTAAGAAATAAATTAGTTAAAAAACTTTCAAGATATAGCAGGAGCAAAGGAGTTAATTCACGTGAGGCTTCATTTTATGACACTCTTTATAAGTGCAGACCCCTGGGATGTCATTCTCTAAATTTCTTGTGTCAAACTGGCAATGTAGTGAGGAAGTTCTGCAAAATGCATTTACAACTTTGCAGAAGAAGCTGGGCAATACTTATGACTCCTATCTGTGAAGGGGGAAACTTTTTATATGCTCACAAAACCATAGAACCTAACAGCAGGCTTTAAACTGTTCCAGTAGCTGAGTTCAAATCTTTCAGGTTTCAGGGGAGAGTCATACTTCTGCTCCAGTATTCTGTTAAATTATTCCATTTGATCATGCAATTTATCAGAACATGGGATTACAGAGGTAATCCTTGAATTGAAATTTCAATACTACATACAAATGCAGTAAGAATATTTGAAATAATGTTAGCAAAAGTAAAACAATGGAAAGAAATCTGTTTGGTAGCCTGGGTGAAATAGGCGGGATCTGGGATATGGTTAAATAAATGCTTATCTAGAATTGGATGCTCTTAAACTTAGATAATATATCAGTCTGTAATTTTGGAATGTTATTATTAATGATTTTACATGAAATCTAGATTCTTTCATGGAAGATTATTGTGTATTTAAAATATATGAATGAAGAAAGTGAAACTGAGTTTCTTATACATCACAATGCACAAAGAGATTGCTTTCAGTCCAAATAAACACAAGCATGCTTGGAACTTTAAGTATGTTGATACATAGTTCAGAAAGTAGTACTTTAATGACATTTGAAAATCTATATTTCTTTTTTATTTACTTATGGCAGGAAATGTTATGGACATCTGTTAGATTGCCTATTTTATAAAATTTTGTTATTCTTATTCTTTAGAAGTGAATTACACCCATTTTATAAAATTTTGTGCTTCATTATATCTATTCTTTAAAAGTGAATTAACATGAAGTGAAATTACATTTCATATTATCCAACTCAGATATAAATATGGTCCCAGTTTTTTTAACAAATCCCATCATGATTTCTTCTATTGAAGTATGTTAATATGTCTATTCCATCTGAGAGTAGTATCTCACTTGACAGTAACAAAAATTTTTCCTTACAGAAAAAGACAAATTATCTTCATTTTATCATTTTTAGGTTACTCTGATGAATTTCAAATAACCTAGATGTTTGAAGTCAATAGTGACTCTTAAATCAGAGCTCCAGTCCTGCCTTTACCATCCTGCACTATATTTTGAAATTAATATATTCACATTGCTTGAGGCAAAAAACAGTATATGAACATTTCTCATGTTTATCATGATTGCTATTCCATCTACCTACCAAAATTAGCATTGTGCTGAATTTTTGGTTATAATATAATAAAACTATTTCCTCAGGCCCTTTATTTATTTTTCATCAAATTTTAGTTTTATTTTTTGCATGTGTTGGTAGCATGGGTTCCTGTGCCCAATAGTTCCAGGTTTTGAACTGAATTCAGTAATAGAAAAACTGATTCAGTGATTATCTGGGGATAATTTTGCTCATCTGAGAGCAAAATATCTTTCTATCTGATTTTTAAGTGATCTCTTTAAACTTAGGATATTTGCATTGCTTTCAGGTTACAGTGACCTTATCTTAGAACAGACATTTTCTAATGAAAACTAAAATATTCAAATGATATCTGTAGACTTCATAAAAAGTGTGATGTCTTTTGAACAAGTAGTTCTTTCATTTTCTATTGTTTCTCTCATGCCTTGTACTATTAGAACAAGTCTAGATTATATTCATGTTTCATTCAGGAGATTATATTAGAATCACTATATATACATCCATATGTTGTATGAGTACAGGCCCTTGTTTTTCCCGGCCACATGGCTAGCTTAACCCCTGAAATAATCACACAGAAATTGTATTAATTAAATTACTGCCTGGTCTATTATATCTAGTCTCTTCTTGGCCAACTCTTCTATCTCGATCTAACCTATTTCTATTAATCTGTGTTCACCATGAGGTCGTGGCTTACCAGGAAAGATTCTAACCAGCATCAGTCTCAGACTGGAGCTTCATAGCATCAGCCACACTGCTTTCTTTCTCCCAGAATTCTGCTCTGTCATCCCCGTCTACCTGAGTTCCACCCTATCTACTAGGCCAAGGCAGTTTCTTTATTTAACCAATAAAAGCAACATAAATACAAAAAAAAGAAAACCTCCTACACCATCCATATAAGATGAAATATTGCTTAACTAATCTAATTACAGCTTTGAACCTTTCTTTTCTAGTGATTAGGTCTGTTTGTTATGTTCACATACAGCCAGCACTTTCCTGTTATTTCTACTCACCACCAAGATCTCAAAGCTACATTCCAACATACTGATTTTGTAGGTTTCGTAATATCATTGTAGAAACAAAAGAAGTTTGTAAATTGTGAACTACCACAGTGTTTGAAATATGAAATTTCAGAATGAAAAACAAAACAAAACAAAGTTTCCAAGAAGTGGATATTCCAGGGTACAGTGAATGACATACATAAGTTATTGAGAGCTCAATTTCAATTAAGGAACATCAAAGAAATGTTTCAAATATAAAGCCATAATTTACAACATGCAGATGTCTTTGACAACATTCATTTTCATATTTACTTGATTTTATTACACATTTCTATAATAATAAAATATTTACCTTTTAAGAGCAGAAAGAACACAGTTGTAGAAATATAATGTATTTACCTTTTTGTTTATTAATGGAAGAAGAAACTGTTTATAAGTAACATGTGTTACATAGAATATATCTTCCTAAATGATTTGTCAACAACCCAAATATATTTGTTTTTATCTCAGGAAAGATGTCACTTAACAGAAGCAGTGAGGAGACAATGACACCAGAAAGCCAAGAGGAGAAAGGATGGTAAACATCTGACATTTGGCTGGTGGCAACGGAGGTCATTTGTGATCCTGATTGTTTATGTTATGAGATCTCCATATCTTCAAAATATATCATCCTCTTTCCTGATGCTAAATTTAGTCTATTTTTTACTTACAATATAATCAGTCCTAAGTTTGTGCCAATTCAATTGCAAAGCCTGATAAAGTCTTACAGAGCCTGGAGGGTGCTATTAATTACATGTTCCCTGTATCTATTCTGTTTCAGCTGACACCTATCTAAAATAGTGTTTTAATTACTCATTGATTAGTTTTGTGTTATTAAATACACCAGCAAGTAAAATAAACTCACATAAAAAGCTGAAACGAGTAGACCACTGAGATTAGTATGAGGCATCTATACAATGGAGACTTCTTTATCTGTAGCATGTAGTCTGTATTGTAGAGTTTGTCTCCTGAAATTAAGAGTGGTGGGACTGTGTTTGCTCATCAAAATCTGGGAAATGCATCATTAAATGTTAAGAACAACACTCTTCAACACAATTAAACTGGAAAAAAAATGATGGCAAACTTACAGAGGGAAGGTTTGGGTTTCCAAATCATAAATTGTAAATTTTGTTTTGAGAAATGTATCTAGAAATAACAAGTGACTCATTGAAATTTTAAACACCCGGGAATGTATTTGAGCATTAGTATTTCAGGATAATTAACTTAAAAGAGTAACTTAAAAAAAATAATTTGTGAGTAGATGTAATAAATAACAAAGGAGTGCTGTAATCAAACAAAGTTTATGACATAGAAATCTGTATAGATTATGTATTCATTAAAGAGACATCTAAGAAGGCTGGAAGATTGCTCAATATTCAAGACTACTTGCTGCTTCTTCTGTAGTAGATATGAGTATGAATCTTAGCACCCAAAAGGTAACTCATAACTATGTGTGTGTGTGTGTGTGTGTGTATGTGTAACTTTAGTTCCAGGGTATCTGATGCCTTATTTTGACTTACATGGGAATCAGGCACAATGTGATTCATAAACATAAATGTATAAACAATACTCATTTAAATAAAATTAAATAAATCTGAAGTCCTACATAAAAAAAGACAAATGATTATAACAACAAATAAAGTTCAGGTATGAGGTAGGGAAAAGCATATGTCAGTGCCTACATAATTTAATTTCTAAAAATCTGAACTCAAAAATGGTGATTAATAGTTTTCTAAATTTAATTACTTTCCTTTTGAGAGCATGCACTTTGTATATTTTTAAATGTCATCATTTTATTGTTTTGTTTATTGTTTTTGTTTTCTTGTTTTTTACTTCTAAAAATAGAGATTTTTTTAATACAGTATGCTCTGATTTTGGTTTCTCCTCCTAAACTCTTTCCAGATCTTCCCTATCATCCTAACAATTCATTGCAGATTATGTACATACTGAAAACTAAAAAAGTATTTAAATGTTGTTATTTTATGTATTATTTCATGAGCACCATATTACAAATTGGTAGGATTTCAATATTTGATGTTAATATTGCTTTATATTTTTATCAAAAAATTCAGGTGAATTCTATTTATTTTATTTCATTGATACAAATTTCAGCATCTCAGGTTTTGTCTTACTTCCAAAACAACAACAAAAACAATTGTTATAATAACCTTTTCAAATACTGACTAATTTAAAATACTCCATGGATCCCAATAACAAGAGTGAAAAATTGTTCTTCAAGTTGTTTTTTCAGGGGAATCTAAATGACTCATGAAATAATACAGAATTTCACTGTTCCCCTTGGTTGCTTTTCGGAGGTTGAAGATAAATCCTTATTGCTGAATGTACTATAAACTTCAGACACAGAAATCATAAAATTCAAGCTATATTTATTTAAAATTTTCTTATCACAGGATAGCTCTTTTAGGATCAGAAAGTATCATGTAAGATGCTATAGTAAAGAAGCAATCAATAGTTCTATCCAGCTGTGATTTCTATGAAATACAGTGATGACCAACACAGCAGGATATCACTCAAGATGCAGTAGTCAACTCATACATTTACTTTTATGTATATCTCTTTATTCACTTTATGACTTTTTTTTTTATTTTGAGTTTTACAGTTCTCAGCTACCTAGATCTGATGTATCACTAAAACAAGTTTTCTCTAGTAGTGTTCTTTTCAATTAGTTTAATGGAGTGGAAGTGACCTTATGTGTGGTTGTGGACCCTTTGGTATTTAATAATGGACACCACTGAATAAATTGGTTTCTATCTGTGCCTTAAAAACCGTTTATCTCAGCCTATCCTTCTACATCAGTGGAACTCTGAAACACAGGAGACCACTTACTAAATATAACCCCAGTAGCATAGATACCATCTTAAACCTGTCAGGATGGCTAAGATCAAAAACACTAATGATAGCTTATCCTGGAATGGATGTGAAATAAGGGGAACACTCATCCATTGCTGGTAAAAATGCAAACTTGTACAACCATTTTGGAAATCAGTATAGTAGTTTCTCAGAAAATAGGGAATCAATTTACCTCAGCATCCAGCAATACCACTCTAGGGCATATACCCAAAATATGCTCAATCCTACCACAAAAGCATTTGTTCAAATATGTTTATAGCAGCATTATTTGTAATAGTCAGAACCTGGAAACAATCTAGATGCCCATCAACCAAGAAGGGATAAAGAAAATGTAGCATATTTATAAATTAGATTACAACTAAGCGGTAAAAATAAAGACATCTTGAATTTTGCATGCAAATAATAGAATTAGAAAACACTATCCGGAGTGAGATAACCCAGACCTAAAAAAGATGAATATGGTATGTACTCATTCATATACTAGCTATAAACAAAGGACATTGAGTCTATAGTTCATGATCCTAGACAAGCTAAACAATAAGGTGAACTCAAAGAAAAATATAGAGAGACCCACCTGAAAATTGGAAACAGACAGGATTGACTGGCATGGTTGGAAGCATGGGGGTGTGTGGAGAGGGGGATATAGGAGGGGAAGAAGAGGGTAGAGGGGGATGGTAGAGGAGAACTTGAGGGAATGGGATGGTCAAGATGGAGGAAAAACATAGATGAGAGCAAGGAGAGATATCTTGATTGAGGGAGCCATTATAGGGTTAGCAAAAACCAGGCTATACAAAAATTTCCAGAAATCCAAAAGTATGACCCCACCTAGGACCCTGAACAATAGAGGAGAGGGGGCACAATCTTGACTTGCCCTGTAGTCACACTGATGATTATCTTAAATATCACCATAGAGCCTTCATCTAGCAACTGATGGAGGCAGAAACAAAGACCCACTTCGGAGCACCGGACTGAGCTCCCAAAGAACAGCTAAAGAGTGGGAGGAATGAGAATATGAACAAGGAGGTCAAGACCATCATAGGTACACCCACAGTTTGCCTGAGCTAATGGGAGCTCAGCAAGTCCAGCCTGACTAGGAAGGAACAAGAATAGGACCAAACTAGTTCCTCTGAATGTGGTTGACAGTTGAATCGCTGGGGCAAACTGATGGGCCATTAATAGTGGCACCAGGATTCTTCTCTATTGAATGTACTGGCTTTTTGAAATCCTATTCTTTTTGAATGTATACCTTGCTGAGCCTAGATATATTAGAGAGGGTCTTGGACCTTCCACAAGCCAATTTTCCTTACCCTCTCTGAAGATTAGATGGGGGTGGGGTGGAAGGGTGTGTAGAAGGAATGGGAGGAGTGGAGGGAGTGGGAACTTGAATTGTTATTTTTTTAAAAAAAATCTAATAAATTAAAAAAAAACAGTTTATCTCACATTTTCTGGTTGGGTTTCCTTTTTCTGCTATTATTTTTGTTCATTTCCTAGAACACAGTCCCTAGATCTCTCCATGATCTCTAGTAATAGCTTCTGTTGCCCATCGGTGAGGATGCTTTGCTCCATTCCAATCACTCCATCATGACTACTAAAGTACACCTTTCCTTTACAAAAACTTAACTACCTTAGAAAGTATCTTGTTTTCATATATTTTTATTTTTTAGGGTTTTAAGACCCCTCAACTAAGAACTACATATATAAGTCATTTACTTACAATTATACAGTTATACACATTCCTTCATAACTATTATACTTTCACTCTTATATACAAGACATAGGGGAAAAGTTATGAAGGACAAGTCTGATATGACAAATCCAAGTTTCATGCATTCCCCTGCAAGCAGCAGCCTCCTTTTATAAGCCTTTAGCTTCTCTTAGAGTTGAATATAACAGGAATGTCAGATTGTTGGCCTTCAAAAGGACATGCTGAGATTTCTGATTCACTTCTCTGGTTCCTGTCTATTAATAAAATTTCTGACAGCTTCCTGCTGTGTAGCAAAATTCAGTGACAACTTTCAGATACGTGTTGCCAAGAAAGATTTTGACTGCATATAGTTTTCAACTGGTATAGTTTAAAATATGACCTTTGTTTTCCTTTGTGTATTCATCATTGTGGGATTAATGTGCACTGTGCCATTTTGCCAGAATTTTAAGTGCATCATTAAGTTTTCACTAAGACTAAATTGTATAAAAAAGACACCAAGAACTTGTCCACCTTCTCGAATTAAAGCTTTATGTGTTCTCTTTACCAGTTCTCTGTCTCATCGGCTGCCAGTTCCTCACAACAAGCATTGAAGCCTGCTTTATGAGGTGTATACAGTGTGAGGGAAACTATTTAAAACACTTTGCTGGAGGAATCATGTCCTCTGTAATTGGCTCAACACAAATCTTTAATATTTCATTTACTATAATCTCAAGATACATCTATGTTATAATATCTTAAGTGGTTTTATTTAAAACTGAACATCATTTTGTTATAATTTACAGAAGTGTCTATTATACATTTATATATCTGGGAGCACTTAGATTGAGTTATAGATAGTTAGTATTTTTTATAATCACCACTGTTTTGTATGTACTTTGAGAATAATTTCTACCATTTTCTAGAATGGTTTCTACTCTTTTGACTATTTTTTGGTTTTGATGATAATTTTGTTTGAGGCAGAATCCAGTATTTCTTCATGTCAGTAAGCTTTTGTTTTATCTAGTAAATATTATAAAGCTAACATTATAAGGCTTTCCCCATGAGAATCATTTTTAGGATTTCAGTGTTAATACATTTTAGCTGATTTCATGCATGCCTTAGAATATATAATTGGTCTAATTTCAAGCATTAGAATTATGAATGCTCAGTATTTCCAGTACTATGTATTGAAGTGATTATCTATTCTTCGTTGTAAAGTCTTGTTACTTTGGTCAGAGATCATTAGATCTCTATATGTAGATTTATTTTTGACACACCTATTCTGCCCCACCAAGCTGTAAAAATCTCATTGCATTTTAAAACAAATACTAAAATAACTCTAATTTTCTAATGGAATAGCTGAATATGATGAAAGTTTGAAGAATATTAAGAAAGAAAAATTTGGAAGCAACACATTTTATGTTTCCAACCAGGTTTTGGCGTTATAGAATTTATACCACTATCCCTGACATCAAGCACTATTATAGGGCTACAGTAATGGAAAGAGCTTGGTATTGGCATAAAAACAGAGAGGTTGACCAATGGAATAGAATCAAAAACCCAAATATTAATCCACACATCTATGAACACCTGATTTTTGATAAAAGAAGATAAAACTATACTATGGGAAAAAGAAAAACGTATTCAACAAACGATGTTGGCATAAGTGGCTATCAGCATGCAGAAGAATGCAAATAGATCCATACTGAATCCCATGTGCAAAACTCAAGTCCAAATGGATTAAAGACCTCAATATACATCCAACCACACTGAACTTGATAAAAGAAAAATTGGGAAGTAACCTTCAATGCATGTGCAAAGGAGACCACTTCCTAAATATAACCCCAGTAGCACAGACACTGAGAGCAACAATAAATAAAAGGGACCTCCTGAAATTGAGAAACTTCTGTAAAGCAAAGGAAACAGTCAATAAGACAAAAAGGCAACCTACTGAATGGAAAAAGATCTTCACCAATCCACATCAGACAGATGGCTGATCTTCAAAATATACAAAGAACTCAAGAAATTTGACATCGAAGTAGCAAATAATCCAATCAAAAAATGGGGTTTGAGCCGGGCAATGGTGGCGCACGCCTTTAATCCCAGCACTTGGGGGGCAGAGGCAGGCAGATCTCTGTGAGTTCGAGACCAGCCTGGTCTACAGAGCTAGTTCCAGGACAGGCTCCAAAGCCACAGAGAAACCCTGTCTCGAAAAACAAAATAAATAAATAAATATAAAAAATAAATAAATAAATAAATAAATAAATAAATAAAAGGGGTTCAGATTTAAACAGAGAATTCTCAACAGAATAATTTCAAATGGCTGAATACACTTAAGGAAATGTTCAACATCCTTAGCCATCAGGGAAATTCAAATCCGAACGACTCTAATATACCATCTTACATCTGTGAGAAGGGCTAAAATCAAAACCACCAATAATAGCTTAAGTTGGAGAAGGTTTGGTGTAAGGGGAACACTATTCCATTGCTGGTGGCAATGCAAACTGGTACAACCATTTTGGAAATCAGTATGCTGGTTCTTCAGAAAATTAGGAATCAACCTACCCCACAACACAGTAATACCACTCTTGGGGATATACTACAAGGACATTTGTTCAACTATGTTTACAGCAGTATTATTTGTAATAGCTAGAACCTGGAAACAACCTAGATGCCCCTCAACCAAAGAATGGATAAAGAAAATGTGGAACTTTTGCACAATGCAGTACTATTCACTGGTAAAAAGCAATGATATCTTGAAATTTTCATGAAAATGGATGGAACTAGAAAAAAAAATCCTAAGGGAGGTAATTCAGACCTAGAAAGATGAGCATGGTATGCACCCACTCATAGGTGAATACTAGCTGTAAAGCAAAGGATTAGGAGCCTTTATCCATGACCCCCAAAAAGCTAAGTAACAAGGAGAACCTTAAGAGAATCATATACAGATCCCCCAGTGAAAGGCAAATACACAAGAACTTATGAGAAAATTGGGACCATAGAGGTGGGAGGAGAAGGGAAGGTGGAAGGGGAGGAGGAAGAGAGAAAGGGAGGGAGGAGGAGGTCTAGAGGGAACTGGATGATCAAGAGGGGGAAGTACAGAGACAGAGAACAAGGGAAAAGATATCTTGGTTGAGGGAGCCATTATGAGGCTAGCAGGAAATCTAGCACTAGAGAAATTCCAAGGAATCCACAAGGATGACCCCAGCTAAGACCCTAAGCAATAGTGGAGAGGGTGCCCAAACTGGCATTACCCCGTAGTCAGAGTGATGGCTATCTTAAATATCACAATAGAACCTTCATACAGCAACCTATGGAAACAGAGGCATAAAATTGCAGCGGAGCACTGGGCTGAGCTCCCAAAGTCCAGTTGAAGAGTGGGAGGAATGAGAGTATGAGCAAAGAGGTCAAGATCATGTTGGGAACACCCACTGAAACAGTTTACCTGAACTAATGGGATCTCTCCAACTACAGTCAGACAGGGAAGGAACCAGCATAGGACCAAAATACACTCTTAATGTGGGTGACAGTTGTATGGACGGGGCAGACTGCAGGACCATTGGCAGTGGCAACAGTATTATTTATCCCAACTGCTTTTACTGGCATTTTGGAAACCCATTCTCTTTGGATGGATATCTTGATCAGCCTAGATATAGCAGGTTGGGCCTTGGACCTTCCCCAAAGCAATGTGCCACAACCTCTCTTAGGAGTAGATGGAGGGTGGTGTGGGAAGGAATGTGGAGGGAATGGAAGGAGAGGAGGGAGTGGGAACTGGGTTTTTTTTATGTGAAATAGAAAAGAATTTAAAATGACTTATTAATGGAGAGACCTTTCTCTTGTTTAGGTTATCAATCAGTTTAATGCAGTGTATTGTGAAGAGTCTATCTGTAATCTTAGTGTCTATATTTTATCACAGAAGAAACATTCTAAGCAAATTTGCTTCCCATTCTGGTGAGTAGCAGATCAGGAAAAACAAGACACTGCTACCATCATCTACACTTATTTGTGTGGAGTCTCTTAGAAGAACCTGACTGGTAAAGAGTACAGGAGCACATGTGTCTTGACATTTAAAGGAATATTGATCATTTGCTGAAACTGAAGAATTCTTGATGGAAAACACTGTGGTGTTGGTGTGGAAATAAAGAAGTCAGCAAAGGAATAAGAGAGAATAAAGCAAGCTGAGGAGCTTCTACAAATGAGAAACAGGTTACTTTAATCTTTATATAAATCACCTTATAAATGCTTATATTAACCTCATGTTGCATTTTTGCTACAATTTATGCTTCTAAAAATCTAAAATGGAAATATAATATAACTTACATATTTTGTAACAAGAGGCAGTCAAGTTTACATCTAAGTGCAGGCACCACAACACTAAAATATCATGAAGGGAACATAAGAAATGGCTCTTCCTCCTCTTCTGCCACTGAAAAGTAGTAACACCTAGACAAACAACCTTCAAGTGGAAGTAACTTCCTTTACTACCATTTATTCAAATTAATATCTAAGCTAGGCATTATGTATGATATCCAAAAAGAAACTGTGGGCATAATTTTATCATTTGTGAATTAATGGCTGTAGTAGCTATAATCTTTTGCTAGAATCATCCAAACAAATTGCAACCTACTTGTTGGTCTAAGTAATTAGTGCTTCATAATTTTGGAAAATGAAGTATACAATGAATATTTAGACAGATCTTATTTCTTGGCTGTTGCTTCATTGTGTCCTCACAAGGTGTGTTTCTGTGTTGCAAAAACTATGAATGATTTTTCTCATGGCTGGCAGTGTTTCTTACTCTTTTGACCTCATTATGCAGAATTATCTCCTTGAAGCTTCTATTTTCAAGTACAAACTCAGGTAATTTTTAATACAAATGTATTTGTTTGCACATCAACATTATAAACATTGAGATGGATGGATGGTATGGTTTATGCCCTATAAGGATTTATATTGTATACATATATATTCATTTCATTATTATTGATTTTATTTTCATTTGCTTATTATTCCTTTGTTAAACCGGAGTTATAACTAGTCTTATATAATTATTTAGTGATAATTTTGATTAGTTAGGCCCAAAAGGATTTTTCATTAAGTTTTACCTAGAGAAGTATTATCCTCATAAAATATCACTATAAAATAGTAAGATGTTATTATAATAAGATTATTTTATAGTCATCAATATCCTAATGATCTAACACTTTTAAGTAAATATGGCAAAACATCTTGCTAATTCTGATGATATTAGATCTTTGCACATATGATCTAAAGATGTAATTGTGGAAATACATGTAGTGACCAATGAAAAATTATTGTATTCTGAAAGAGGCTGGCACATAAAACTCATGTATAAAAGGTGGAGTTGTCTGCAATTAGGATTATAAAATGCCTCATAAAAACAAGCAAAAGGGATTTTCCTTTAAATCAAATATTGAAAATAGCAGACAAAACGTGTAAAAATTAGGGTGGCATGAGACCGTGGAATGTGTGTTCAGTTAGGCTAGGGATTTTTCTGTGATTTCTTCTAGTGTTCAGACATAAGAGAGTATTGACTCAGGAGGAGGGCCAGCCAGTATTGGAGAAGACACCATGGGAAGTAAAGCTGCTTACTTTTAACAAAGTACCCCAACCAGATAGACAAAGGCCACATGTCCTCTCTCATCTGTGGTTCTTAGCTCCAAATCTTTTAAATGTTAAGGTAATTCTCTCTTTTAAAATATACCACACAGTTCAGTCAAAGCCTCAGAAGAATTGATACCCTCCTTGTGGTGGATCTAGCTTTCATAGGACCAGAAGGTATTATCTACGTTGGGAAGCAGAGTAAATAATGAAAAGTACTATTCGACTGGAACATTTACAAATTACAACATTGACCAGTATGACAGGATTTCCGCGAAAGTACAATAGTGTCACTTTTATGTTAGTGGTAACCAACAGATGTCTAATTAAACTTAAGCGACACTAATTATGTTAGAAATCATATCTAGTGTTTGGTAGGAAGTGTCACCCTAGCCCCTGGGATCCAATTACATGAAGAGTCTGGCAAGTTTTGGCAAAAGTTTCACTTCAACCCCTGAGATTCATATACCCAAAGAGTGTGGGATCCTTGGTTGAAAGTGTCTCCCCAGCCCTGGCACCCCTACACCCATAGTCCGGAATATTTGAAAGGAAAGTTCCATCCCAAGCCCCCTTACCTAAGAGTTGTCCCAGTCCAAACTCCACATCTGAGAAAGCCTGGCAAAGAGTGATCCCTCCCTAGAGATGCTCAAGATCCCTCCCACGGGGTATTTAAACTGCTTCTTCTAGAGAACAAACACATTATTTCCTGGTCTTCCTTCCTGATCTCCTCTTTGAGGAGGCCACCCAGGAGTGCTCGTATCCATTAAACCTTGGCTTTTTTTTTTTAATTTGGTTTGATTTGATCTGATTTGGATTATTGCATCGGCAGAGAGAATTGTCGGGGTACAAAAACTTTTCATCTAGTACCAATAATCTAGCCAACATCCAGTGTTAGTGGGGTAGCTAATCTTAGAAGAGAACCTAAGACCACAACTTTACTCACCTAGCATAATCCTCAATTGCGCTCCAACGCTTATCCTAATACCCAGAGGTTGGTGTACCTCTCACCTGTCATCAAAGAAGTTTCTATTTACCGTAAATGACGACCATTTCAGAAACTCACAACTGCTGTGCAAAGATCAAGTGATTACCTCCAAAGCTCTCAAAAACAGATAAATCTACAATTTAATTCCTGTAACTCAAACTCGGGGAACATGGTGGAAGACTGACTGGAATAACCGAAAGTGCCATACCCTAGTGTAATTCATATCTAAACACTATAGCTGCACAAACAAGACCTGACCAATGGAAATTTTAATAGATATGCTAACTGGGAAGAGGCGTAACCTCAAGCAGTTTACCTCGAGACCAAAAATTAGAGACAGCTGATAACCACTAAGAGAGGGAGAATCACCTAATTTGAAGGATTACTCCCCAGTTTATTACCCAAAGCAATGCAGCAGGCTCTGAACTTGTGCACACACAGAGCCCTCAAAACAAAATGAATAGGGTGTATTATATTTTTATGCATATATTGTAACAATTTTAATGAAAGAAAAAGTGTCCATGGTTTGAAAGAGAGTAGGTGCCTTAGAAACAATTGAAGGGAGGAGAGATGGGATGTGTTGGTGGAGGAAAACATAGGAGGAAGATGATTTAATTATAGTTGAATAAAATTTTTAGAAAAAGAGAATAAACATAAGCATGTTAGTAAATGAACAGAGAGTAGGACAAAGACACACATAAATACATGGAAGTACTTCATTCACCTTGATCAGTGAGTTCTAAAATTCAGCTAGTCCATAGAAAACAAGAACAAAATTCAAAGGATCTGTATCTTTGTCAGGGTTGAAGCTGAGTTTTATCTCTATTGAGCTAGAAGATTGGATCTTTGAAGTAAGCTATTTGTCAGAGCAGGAAACTGTGGGGGGAATTTCTTAACTATTACCCCCCAGGGGCTTTTATCATTGCTAAGATCAATGTGAGTGGGTGACTATCACCAACAACTGCTGTTGCCTTTAAAAGTACGTATCTTTTGGAATGTATAACCTTCCCTTTATTAACTGAAACACATTAATTAATTACTTACAATGACATTTGCTGAAAAATTCCCTAAGAAACAAATGCTACTTATTAAACTAATCTGCAAACATGCTACAGAAGCATATGATATGGCTGTGTAGGATATGAAGTAAATATATATTTTGTGTATTCACTTTACTTTAGGTGTGAAAATCACAGACTAGGGTTTGTATCCCTTTACCATATGGGCTGGGAAGTTTTGTGAGGAATGGTAAATGTCTGTGTCATATTTATTTTGGACTTATACATCATCTCAAGAAAATTAAATAACATTTCAACTGCTGGAATTGGCAAATAAAAGTAGAACTTAGTCTCCCAAGTCTTATGTTAGTTTATTTTCAACAGATGATATAGTCACCTTTCAATTTTATAGTTCAGAGCGAGACAGAATCAAGATACTGTCACAGTCTTTTAAAATCAATAGTAACAAGGGATTTCATTGACATTTTCTTAGAAAATTGTTTATCTTTGTTCCCTGTGATATCTTCCATGCAAGAGGCTAAATACAAGCACAACTGGGGCTAAGCCTCTTCCTGCTGATTCATAGGTTCCAGGAGTAGTTAGTAACACCATCTTTAAAATTTATTTTTCAAGACAAGTTTCTATGTAACAGCCCTAGCTCTCCCAGAGTTAGCTATTGCAGACCAGCCTGGCCTTGAAATCACAGACATTCACCTATCTCTGCCTCCCAAGTGCTGGGATTAAAAGTGATAGTTACACATTCTCTAAGAAAAGTAGATTTTATGTATTTATTCATAAAATTTATATATATATATACACACACACACCAGTTTGAGAACTATAAAAAATTGCATCTGCTTTCATGTAAGCTGAGCATCATTTGTCTGCAAGTCTTTAATTTCCATACTGAGCAATAGAGTTTTCAAATGCTATTATTACAAGAAGGTAATTCTAGCCTGAAATAATATACAGTTTTACTATTTCAAATTAAAATCTTATTTTTCTTGGCTCAAATCAATATTCTCAGTATTAAATAGTAAATACCTTTGTAAATGAGCAAAGTCCCTTTAAACAGAACATTTGGAAAATCAATAATGTTTCCCTATTGTTAAATTTCTTACACTGTATTGTACGCTATTGATGTATTATTGGGTTTGTTATGATTATTTAACAGACCGATAAAAATGTATAGGTAAATACATTCTTATAATAGAAGCTTTTCTGTAAGAAAATGTAATTTTACTACTGTCACCCATGAAATGACTATTACTATGCTCATTTTATATGCTAAATAATATTACTATGCTAACATCTTGACTTTCTTGTCAACTTAGATTTTCTTGTTTTTGCATTATACTTACACACCTCTAACATATAGAGATGTCTAAATTGTCTGAAGCAAATGAAATTCATTCAAACCAAGGTTCAATACTTGTGTCAGTTATATTATACTATAAGTAAATCAATATGGATTTTGAATAATTATAAACACTAACATGGAGTACTGCTGTAATTTTTAAGGCCAAATTCCTTTCTTTATCAAGGAAAAAACAACCTTCATATTTTTGTCTTTTTATAAATGTTTTGATTTTTATGATCTGCAGACTTGATCAGGACAAGTAAATCCATGCAAAGGAAGGCAAAAGCACAGGAAATGGAAAAAAACTAGTAAGAAATAATATAACATGAAACAATAAAAACACATAATACACATGGAGCATTTATTGTTCTTCTACCTTAATTTATGTCTTTCTGAAGTCATTTGTTCATTCTTTTTAATCATCCTTTTTCCTTCCTCATTTCCCTTCCCATATTTTCTTTTCCTTTCTCTTCCTTTCCATTTATTTTTATTTTACCTCTTCTGATTTTTCCCCTTCCACTCAAATCTTGTTTTTTAGTTGACTTATGTACATTATCTATAAAGTTCAAAGCTAGTGAAAAGTACTAAAACCACAGTTCATGCAAATTGAAGTATTGCATTATTTTTCAAATATGAAAATTTTATATTTCTCAACCTTTAATATCCACTGTTTATTTATTTGTTGAGATGCAGTTCATGTATTTTACTGGCCTTTTACCCATACAGTTTAGAGTTTGTCCTTGAAGTGTTCTTTCTTTCTCCATATCTAGAGTACTGGTTTTACAGCACTCACCAAAATGCTGATTCCAGTGCCGATTGTTGAACCTGTGGATTCCTGAATGGATGGCCTGAGGGTCAACTCAAATTAGAGTCCTCAATAGCAGTTGACCTATTCCATAAATGATGAAATTTAATAAAATAACTAAATAAATGAAATGTCTATATAGAAAGTTAGAAGTACTTTACAAAGGAAAGCTGACATTCTCAAGAAAATCAGTTTATCAGAAATTATACTGAAACTGTATTTTGACTTTGATCTACTGTGTTGTTGAACAAATTCTTCAGTGCATCCATCATTATGATTATTTTGCACACACTACGCATTGACAATTCTAAGATAACCAGCCTCTTCATCAGTGTGATCATCAAAGATTTTACATCTCTATGCCTCTAATTTCACATTTCAATCAATCCCAAAAATTACTTCCTTCGTAGGAAACACTTGAGAGAAAAGTAGACAACCAGTTAAATAATTAAAGTATATGCTTAGATTATATAGAAAATCAAAATTATATAACAGATATTTTCTTCTAATTTTCTACTTTTGCTTTTTTATTTTTGCATTACTTTCTTACAAATTAAAATAGAAGTAAAGAGAAATATATTTCATTTCATGGTAATTAATAGGTAAAAAAGTAAGTAGGCCTGAGGTCATTGAAAAATAAAGATCCAAAGACAACATTAAACTATTATTTTCCATAAATTAAAGCATATTTGTCTATTATTTGAATTGTGAAATACGACAACATACTTGTTTTTCATAAGGTAAATAAATCTATGATATCACAGGTGCGTTTTCTAAAACATTTTGTCTTATAAATTATTACTATACTATGCAAAGGCATATACAGCATTATAGAATATGTGGCTGTAATATATTTGTTGTCTTGTAATATGCAAGAGATCAATAAGTATTTTCTATCAGTGCTTGCATAAAGATAAAGGCAAATAATCACAGATCCAATATCACACGTATATTATTAAATTAGATGTCCCCAGCTAAATCCTTGAGCAGCTGAGGAGAGGGAGCCTGAAATGGCCCTATCCTATAGTCAGACTGATGAACATCTTGCATATCACCATTGAACCTTCATCTGGAGATGTTTGGAGATAGAGACAGAGACCCACATTGGAGCACTGGACTGAGCTCCCAAGGTCCAAAAGAGCAGCAGAAGGAGGGAGAACATGAGCAAGGAAGTCAGGACCACGAGGGGTGTGCCCACCCATTGAGACAGTGGGGCTGATTTAATGGGAGCTCACCAAAGTCAGCTGTACTGGGACTGATGGAGCATGTGATCAAACCGGACTCTCTGAACGTGTCGGACAAGGAGGGCTGACTGAGAAGCCAAGGACAATGGCACTGGGTTTTGATCCTACTGCATGTACTGGCTTTGTGGGAGCCTAGTCTGTTTGGATGCTCACCTTCATAGACCTGGATGGAGGGGGGGAGGACCTTGGACTTCCCACAGGGCAGGGAACCCTGACTGCTCTTTGGACTGGAGAGGGAGGAGGAGGGAAGAGGGGGAGGAAAACGGGAGGAGGGGAGGGGGTGGAAATTTTTAATTAAAAATAAATAAAGAAAAAAAGAAAAATAAAGAAAAAAAAGAACCCAGAATGTGCTGCAGTAGTAACTTTTTTGCTTATTCTCATATTTACTCCAATTAAGAAATAATAGTGTATTTATAATTCATGTATTCAACACTTTCAAATAATGAACCGATTTTCTCTTCAGCTTACTTTCTTATTCACTCAAATGCAGGGAGATCTACAAAGAGTCGCTATTTCCCAAACCATCCACCCGTGTTCTTCAGAGCACATAAAAAGAATGGAATTTCCTCAGAGCAGCAAATGACAATGTGGAGCGCGTTTATCTGACAGTTTGATTTATTTTGATTTACAGTGGAATTACACATAGTTTTGCCTTATGGTAAGTATAACTATAAATAAATAAAACAATAACATGTTTGTTAATAGTAAGCATGATCATGTTTGAGTAATATGTTGATGCTGGAAACATCTGTTCAAGAAAAGGTGAATCTAAATCATATTTCCTACTTAAGGAAAGATTTTTAAATAATTATTCCTTGTCAGTTCTTTCTATGCCAAATACATGTTTGGGATTAACAAGTTGTGAATGAGTAGAATAAAAAGTAAAACACAATGCAGTTGATTTACTGAACAATAAATTCCCTAAGTTAAAACAAAAACAAAAAACAAAAACAAACAAACAAACAAAAAAACCAAAAAACTATAGGGCTAGAGAGATGCTGTAGCAGTTAAGAGCACTTGTTAGTCTTCCTGATGAGTCCTGTTCAGTTCCCAGCACCCACATGGTAGTCACAGCTGTTCATAACACCAGATTTAGGAGAGTCACACTTCCCACAAAAATAATCCCTTACTTGATCTACAGTGATAGCTGTATAGGCGATAGAACTTTTTGAACTGTCCTAAGCATTCCTTTAGAGAAACCACAGCCTGGTCTGTTATATCATATAAATTCAGAAAATTTAATTGGCTTCAGCTCTAAAACATTTCTTCAAGAAATGGAAGGTGAATAAAACTCTTCAATTCATTTATTCATAGCAGCTTAACGAATCTTAATAAAGATTGTCGTTGTAGACTTTTGTATTAAACATAAAGTTTTCTACTCAATAAGGAAAAGCTTTATCACACTTCTGCTGATGAAATAGAACACTTTAATATCTTTCTCTTTCAACTTCTGTTTCATTGTGAACCTGTGTTAGCAGGAAGCTAAATTATTCTATACCCTGAATGCTATTCTATCTTGAAATTTTCTGTGGAAAATCATGAACCCATTTTTCTTATATTAGAATAATCAAAATTCTAGGTACACATGCAAAATGCTTGTGAATTTTTAGGTATACAGTACTAAGAATGGCATCTTGTGCACACAGATCCTTGTAGAGTTTATTGTTCTCTAAAACTTATAATCTTCATGACCTTGACATACACATTCTGCATTTCTTTTTATTTCCTTTTTTTTTTTTTGATTTTTATTGAGTGCTACATTTTTCTCTGCTCCTCTCCCTGCTTCTCCTCTCCCCTAAAGCCCTCTCCCAAGGTCGCCATGTTCCCAATTTACTCAGGAGATCTTGTCTTTTTCTACTACTCATGTAGATTAGGTCTATGTATGTGTCTCTTAGGTTCCTTATTGTTGTCTATGTTCTCTGGAATTGTGATCTGGGCTTTTTTTTTTTTTTTTTTTGCTTTATGTTTAAAAACCACTTATGAGTGATTACATGTGATACTTGTCTTTCTGTATCTGAGTTACCTCACTCAAAATGATGTTTTCCAGCTCCATGATGCATTTGCCCGCAAAATTCAAGCTGTTGTTATGTTTTTCTGCTGTGCATTACTTCATTGTGTAAATGTCCCACATTTTCCTTATCTATTCTTTGGACAAATGATGTTTAGCTTATTTCCAGGATCTGGTTATGACAAACAATGATGCTATCAACATAGTTCAGCACATGTCCTCGTGGCACAATTGAGCATCCTTTGGATATATGTGCAAAAATGGTATTACTGAGTCTTGAGGAAAGCTGTTTCCTAATTTTCTGAGAAATCACCACACTGACATCCAAAGGGTCTGTACCAACTTGCATTTCCACCAGCAATTCAGGAGTGTATGATGGAATCTCAGAATTGTTTTGATTTGCATTTCTCTGATGACTAAGGGTATTGAACATTTCCTTATGTGTCTTTTGACCATTTCAGATTCCTCTGTTGAGACTTATCTGTTTAGGTCTGTACTCCATTTTTTAAATTGAATTATTTGTTTTTTTGATGACCAATTTTTTGTGTCCTTTGTATATTTTGGAGATGAGACCTCTGTCTGATGTGAGGTTAGTGAAGATCTTTTTCCTTTCTGTAGGCTGTCGTTTTGCCTTGTTGACCATGTCCTTTGTTTTACAGAAGCTTTTCAGTTTCAGGAGGTCCCATTTGTTAATTGTTTTTCTCAGTGTCTATGCTACTGTGATTATATTTTGGAAGTGGTCTCCTGTGTCAATGCGTTCAAGTACACTTCCCTCTTTCTCTTTTATAAGGTTCAGTGTGGCTGGCTTTATGGTGAGGTCTTTGAACTATTTGGACTCTAATGTTGTGCATGGTGATAGATATGGGTCTATTTTCATTGTTCTACATGTTGATATCCAGTTATGCCAGCACCATTTATTAAATCTGCATTTCTTTTAATATTATTATCTCCCAGGTTCTCACAAGAATTGTCTGTTAAGCTCTGATTATAATAGTCAACGACTTTTACAGCCCAAAGTTCCAAACTCCTTCACACTCTTTCTGTAAATCAATTGTCACAGCATGAAAACTACATGGTCGATTTATCAAAGCTATGGACCCAACACTATTTCTGTTCTAAAAATCACATTATTTTACCCTATCAGAAATTATATGTATTTATGTACAAAATGCACATAATCCAATCTAATTTATTTGATCAGAAATTTTTGTTTTCAGTAAATTCAATCTACTAAGAATATCATTATATATATATGCCTCTACTAAATACAATTTTTGTATTATCTATTTCTCTTTTTGCTAAATTATGATTTCCTTTCTGTTTCCTTAGGATTTTCTTTACTCACAGACACATAAACTGTTTTTTTGATTTAGAAACCAAATATCACATGAATAAAATGTAATTATTTTCATTAGTTTTTCATGTGTTTGTATGATAGACTCGTAAGCATGATATCTATCACTTTTTTTTTTTTTTTTTTTTTTTTTGGGTTTTTCGAGACAGGGTTTCTCTGTAGCTTTTGGTGCCTGTCCTGGAACTAGTTCTTGTAGACCAGGCTGGCCTCGAACTCACAGAGATCCGCCTGCCTCTGCCTCCCGAGTGCTGGGATTAAAGGCGTGCGCCACCACCGCCCGGCTTTTTTTTTTTTTTTTTTTTGATATCTATCACTTTTTGTAGATGCCATCTTTACATTTCTTTCTCTTGTCTGGCAAAATTCTAATTATGGCAAATAATATTAAAACAATTTTAAAACTGAAGAACTTCACACAAAAACTTACTACTCATGTCAGGTTTCTTTGTTTTCTCTTATTTTGCTTTTCCTAATTGCCTCAAGAGCATGTACACAGAAATACATGCCTCAATAAATGCATGATTGCTACAGGACTGCCTATTCCTGGTCACCACGGATGCAGTACCAATTAAATTCATAGACTTCAATAAATTGCCCATATTATCTAAAAAAAAAAATGTCTATTTGCCTCTATGTTGTTTTGGATCATGTGAATTTATTTATGAAAAACATAATGTTTAATATATTTAATTATTCAATCTAAGTTTATCTCTGTAGAGTAGTTTACATAAAATTATAATATCAAAATTTTATTAATGTCATGGCACAACATAAAGTAAAATTATTACACACATTTTTCATGATTCATTGGTTGGGGTTTTTGCTTAGTTGTGACCTAAATATTGTCTTAACCTTCAGCTTTAAGGATTTTAAAAGGTTTCAATTTTTTAAGCAAAAATAAAAAAGCAAAATAGCAGTGAAGCCAGATCATTAACCTGAGTCAGTGACAAGATGTCTGCTCTAAGTTCAGAATTTACCCAAGGAAAGGATGTCAATAAGCAGTGATGAGTTCCACGAAGTAGGTGAAAAGCAGCAAATAGAACAATCACTCAAAATGACACATCTCAAACTCAAAGAAATAAAGATCCGCGTCAACTGGCTTCAACTAACAACTTGTAGAAAATGGACTTTTAAACTCCTTAAGGTACCTTTGTCCACAGATATATTTGAAAACAATACCCATTCTAACACATCCATAGAACTTGAGAGGTGTGGTGACATTTTAGAAGGACTTAGGGTGACCCAGTCAAAGGCTTCATAGCTAATACTAACCTAGATTTTTTTATTACTTGTGCTTATGTTTTATTCAAATTAAAAAATGATAATTTTTATAATAAAGTAAATCAGAAAAAATAAAGCATATCAATCACATAATAAATACAAATGCTAAAAGAAAATGAATGCCATCTTATTTTAAATGAACAAGTTTTGTCAATCATGATGTCCCATATTTTAATAATAGTTTAAAATATTTATTAAACAAAGGGTGAATACTATGAATTATACAACAGATTATATAACACCAAAAGAATCCAGATGTCAGGGAATGTAAGGGTTAGAATGGGAAAAGAAAATGAAAGCTACAGGGTGTTAGTTCTGTGCCTAGTTTTAGATGCAGTAGATATTTTAATGGATTCCAGTGTAGTGTATGAAGCCACAATAGGCATACCATTCATTTATATTTAGGAACACTTAATCTAGGAATCTATCATATGCCAATATAAATGGTTTATATGTAGTTTTTAAAAAATACAATATATTTGTAAGAGAATGTTAACTATTAGAAAGTAGATATCAACTAACATTTTTTGAGAAATATGTGCAAAATACATTCCATTCCTAGATACAAATGGCTTATCTTTCATATTATGCTCCTTATAGGTTACTGTGGATGTTGAATAATGTTTCTCATTAGCTACTAGGTGAATAATGAGCAATATCAGTTATAAATATTAGTTACAGATACATTTAGCAGTGTGAAAGGAAATGAGATATATAATGTTACCATTGCCTCCTTTCTAAAAGAATCTAGTTTATAATTACAGGGAAATTTTAGTTACAGGAGAACATTTGAAAACACAGCACAAATGAGATAAATGGTAATTATATGAATACATTCTAATTATTTATTTGCTTGTTTGCTATGTCAATTTGACACAATGGAGAGTTGTCTAAATAGAGATATGGTCAGTATTGTCACTTGAGTTATTACCACTAACAAATTGTTTGTTAGCTAGTCTGTGAGTCCATTTTTTCTTGAGTAACAATTGACATATGAGGATTCAGACTACTACTGTTGGTGATAGTACTCCTAGGTCCTGAGTTGAATATAAGCATAGCAAGCCATGGCTAGCAAGCCGGTAAGCACCGTTTCTCCATTTCTTCTGCTTCACTTCTTGATTCCACGTGCCTGACATGTGTTTCTGTCCTGACTCTCCTCAGTAAAGGACTGTGACCTGAGGTACTTTATCCAAAATAATCACATTACTCCCTGAATTCCTTTAGGCCACAGTGTTTATCATCACAGCAATAGGAAGAAACGTGGACATTCAGCATCTTATTTCTGTGCTAAATTGATAGGCTTTCTAGACTTCTGAGGATAGTATCTATTTTTTCAGAACTTAATTAAATTAAGAAGAAATTTGTGTCTTACTGAATTTTGCAAAGCATATATTTTTTCCTAAACCATTTATATGAGATAATGATTATTGTATTTTGTTTGTTAACAAACCAGTTCTCCAAAGAGCTGTGTATTAAGGATAGTTTTTTTTTTCCCTTTCTTTCTATTGTTAACCTAAGAGACAGGAAAACCTAAGACTTGTCTTAGATACAGAAGGCAAGCCTCTCTGCTAATTGCACCCTAACCAATTTCAGAAACAAGTAATAATTTGTAAACACACCAGCTACAGAACTTCAGATATCATTTATACCTCCTAAATTTTATGAAATATAAACTATCCCATGCCAAGTTTTGAACTTAAAATTTAAAAAAATCTCATTTAAGATGTACTACCTTCTATGCTTTTCATTAAGCAGGTTGTTAAAATTTTCTAATAATAACATAAGGAACAGTTATAACAAAATCCAATTGATAATGTCTAGAGACATATCTCAGTTCTTAAGATGACTTAGTATTTTTGCAGAGAGCCTAGACTCAGTTGCTAACATCCACATGTCAGTACATGGCTTCCAAAGACAATAGTTCCAGTTGATATGAAACACTCTTCTGTTGTCTGTGAGCACTAGGCACACACATTTAGCATATACATATATGCATGCAAACATTCATACACATTAAAAATAAAAAAATCATAAAAATCAAAGGACAAATACTCTTTTCTTCAAACATTTAAAGAATTTTCAGAATATTAATAGTTTTCAATTGTTGAGTCATTACTTTAATTTTGAATGTCTACACCATTCCGAAGTAAAAACTACTTAGCAAAAGCATGAATACTGAATATGCAATGTTAACTAAATTAGGATTCTAAACTTTAAATCAAAATAAATATAAAAGCTTGTTTTAGCAGTTAAATGTTGTCTAATTATAAAATATAAAACTAAAGTAAACATTGATAATGATATAAATTATTAAATAGTGACATGGGTTTATACCTCACAAGCAAAGGGACTCTACAAAAGGCACTAATCACATGATTGAATTTTAATAATTGTATTTTGATATATTGACTTATGTAACAAAGATATTTTTTATATCCATGTATTTAAGGATAAAGATTCACAAGTAATAACAATTCTATTATAATTAAAATTACCACTGATAAAGGCAAGTATTTTGATTATTGATTAATATATAAATAAGTGGATATATGATAGGTGGCTACATAGATGACAGTTGTAAAATATAGATATGGTCTTTGTCAGAAAAGATGTTTCTTTTCATTGATGGATACAAAACATCTATTTATTTCTTAAGTGATTACTTAAGAATACAGATTTAACCATTTTAGATTCCTCTATTGAGTGGCCTATGTTTAGGTCTGTACTCCATTTTTTTTCTTGGATTATTTGTTCTTTTGATGACCTAAACAGAGAACTCTCAACAGAGAAATCTAAAATGCCTGAAAGACACTTAAGAACATGCTCAACATCCTTAGTCATCAGGGAAATGCAAATCAAAACAACTCTGAGATTCCATCTTACACCTGTATGAATGGCCAAGATCAGAAACACTGATGACAACTGATGCTGGAGAGGTTGTGGTGTAAATGGAACACTTCTGAATTGCTGGTGGGAATACAAGCTGGTACAGCCTCTTTGAACGTCAGTTTGGTGACTTATCAGAAAATTAAGAAACAACCTTCCTCAAGACCCAGTAATACCACTTTTGGGTTTATATTCAAAGGATGCTCAATCATGCCACTAAGACATGTGCTAAACTATGTTGATAGCAGCATTGTTTGTTATAGCCAGAAACTGGAAACAACCTAAATCCACTTTGACGGAAGAATGGATAAGGAAAATGTGGTACATTTACACAATGGAGTACTACACAGCAGCAAAAAATGACATCTTGAATTTTTCAGGCAAATGGATGGCGCTAGAAAACATTTTGAATGAGGTAACCCAGACCCAGAAAGACAGTTTTCACATGTACTCATTCATAAGTGGATTTTTCAGCATAAAGCAAAGAAAACCAGCCAACAAATTACAGTCCCAGAGAACCTAGACAACAATGAGGACCCTAAGAAAGATGTACATAGATCTAAATGTATGAGTAGTAGAAGACATGGTCTCCTGAGTAAATTTGGAGCATGGGGACCTTGGGAGAGGGTTGAAGGGGAGGGGAGAGGCAGGGAGGGGAGCAAAGAAAAATTTAGAGCTGAATAAAATAATAAAAAAGAATACCGATTAATTATATGGGGCAGTATTTGCCTAAATATATATGCATGTGTTTGTATCTCTAAATTGTACCGACTAGTTTTTTTCTTGATTTACATGACTTGTGTTATTAAAAAGTCTCTCATTATGCTCACCTGATTAATTCATTATGTTATGAACAGTTCACACCAATAGTGATATACTTATATGATGGTTATATCAGTTGGAAATGACTTACTGTGATACATTTTAAAAAGACTGAATTCTATTATTTAAACAAGGACTTGAGTGGTATGGTGTTTTGGGTCCTTTCTGTTATTATATATAATATTAAGGACAAAGTGATCCACTGTAGGGATAATGCCTTATCAATCCTGTTGCTATTCTGAATCCTGGGATTTGTCGCCATGGACACTGAGCTAAGATAACACTCAGAGTTTCACACTCTAACATTGACACAGAAGCTGGAAATTGCAGTAACTTTGTTTAAAATGAAATCACCAAAAATAAGCAATGCTGTATGTTTTATATAAAAAGATAGCATGTCATTTTCTTTGTATTAGAATTCTCAAAGTAATTATAAAACCTCCAGTGTTTCATAATGAAGAAACACAACTATTATTCTATGTGTTGGTTTATGTGTTAATTTGATACTATGATATCAAAACAAATGATAAAAATTGGCATGATTATTATAAAATAAATGATATTAGACATCACAGTCTAGAATAAAATACAAACTTGTAAAATAAGAAATGCTATTAATCATCCACATCTAAGCATAAGAGAAACAGAAATCTAACTTACAAGAAATATGCTTGAAAATTTAAAACTTAATAGGGTAATAATATGAACATTTCCAATTCCATGTAAGTAACAGAAAATGAACTTTCTAAAGTTAGATACTGTAAAAATCTTCAATGAATACTTTTGTGTTTGGGAAAAAAACACCACGCTTCCTGCATGTATGAACCTCTCTCTTCTACCATACTTGTCATCTGAAACATTCCTGAAGACTTGCTTATATGGTTTAAATCCAATAGAAGTAGATTGACATTTGCTTTTGATTTTCTTCTGAATTACAATGAAGTAAAAGTTAACTTACTAATAAAATGAAATAATTATTGTTCAATTATTATGTTATTAAATTTATATCTAATTAAATATGCATATGTTCTTATAACAATCATATTTAACTTCTAGCAAAATTTAGTAGTTTTTATAAAGGGTATTATACAATGCTCAGCACTTAATAAATAGGCAATAAAATTTAATTATGCCCAACAAAACAACCACAGAGAAATCTTTGAAAAAAATCACTTTAATGAAGACTTTCCTACAGCTCCTCCAGAATATGCTTTATAATACCTGCAACTGTAACCAATTCTATACTTCTCCAACACACAGCTTCATTTCTTACCTATCACTGTATTTTTCTGAATGATTAGAACCAGAAAGGAATCCTGATCATTGGAATGGTTATAGATATGGAATAAATGATTCAGTAGAGTCTTCCAAGAATTCAGTTTCTCCTGTCCTGAATAAGGCTTCTGTTTCTCACCAATAAAATTGCATGCTGTATCAGAAACAGAGAAACACTGCTGCCCAATGAACAAAATCCATCTTGATAAGACAATAGAAAAAAAAGGGAAGTTTTGAAGCTTCTTTACTTTTAAATGTGAGCAACAAAATTATTGATATTTATGTCATGGATTCTGGCAAAACTTGAAACAGAAGTAATCAAATGTGACAATGTAAAGTGAAAATCTGTTGGTTTGCTATTTTCAGCTCTAGTAGCTGAAGAACATATTGGAAATTTTCTTGTGGTAGAAGTGGTGGACACATTTAGAGATGGCTTTCTAGCTAAATCACCAGAAATCATCTGTTGCTTGGTTTAAAAACTGAATAATAAAGCTAAACAGGCTTATGGCAAAAATTTACTTTTTAAACTGTAGCAAAAATAATTAGCAATATTTAAAAAGAAAGTAGAGTTTTTAGATGAATGTAGGGATAGGTACTGGAATTAACATCATTAGCAAGGTGTCAAGACATGAGTATGAAAAATGTGCCACAATAATCCTAGTAAAATTGGTGATGCTAATGTTATTTGCAGATGATTTACATGTGAATCTATATTCTCTGTGAGTATCCCCTAAATTGTGAAGCCATGCCATACTACTGTATCTTTTTTCTATTTCACAAGTGATAATTTTCACAAAATGACATATAGTTGATGTTATTTTGTATAACAGTGGTTTTCATCTATTAATATATGTTTTCCTTTTATCTCATTAAGATTAATAATTAATTTCAGGGACAATATATTGAATCCAGGAATAATTTATGACTATTTTCATATTGGCTAATGTATTCTCCTTTGCAACATTCACAGAAGTAGAGCATACTTACCAATGCAGATCTTCAAGCATCAATAATTACCTGGCCAAAGTCATTTTTAGTACAGAGATTAAACACTGCCTTAATTAGCATCTTCTTGGTTCAATGTGTTACAGATACTACATTACTTTCCTTGTATCATCAATTAGGTAGGTAAGAAAAATTCAAAGAATGACCTCAACAAAACTAGGTAAGAATTAATTAAACAATGGAAAAAAATGACAACTAAAGACTTAATCTAATGGCATTGATAAAATTGAAAAATCACCTTTTCTATCAGCAGCACATAATAGAAAAATGAGTTGACTTGCAGTTAAGTCTGTTGGGTGAGAGGATGTATTTGAGAAGTCATATTTTCACAAACTCTATTACAGAGCTACAGTATTGAAAACAGCTTGATATTGGCATAAAGACATCCATTTTCAACAAAAGTCATATCTTACTATCTTTTGACACAGTACTCTGCAGTATGCTTGAACCCCTGAGTCTTCTGTAACTGTGACACAGCACCTATGCCCCTGTCACCAATCACTCCATCTTCCCTCTTCTCCTCATTATGTAATCAATGGAAAAAAACAATGTCTCTTTTACATACGTATTACAAATTAAATTTTGGCATGTCAAAATGCTTTATGTTGTCTCTTTAAGATGAACAAATTATTCTAGAACATTCTGTTTATAGTAAAAAAAAATATACTTAGTAACTAAAGATCTTTTGCTTTTATTTTATACTGCTTCACAGTCTATATGCTTACTGTATGTATAATAATCACTTTCTTCACTCTGTCCTTAGAAAGGAGACCAGCAGAACACTTATTTAGTAACCACTGAATGAAGTGATCAATTCTATGATAGAAATAATAACAGAATATTATCACTGCATTAATACAGTTCTGAAATATGAAAAACAAATTTTATCTTTCATTCTCCTACTGACTATATAGATCTTTCGTATACATCATGTACATAGATTTTATACATCTGAGTTTTGATAGTGTAGATGGGTTTTTCTGTTCCACCAGTCAACTCACAGAGTTGACTACACAGAGACTTATAAATATTTGGTCAATAGGTTATGCATGGTACTAACTAGCTCTTAAAGCTTAAATTAACCCATATTTCTTTTCTATGTACATGGTAGTGGCTTTTGTCAGCATGGCATATTCCTCTCCTGTTTCCTCTGCGTCTTCCGGTGACTCCACCCCTTTTTTAACATGCTCTTTTTGTCTGCAAGTCCCACCTCACTCTTTCATGCCTAGCTATTGACCATTCAGCTCTTTATTAACTGATGAGAATAATAGTTATTCACGATAAACAAAAAGATTATTCCACAGCTTGATAGTATGATTAATCTTACCTAACTCCTACAGTTCATGTAAAAAATAACTTTGAAAAAAATTGTCTTAATAAGAATAAAATAATTATTAGTAAACATTATATGGGCATTTATCTTAAAATGAAATTAAAAAGAAGATTCTACAATGCAATAATTTTTCCCTTCAGAGTTTGTAGGAAGCTTCATTGTTCCTTCTCAGTTTCATTTTCTAGCCTGCTTCTCAAAGACAAACTGATTTAAGTTCATCTACTGATACCGATTGTATCTCCTTAAATTAATTGCTGCTTTGATGATGTAAAGTTCTTTCCAGCTCTTTTTGAGTTGTAGTTTTGTCACAGCCCTGGTTTTTCTCTTTCTTTTTGTTCTTTTTTTCAGGATTCTGTATCACTCTGATTTGTCCTAGGCTCTGTGTTTATTTCTTTGCTGCCTCCTGCTTATCACATAAGGTCATGGATGTCATTCATGGCACAGAAAGAAGATTGTTTAATACATATCCTGTGGATAATGAATAGTTTGGTGCTGCATTTATAGAAAAAATAAACAGTGGCGGCTAAATGTTGCTGTGACTTATCAGGGAATGTAAAAAGTATTAGAATGGAAAAAGAAAAATAAATATTACTAAAGATGGAATAAACAGAGACAAGGAAAGAAAAAGAGAGTTTTAAGTATGCACATTTTTTTTTCTGTTCAGATTTGTTCAATATACATATAAAACAAGAGTGCTCAATGCCTGTTATTGATGAATTTTCATGTGACTGAGACAGTTTAACGTTTAAAAAAAAAGTCATGGTAGCTGTCACTTTCTTTATATGAAGTTTATGACAGTAATTCATCTTCACCTTGGTTTGTGAAAATAACCAGAGAAATTAAATTTTCAAACAATACCTTCATCAACATTTCAATTATCCTATTTGAAGTACCCTAATTTGACAGTAATTGAGGTAAAAAGCTTTTCCACATATTTGCTTTAACTTATATTGTAAATGCCAAGTGTTATGACCATCTGTTATATACTTATGGAATCTTTTGATTTCTCAGTATGTTTTAGACACACACACACAGACACACAAACCTCAACCTCTAAATTTTATCTTAGCCACTGTGTCTTTGTTAGTATCATCGAAAAAGCATTTATATATTCTATGTAGGAATCCATTTTGCTACTCGATAACCACAGTTCTGTTTCCTACATTTAAGTTTTCAAAAATTCAATGAAATTCCAATTTCATCACTGTTGAACTTCTAAGTGTTCTAAATAAACAGAAGCAAACACACACACAAAGGCTTGATCAGTTTTTAAAAGAAAAAAAGAAGGCAAAACTATTTCAGAGGCCACCATTCTATAGTATAAGCCATATTTGTTCAAGCTTAACAAGAAAGCAAACTCATACCAATTGAAGCAAGCACATGAAAACAGACCACGGCCAGGAGAGAGATACCTATGCAGCAAGTAGTTCCTCTGCTTTGTGTCCACTGGCTGAAAAATGGCAGCCTGGAAATACACTTTTTGACATAAAAAAAGAAAAAAAATATTATGAATGAAACTTTATTATTTTATAGAGGCAGAAAGAAAATTTACTGGATATACCTTTTGTAATACAAATGATAATGTAGAATTTATTATGTTTAATTATACTGCAATTCAGAATGTCACTTTTCAAAAGGCAAGAAAAGATTATAAGATACAAATCAATAAGAAATGCAAACATACCTTCAAAGTAATATCACTGTAATTATGTGAACCGTTTAAGTACAAGGATGTTTAAGTACAAGGATGTTTAAGTTTAGGCAAGGATAAATTAATCATTTAAATACTTTGCTGTATGGTAATGTATAGTTTCACTTCAGTTCCTATTTTATATGGATGGTTTGACAGGTCTTTTCCAATGAATCAAGGCCCTGGTGTATGCAAATACAATCCCATTAAGGAAAAATTAAAAACAAATACTTGACTCAGACTGTTAAGGAGCATTACAGAACCACAGTTTCATAATAGTAAATGTTGGAACAAGCATTATAGCAGTTAATTGAACAGAACAGGGGTTTTAGAGATATTATTTGAACTCATATATAGATTCATAATTTCTGTGATCTCCAGAAATTATTCACATTCATTAAAAAATGACCATGAACTTGATATGTATGTCATTACATAGTGCACATCAACTTCTGATGTTTCATTATGAAGAGAATGGTACTTACAGTAAAACAGAATTCTATAAACAACAGGATTTGTTTGAGGTGTGTCAGGACCATAAAATATTTTTGCTTCATTTATCAAAAAATGATAGTAAGGCTTTCTGAGGCTTTTCCTCTTAAATAATTTTTTAAATATATGAAAAACCTAAGCACAGTGAATGAGCTTTTATGCTGATTAATTCTTTATTTGAGAGAATAAAAATAAATAAAATTCTTTATTTGAATAAAAATAAAGTACTCTTGTGCTGCTTAACTTCTGTTTGAATAAATAATGCTATTTCTACCACTTTTATGCTGATCATGAATATTTGCTAATTCCAGTCTTCAATTTTCTTGGTAACTAGTACTAAGCTGGGCTTCAGAAGAGTGAGCATTTTAACCATCAGAGAATTTACACATTACTAAATTAAATAGTAAATTTTATATATCATGACTTCAATGCTGTTCTTGTCTATAAGCACTAAGAGAAAAGGGGTGGAAAATTTCTGAGTCCTCTAGGTTTATAGCACAAAAGAATAAGCTATGAAATATTTCAGTTGTCCATCACGACATGTCAATCCTACTTAACCACCAGAACTTTTATCACTTCGCAGTATGTAACCAGGAATTGGAGTACCTCCAAGGCTTTCATGAGTCTTCCATGATAGGCCATCCATAGCTGCAGGCAGAAGGCTCAGGAATCAGCTTCCAAGATGATTCACATGAATAGCTCCTTTGGCTAGAGATAATTCTTTTTCTTTTAATATGGTTTTGAACATAACATAGTTTCTGAAAGGCAAGAACAGCCACCTTTGTATAATCTAATTTCATCAGAAACATCCAAACATTTATATCTTATCCCATTTTTCAGAACTCTATCAGGAGGCCCTGTCTACATTTAAAGGACATGGGGGGTTACAAAGGCATGAATAGTAAGAGTGGGATCATTAGATTATTTTAGAGGGTATGTCTATTTGTGCTTAATTCAAAATATTAAACGTGAAGCATGTAGAGAATGAAGGAAGAAAAGTTTCAGAAAGAGAAATTAAAAATTTGCAGTGGATTAGGACGCTCACCAGACAAATGAAAAAGGAGATAATAAGGTACTGTAATAGATGTGATTAGGCATGTGAGACCATTTTATATGAAGCAAACTGCAAATAAAAAGATCTGGATAGGTAACAAGGCAGAGGTAAGAAAAGGAACAATAAGTAGAATATGCTAAAGACTTTTATTTAGTTCTCACAGGTTAGGATTAGATAACATGCACTGAATCTATGTTAATCCAGAACAATACATCTTTGGGGCTATGATACAGCAGAGAAGTATCTTTGGGAACTACTCTTAAGAGTATTTTGGCATTCTTGTTTTAATTTATATATATATATATATATATATATATATATATATATATATATATTTGATTATTTTGTCTGCATGTATGTTTGTGCCCAATATTTATTTTGACCTCCAAAGTAGAAGGTAGACACAACTCAAAACTGTTTTTGTGGAGTTTTTTTTTTAATTTAATCTAGTTTTGCTTTGACTTTCAAGTTCATAATGATAGTGAATATTAGATATTCATAACCCTATTGTTTGAAAGCACATAGAAGGGAAGGAACATCATATCTTTTGGGGGTGCTGTTCATTTCAGCACTTAAAAGAAACTGAGATTTTATTTCAGTGTAGGAGCTGTGATGCCAATACTGATTCCCCAAATTGAATTTGTAGTAGCATCCATGGGTTCATATCCTTTGTTCACTCTCCTTATCATACCTTGTTTGGTCTCTTTAAACAGTCCAAGCTTGTTTCTCAGCTTCCACAAACATCATTTTATGCAAGAGTCACATAACCCTGCCTGTCCAAGATCCTATAACATTCTCTTTTCTTTTGGGTTGACAAATCTTGCCAACTTCAAGGTTCAGTGTCTGTCCCATGGAGGTGAATCCCTAAACATGGCTTGATTTCTCCTTCTTTGTTTAAGTTGACTTAAATGGCACAATGAGAAATTTTGAGAGAAATAAAAGGACTGAGACGTGGAGAACTGAAAACAATATCTATTCTTGCTCTCAAAGAATCAAGGGACTGATATTGAGGTCTTTAATCCATTTGGACTTGAGTTTTGTGCATGGCGATAGATATGGATCTATTTTCATTCTTCTACAGGTTGACAACTAGTTCTGCAAGCACCATTTGTTGAAGATGCTTTCTTTCTTCCATTGAATACTTTTAGCTCCTTTATCAAAAATCAGGTGTTCATATGTTTGTGGGTTAAAATCAGGGTCTTCTACTCAATTCCATTGATCGACTTCTCTGTTTTTATGCCAATACTAAGCTGTTGTCAATACTGAAGCTCTGTAATAGAGTTTGAAGTCAGGGATGGTAATGCCTCCAGAAGTTCCTTTATTGTATAAGATTGTTTTGGCCATCTTAGGTTTTTTGTTTTTCCATATAAAGTTGATTAATGTCCTCTCAAGATCTGTGAAGAAATTTGATGGGATTTTGATGGGGATTGCATTGAATCTATAAATTGCCCTTGGTAGAATTGCCATTTTTACTATGTTGATCCTCCCAATCCAAGAGCAATGGAGATCCTTCCATTTTCTGGTATTCTCCTCAATTTCTTTCTTCAAAGACTTAAAGTTCTTGTCAAACAGATCCTTCACTTCCTTGGTTAGAGTTACCCCAAGATATTTTATGCTATTTGTGGCTATCATGAAGTGTAATGCTTCTCTGATTTCCCTCTCAGCTTCCTTATCCTTTGTGTATAGGAGGGCAACTGATTTTTTGGAATTGATCTTGTATCCTACTACGCTACTAAAGGTGTTTATCAGCTGTAGGAGTTCTTTGCTGGAGTTTTTGGGGTTGCTTATGTACACTATCATATCATGTGCAAATAATGAAAGTTTAACTTCTTCCTTTCCAATTTGAATCCCTTTGATCCCCTTATGTTGTCTTATTGCTATCGCTAGAACTTCAAGCACTATATTGAAGAGGTATGGAGAGAGTGGACAGCCTTGGCATGTTCCTGATTTAAGTGAGATGGCTTTGAGTTTCTCTCCATTTAATTTGATGTTAGCTGTCGGCTTGCTATAGCTTTTATCATAGTTAGGTACGACCCTTGTATCCCTAATCTCTCTAAGACCTTTATCATGAAGGGATGTTGAATTTTGTCAAATGCTTTTTCAGCATCTAATGAAATGATCATATTGTTTTTTTCTTTCAGTTTATTTATATGATGGATTACATTGATAGATTTATGTATGTTGAACCAGCCCTGCATCCCTGGGATGAAGCCTACTTGATCATAATGGATAATTTTTCCAATGTGTTCTTGGATTCAGTTTGCCAGTATTTTATTGAGGATTTTCGCATCGATGTTCATGAGTGAGATTAGCCTGTAGTTCTCTTTCTTGGTTGTGTCTTTGTGTGGTTTTGGTATCAGAGTAACTGCAGCTTCATAAAAGGAATTTGGCAATGACTTCTCTGTTTCTATATTGTGAAATACATTAAGGAGTATAGATATTAGGTCTTCTTGGAAATTCTGGTAGAATTCTGCATTGAAGCCATCTGGACCTGGGTTTTTTTTGGTAGGGAGGTTTTTCATAACAACTTCTAATTCTTCGCGACTAACAGGTCTATTTAGATTGTTCACCTTGTCCTGATTTAACTTTGGTATATGGTACTTATCTAAAAAAGTGTCCATTTCTTGTACATTTTCCAATTTTTGGCATATAGGCTTTTGTCATAAGATCTAATGATTCTCTGAATTTCCTCTGTGTTTGTGGTTATGTCTCCCTTTTCGTTTCTGATCTTGTTAATTTGTGTATTCTCTCTCCGCGTTTGATTAGTTTGAATAGAGGTTTATCAATCTTGTTGATTTTCTCCAAGAACCAGCTTTTTGTTTCATTGATTCTTTGGATTGTTTTCTGTGTTTCTATTTTGTTGATTTCAACCCTCAGTTTGATTATTTCCAGTCTTCTACTCCTCCTAGGTGAGTCTGCTTCTTTTTTTTTCTAGAGCTTTCAGGTGGGCTGTTAAGTCTCCAATGTGTGCTTTCTCCGTTTTCTTAAGTGGGCACTTAGTGCTATGAACTTTCCTCTTAGCACTGCTTTCATAGTGTCCCATAGGTTTGAGTATGTTGAGTCTTTGTTTTCGTTGAATTCAAGAAAGACTAATTTCTTTCTTCCCAGTAATCCACTGCCACATGGTGATATACATATTAATAGAAATGGGTTAAATCAAGATGTGATAGTTAAACAATAAGAAGCTAAAGCAAATGGGCCAAGCAGTGTTTTAATTAATGCAATTTCTTTGTCGTTATTTCTGGGATAAGCAAGCTGGGCGGCCGGAATAAACAAGCCGGCCCTCCTCTTACAACAGTGTTTTCTACTCTTACGCTGTTCATGTTCCACAATGACACTGTAATACATATAATAAAAAGCAAAAATGGATTTGTTTTTCCAATGCTTCGACTCAGCATGTAAACCATGATCACATTAATTTATGATTGTATTAAATATTGTGGCTATCACTATGAAAAAGGAAATTTTAAATAATGGTATTGATTCCCTCACAGGCAGCATTTTGAGATCAATCTGCAATATATAGAATCAGAGTGAACATTCATAGTCAATTTGCTTCTAGAGACAGCATACCTCCTCTAGAATTTATGGAACACATGCCGTTCTCACTATCTTTCATTATTATTAGTTCTCATGGAATTTTTAGTTCTGTCATTCACCCTGTGCTATACTGCTGAATCAAAAGCTGTTTCCCCTCAGTATACACAGAAACTACGAATCATCTAAGTCATTATCTAAGCTAACTGGGTTTGCTTACAAAACTAGAGGCAAACTTTGCAACACCAAGACAGGTCAGTGAGCATTTATAGGCTACACAATCACGATTATGCTAATGAAATGAAACAAAATAAGAAAAACAAATAAATTATAAATGTACACTTTTAAAAGTTTAATCATAGAAATACAGTACCCTAGGATGAGACCAAATAAAAGAGATACACTGTACCGTTAGTAAAGTAGCTTTCCATGTGCATTAAATGGCCCGAGGGCTGTGCTACAACTTGTCACATAAAAAATCACCTCGCTGCTTAAGCAGCATCTTACTGCTTAATCACGGACCATCCTTAGTCCCTGGGGGATGCAGGAAATCACCAAACAATCTCAGATTCTTCCACTGCACTCTGGCTCTTCTGTTTTATCAGGATTTGTAATCTCTTAACTCCAAAAAATATATACACAAGTTCTCCAGAATTATTTTTCATAGAGCTTGATCAAAATATGATTTGTGGGGGAGATTTTAAGAATATTTTATCAGATTTCTGCTGAATTATGAGAACAACAGAAAACTCTCCTCCGCAAGGATTTCTATCAGCCCACTTTTAAAGTTGATCCATAATTTGATCGAATGCTCTTGGGCACTATTAAATAGTAATAATGAACTTCACCTAAAGCCCTTAGTAATTTCTTCCACATTTCCTTCTCTAATTATCCACTATTCCCTATTTATTATTACTTCGTTCCCTGCCTTCAGGCCCTCTAAAATTACTAAGAATGATAAATTAAACAATACATTTGGCACCAAGTTAACCTGTAGGGAGGGTTATAATTTAATGGGTTGTCTTCTGAATTAATTATTTCTGAATTATTTAATTGCAGTTTCTAAACAAATTTCTCAGATAACGTGACACTAGCACTTGTAGTATATTTATAATAAAATTATTACGACAAAAAGCCCACATTTATCATACTTATTTAAGAGAAATTTACTCTAATTATTCTATATGTTGTTAAGATTTATGGCATATATTTATTGCTTTACAGTCAAGCAAATAAATACCAGTATACTCTGTATTATTCCACTTCCTCAGACTTTATATTCTTATAATTAGAAATTTCCAAGTTTTCTTTCTGTAGCCATACCAGGAACTCAAGGCAGTAGCTCTAAGCAGGAACTACCTTTCTTATAAAGCCCAGGCCCACTAGGACAGGGATCATACTGGAAGGAAGGGGGTTGGGTCCCCCAGTCTTTCCAGATTCAGCCCCTCCGAGTCAGCAATCAAGATTATACTTCACAGTCATATTTATGCGCCAAATGTTTGGAGTTAATCTCAACTTAGATTGTGTCTTCCAAGGTGTAGTTATATTTGCGTTTAGTTGAGAGAACCAAACTATAGAATTCAAATCTTTGTCTTCCTAGATATTAATGCATACTCCCTTTTCACTTCTGTTCCTCCAGTACTTTTGTTAATATTACAGCATAAAACGCAGTCAAACTTATTCCATAACCTATGAAAATCTCAAAAACTCAATACCCAGGATCTTTTATCTCAAATATGGGTTTTACTAAACAAAAGAAAACAACAACAAATAAATTCATACTTTCTTATTAAAAGAGGGAAGAACTAGAGTGCAGTTATAATAATATCAATGCCTGCTAAAATACAACAGTGTAAACAGCGCATATTATAATGCCTGCGGCTCCTTGATAATCATTTAGTCTCCAGATTTGATTAGGAGGACTTGATTAACCCCACCTCTCCAGTTCCACCATTAGGTATATGCAGTTTTTTGGATAGGGTAGTGATGGAGGAGTTACTTTCATTTAATAAAGAAACTGCCTTGGCCCATTTATAGGCCAGCCCTTAGGTGGGTGGAGTAAACAGAAGAGAATGCTGGGAGAAAGAAGCCGAGTCAGGAGTCGCCATGATTCTCCCACTCCAGACAGACGCAGGTTAAGATCTTTCCTGGTAAGCCAGCTTGTGGTGCTACACAGAATATTAGAAATGGGTTAGATCAATATGTAAGAGCTAGCCAATAAGAGGTTATAACTAATGGGCCAGGCAGTGTTTAAAAGAATACGGTTTCCGTGTAATTATTTCGGGGTATAAACTAACCATGTGGGCAGCTGGGTGCCGGGGACGTAGCCCTGCCGCTCTTATTACAACAGGGTAGCCCTGCTCACACTTTTTGTGGCTTTTGGTGGTCATTCCATAGTTCAGACATCTTCAATATGCTGGCGTCTGCAACGGAGTCTGCAATTTCATCAATGGCCTCTGCAGAAACTCTGACCCTGACACATGGTTTCATAGCTCAGCTACCTTTCATGATCCCTTCAATTCTATGGTTTTGACTGAAACTGCCCCGTCCTCACAAATGGCCTCCCACAGTCTTCGGGGACTCTGCTACATTGCAGCAAGCCTCAGCTGCTTTTCATGATTACTTCAAATGAACACTATATGTAAGAATCATCCGCATTACCATGTTGAGCAACCAGGTTAGGATTTAGTATTTACTCCCCACTGGACTATAGCTTTTATGTGCTGACTTTAAGGAAAAACTTTCTATAAGAGTTTGTTGATGACAGTTTTTCTCTTATAAATTGCAATTGATATTTAGCCTCATAAAACCAATGTCTATTTACTGAGGAAAGCAAAGGATTCAAACCAGTGGTACTTTGCTCTTGTTAGGCATAGCTAACTCTTCAACCCCAGATGAGAGACCACAGGTCTTTAACTCAAAATACCAAATAAGTAGCCCTTAAGGAGTCTTTGAGTGATTCCCAAGCTTTCTCTGAAACTTCAGAAGCCTGACCTTCATCTTCTGCATTGTTTTCAGCTTTCTTATTTTGCATACTACCACAACAATATGACATTAAGCTTTGAACACTCAAAAACCTTACAGTCATACATGCCAAAATTCTACATCTTCCTCCACAAAATAGCCCATAGCATAAATGTTACAACGTCAGGTCCATCACAGCCATACCTCTCATTCATAGAATTAACTGCTGTTACAGCTTGTTTTCCCTTCCTATCATAAAACTCCAACCAAAACAATTTCAGGAATAAATAGTTTATTTTGATGACAGGTTTCCATCTACCAACAAAAGAAGGCAAGGCAGAAACTCAGGACAAGAGCTGAAGGCAGAAACCATGTAGGAAGGCAGATTGAAATATTCTTTCTCTGGCTTGTTAACTTTCTTATATGGCCCAGACCCAACTGGGCCTAGAACTATGTTAAATGGGCTGGGCCATTCCACATCAAACATCATCATCAAAAAAACAAACAAACAAAAAAAAAAAAAAACAAAAAAAAAAGATTTAAAAACAGTTCAGAAATCAATCTGATAGAGGCAGTGTCTTCACTGAGAATCAATTTTCATAGTTATAACTGAAAAGTTTGTGTTGAGTGGACAAAAACTATAACAGAAGAGCAATATTTTCATTCCCTGAATACCAATAGTCATTGAATCTCATATTAAAGTCTTGAAAGTCCTACTCCATTTGTAGTGTTTAGTGTAAGCCTTACTTTAAAATAGATTATGAATTGTACATTATTTGCCAGCCCCCATCAGTCTCATTAGCACGCTGAGATAACCAAGTTATGTTTCTCTGAGCTAGAAATGCTGTGATTTTAGGTCAAGAAAACTGTCACCAAATGAGTCCACTATGGAAAATGATAACCAACTGTTGTGGTGTAAAATTTAGCTGGTAATAAGCACTTTTATTTTAGCGTTCCTCTTGGACAGGCTGGACGCTCATGGAAGTTTAACACAATGTGAAAAAACAGAAACTATTTATTGTCACAGTAAGTCCAGAAGAAGTGGAACAGAGCATCTGGTCCTAACCCCTGGAATTGTCCCAGATTAATTACTTGGTACAGCAACCCACTAAACCTCTCAGATTTCATGTGTGAATGGCTGTAGTGGAGATTCACAGCTCTTGACAGCCTTCTCTAATACCTTAAACTACTGGACAGCTGCTTTTCAGTGCTTTAAAAACTCAGTGGAGGAAAGGATGTTTTGAATACGTGTCTGGATATTTTTTTCACTATAAAATTTCAAATTATCATGTCTGTACAGGATTCTTATTATATAAATGCCATTCATTTTATTTGGCTAATGTTAGTTATAGAGAAGATTGTGTTTATTTTGTATGCTAATCAGAGACTATTCTTCACAAAGTCCAAACCTTTTTAAAAATAATCTCTTTTCCTCCTCTCTTTTTCTGTCTTCCCTCACACACATGAAGACAAACACTTCAAAATTTCAAATAAGTGTCATTCTCACAAACTCACTAAAGATTATAAACTCTTAATACTTTGAGGGAGGGAATATGTTTGATTATTTTAATCCAGTTCAAATGGACATTTCACAAAAATATTTGGAATAGAATATTCATAGGAACACGTTGTATAGAATGCACAATCTGATTATAATGATCCATAGTTATTGTGTTACAAATCTTATTCTGGAGAGATAAAACTCTCTCGTCTACTCACTCCGAATAAGAAACTTGCAACAAACCAATGTACAGATGCCACCGAAGTTCAACTATGTGAACCACTAAATTTTATTGGGGTTACTTACAGGAACATGGGTGAGGGATTGCTTAAACGAACAGAAATGATCCAAAAACAGCTGCATCACCAATGCCTACTCCAGAACGTGTGACAACTCACAAAATATGGGAAACCTGGAGCCACTGCACACAGTCTTCAGGCAGCTCAACAGGATCCTCAAACTCATATGTTCTTTTTGCTCCCTCTTCTGGAAAGATCCTTGAACTTTAGATGAAGTAGCTATAGATGTCTACTTAATGGCTAAAAATTGGGGCTACATTGCCACAGTGAAAATCTCTTGTTCAGGAACTTTCCTAATGGTTATGAGTTCAGACTGACAACCACAGTGATCTATTGCCATAACCAAATGTTTAGAGGGTGATTCGACAGGCACATTACCCCTATCTAATAAAACCATGCAGTTGTTTTCCCGTTATGATTTATGACCTCCCTAGCCACAGGTGGTTACTCTGGCTTTCAGTATCAGACTTGAATTCTCTCTTGTGGAACAGGTCTTAAGTCCAACTACAAGTCTTTGGTTTTACCCATGATAGGCAAATCACAATTTCATGCTAGTAACATTATGCCTGCCATGTTCATGTTTTAGCACACAGGGTACATAGAAAAGCAGATTATGTTAGTGACAGTTCTTAACCAGCAGCCTGCATAATCCCTTCTAGCACTCTTAAAGCCAACCAGTAGGGTGAGAGTCTCCAGGTAAGTTCCCATCGTAACTTATTAATATTCTATAGTCAAAACATGAACATGTGGTGTCTTCAGCAACAGGGTATTACAGTCTAATTCTGGCATACTATCAACAGCATATAGCAATAGCCTGTACTATTGCATAGCTTCTGGATCTTTCCTGGCCAACAACCCACAGGGTAATATTGAATTCCTGGTAATAAGATTTCATGCAGTAATACTACTGTACCTGGGATTATTCTTTTTGTATCCATATAGAGTACCTTTTGGATTTAAAAACATATCTGCTAATTCAATTACTGGAAAATTCTCAGTGGCTTTAAAGGACAATGGTCCTGCGACAGCTTAAATGGCATTGGTGTTAATGAATATACTTCATCTCACTATTTTAAAAATTCATCCCACCTTTGTAAAATTTGATTCTATGCCATACCAGAAGTCAGTTTGTCCAGCATTCCTTCAATTCATCCCTTTATAAGTTAGGTTGTTTGCAATCACTAAGGTGGAACCAGTTATAAATTCTACCTGTTGAAGTTCTTTATATACCTCTTATAGTTCTGTTCTAGTGGTATGCACATAGCTTTTGCTGTGTTCCATGACTAAAACAAAAATCCAATTGGAATCATTTTTTAATATTGCTTTTACCACAGCCACCAGCTACAACCTTCTGAACTACAGACTTCTAATAGGAAGTAACTCTGTGGTAGTGGGGCATACAGATGTTTAGGCTATCGTACGAAGATCTTCACCTGCCAAAAAGTTTCCTGACCCTTTCTCTCCAAATTCCATACAACATTATTTATCAAGTTATACACAGGATAGACAGCCTAGGCAAGATAGGGCGTGAAAATATGCTAATATCTCAAGAGTCACCCAAAGACCTCAAGCTTCTTTACAATTATAGGCACAGACTGTTGCATGATTTTCCATACACGTCTATACATGCCATAGTTAATCAAGAAATTTATTGTTGTGCCTGGCCCTTGTACCTTGTGCAGAATGATATTCCATCCTTATTCCTTTAGATACACCTGTATGTTTCTCTACGGCTGGTTACAAAGCATAGATAGTAGGCACTAATTTAAACATCTCCCTGTAGTCTTTAGATATTCTGTTTGAACCATTACTTTTTTATATCCTGGAGCTCTTCCATGGAACCTCCCTATATTTCTACAAGCCTGATAAATTCAATGAGTTTGGCTTAATCTACTCAGATCTACCACTCAGGGACAAAAAAAAAAAAAAAAAAAAAAAAAAACATGATCTTGATCTCCCCTGCTGAATTAGTTGTCAGAGTGACCTGTATTGACATTGCAGCTTCTGCCTCCCTATTCACCATATCTAACTATTGGGGGAGTTTTATATGGAGCAAAACATCTCCACTCCTTCCATGACTTTTGTTGGAAGGAAATATACTGTCCTCACTTTGGGAGTAAGATCAACCAAACCATGGGTCTGCTTAATCATCTCAACTTTGAATTGATCATGGGTGTCTTCTGTGAACTTTACTTTAGCCTTTAAAGCATTCCTGATGCTTCTCAGGCCACAGTTTGGCTTCTATCATTTTATTTTTCATAGCAATTCCAGATCATAAGTCTTAACACATTTATCTACTTGTTTATTTGTCTACAGATTTCTTCTGTGTTTTATTTTTTTTAACTATCTTCTCTAAGTTGCTCTCTCTTTAAAAACTTTCTTTACAGGCTAGTTTATGTCATTGAGGTCTGCCAAAGTCTTTCTTACTATATAAATAGTTTAGCCTATAAAACAACTCAGCAAACACTAAAGTTCCAGAGTAGCCTCTAGGTTCCTAGTTGATCAACCTTTTATGTAATTCCTCTATTAATGTAGGTCTACCTGACCCAACAATTTGGATTCAAACATGCCTCCTTGTATTACTAGTTCATTTGAAGCATCTGATGCCTGTCTGTGGGTCTCCAGCCCCTGGTTTTGTTTTGTTTTGTTTTGTTTTTGGAGGACTTTAGGTGGATATAATAAAGTATTCCTAATACTTAGATAAGCCAGTCCTAAGGAACTGATTTCCCTCACACTGTCACATGTTACACAGCCTTTCCCTTAAGGAGGGACAGAAAATTGCATTATTCAATTTTTCTACCTCCATAGAAATCAGACTGACCCATCCAAATGTCTGACAAGAAAGGCTGAAACAGGCTCTCTCACTTCTTTATTCAAATGTCTCCCTTTATTCCAGTAGTTCTGCTGTGGGATAATGCTCTTGTACACTGTACTGATTTGTCACTCATATTGGTTTAATAAAATGCTAATGGGCCAGTAACTAGGCAAGGGGCAGAGTTTGGGCAACCCAACCAAGATAATTCTGGGAAGAGGAAAGGCAGAAATTCAGTTGTCAGTCAGACATAGAGGAAACAATATGAGAAAGACTTACTGAGTAAAGGTACCAAGACACATGGCTAAACATATACAAGAATTATAACTTAATTTAAGTTGAAGGAGCTAGTTAATAGTAAGCCTGAGTTAATAGGCCAAGCAATTTATAACTAATATAAGCCCCTGTGTGTTTCATTGGGGCTAATAGCTTCAGGACAGGGTAGGACTGAATATTCCATCAACAAATGGTTCTCAAACATTTGGCAAGAACTTCCACAAAAAGTATGATTTATATATATATATATATATATATATATATATATATATATATATATATATATATATACATACATACATTTTGGTTTTTTCGAGACAGGGTTTCTCTGTGGCTTTGGAGCCTGTCCTGGAACTAGCTCTGTAGACCAGGCTGGTCTCGAACTCACAGAGATCCGCCTGCCTCTGCCTCCCGAGTGCTGGGATTAAAGGCGTGCGCCACCATCGCCCAGCCTGATTAATATTTTTTTGAAAAAGGATTATAGACAGATAAGAACAGAACTCAAGTGCAGCTTCTTAGTGACCGCCTCCTGAAGGCTCTGTTTACTGACAATGAGTAGAGGTGCGTCTTCTTTAAGAGAGGCTTTCAGACTCAGCATTAGCAGGAAAAACCTTACAGCTCTTGAAGAGATCCTGACACCAAACACTTAAATGGTATTCATGAACAGCTGACATTAGACTTCTTGGTGGTGTCATGAACCTAGAAATTCCACAGAGTTGTGACAATAAATGTGACTCCTGCCATTACCTCCACAATGAAGTCAGACTCTCAGAAAGCTAAAGAATGGAGTGGAAGCCGGGTGGTGGTGGCGCACGCCTTTAATCCCAGCACTCAGGAGGCAGAGGCAGGCGGATCTCTGTGAGTTCGAGGCCAGCCTGGTCTACAAGAGCTAGTTCCAGGACAGGAACCAAAAACTTCAGAGAAACCCTGTCTCGAAAAAAATCAAAAAAAAAAAGAATGGAGTGGAGTGAGCCACCAAAGATGCAGCTTTAATCTTAGGCATATCACTTAGCAGATTAGAGATTTATGTAGTAAGAAATCGCTAGAGATACACAATAAAGACATATTCAGATGAAAAAAAATTCTAAATGGTTTACAGATATTTATAAATATATGTAGAGCCAGGTGGTGGTGGCACACTACTTTAATTCTAATACTTGGGAAGCAGAGGCAGGCAGAGTTCTGAGAGGACAAGACCAGCCTGGTCTACAAAAGGCAGTTCCAGTACAGGCTCCAAAGTTACAGAGAAATGTTGACAAAAGTTTATGTCCCACCCAATCCTGCAGCCATTCCATCCCAAAGAAATACACAGAGGCCTCCATTAATCATAAAATAGTTGGCCTATTAGCTCAAGCTTCTTATTAACTCTTACATCCCATATTAACCCATGATTCTTGTCTGTGTCAGCCATGAGTCTTGGTATCTTTAATCAGTGAGGCATTCTCAACTTGCTTCCTCTGCGTCTGGGTTATGACTGCAGACTGAACCTTTCCTCTTCCCATAATTCTCCTAGTCTGGTCACTCCACCTATACTTCCTGTCTGGCTACTGGCCAATCATCATTTTATTAAACTAGTAAAAGTTACAAAACATTAGACGTTATAAGACCATTGTCCCACAGCAAATAAAAAACCAGTCTCAAAAAAACAAAATAAAAAAAATTTAAAAATTACACACACACACACACACACACACAGACACACACACACACACATTTATATGGGATTTGGAGGGAAAAGAGAAAAAATAGAGAAAGTCCTTTAAAAAAGAAATAGAGTAGTTGGGTGTGTGTAATGGAAGATGCCTTAATTCCAGAACCTGTGAGGCAGAGGCAGGTGGACCTCTGTGAGTTCAAAGCAAACCTGGTCTATAGGGTGGAATCCAAGATAGCAAAAGATACATAGAGAAACTCTTGTGTCAAAAAAATAAATAAAAATATAGGAAATAGAGTTTTTAAAAGTCATAAAAAAGTTGGAAAACAACCAGAGAATCTGGATACTGTCTTTTAACCTGTTGTCTCTGAGTGGTTTGGCTGCTGAGAAAGGAACAACAGCTGCTAAAAGATTTTGATTATAAATGCTGCTGGATTAATCCAACATACATATTTTCAAAATGCCTTCACTTCAAAATGTATGTTACTTTGGAGAAGAGGTTTTTATTCCCACAGGAAATGAAAGGCTGAAGATTAATTCTGGGCTAAGAAAAATATAGATCGATCAAGGAATATCTCCTAAAAATCTTCAGTATATTGGATGGCCCAGATTATTCAATGTTTCAGACCACCCCTGTTGTAATTTCCTCTGAGTTATACATCTAGAACAGCACCAGAGGTGCTAGATGAGATGATCCAGCCTCACAGAATACTCCAGTCAGCACTTGACCATAATCCTAAATAATCTGGAATCCCTATAATTTTATCAGGGCCCCCAGTCATCAGAAAATAGCCTAGAAACTGTATCCACATATCCAGAATTGGATTATTGATGTTTATCTTTGTCTAGAGTGTTTTTTTACAAGTTATTATCAGTAATGGTTACAAAAAAAGTTAAACAAAGGAGATTCGGTTCAGAGTACTTTTAAAAAGAAAAAGGAAAAATTATGTGGAATAATAGTCTTGTATACTATAAAGTTTTGTCACATATATTAGTTTAATAGAACCCCGATTGACCAGTAGCCAATCAGGAAGTATAGGTGGACCGACCAAATTAAGAAAATTCTGTGAAGGGGAAAGTTGGGATGCAGTCATTATCCAGAAGCAGAGGAAGCAAGATGAGACTGCTTTACGAATAAAAAGCTAAGTATAGACAGAATTATGGATTAATTTTATTTGTAAGAGCTAGTTAATAATAATCCTGAGCTAATAGACCATACAGCTTACAAATAATGCAATCCTCTTTGCTTTCTTTGGTACTGAATGGTTTCAGGACCAAGCTGGATAGAAACTTCTGTCTATATATAGTTCAAGTGCCAGTATTTTCTTATCAAACTTACTTCTTGCATTGGACTATGAATAATGCATTTATCTATATTTGGATTAGAGATCCCCCCCATTTTTTTTTTTTTACCAAATAATGGGCTTTAGAGATATCTTTGGTTACTTCTATCATCTGCTTCTCTCTCTCTCTCTCTCTCTCTCTCTCTCTCTCTCTCTCTCTTTCTCCTATGTATCTAATTTAGTTGCTTAATCAGAAGCTAACATAGAGAATGTTACTACAGCTCCTTTTTTTGTTTCAATTGCTCATTTACACAAGCAAGCCCTTGCTATACACAAAAAAGCTCCTGCTTGGTGACCTTCTCAGTCCCTGATGCATTTCTGTACACACAACCAGTAGTCAGGAACTGCTGCTGTTGCTTGTAGACAATCTCAATCCTTGTGCATTAATCTCAAAGATAGCAACATTTCCTCTAAATCTTTAACTGCTTTGGGGCAGCTCTATAGTCACATGGTACATCCCTCTCCTCAAAAGGGATGCCATTACATACCACATAGATGTAAACTGTCATCCTAGCATTCCTCTCACAGATACCCCTAATCCTGAAGCCTCAGTCTTAGCTGTATGTCCCACTACCCATAGCAATAGCCATTCAGCTTCTGTCATAGCGCAAAGGCACAATAGCACACATAATACAGGAAAAGACAACTCATTCAGAATTTCCTCCAAGGTTGCTACCCAACTCAAGCTTCTTAGTTCAAGGCTTCAAGGCTACATGTCTTGCCACCAATAGCCAGGATCATTCACTCTCTCCTTCACAACTCACCTTTGGTTCTCCTAGATGCATTTGGGTACCCATTATGATGTGTGACAAAACTTTTCATGAGAAGACAAAACACACTTTTCTACTCTTCCCAGATAGAGAACCCACAACAGACCAAAGTACAGATACCACTATACCACTAAAGTTTAAGTTTGTAAACTAATGAGCTTTACTAGGGTTTCTTACAGTAAGAGAAAAGACTTAAAGACAACTAAATCACCAGGCTAACCATAGCAGAGATGACAGATTCTATGATCTGGGAAGCTTGGAGCATATTGTACAGCCTTCAAGCAGTTTACCAGGTTAGTGTGTAATGAATATAAACTTATGAGGCAAGCAGGTTCTAAAACTGACTAATTGTATACTGTTATATTTCCAGTCCTCAGTTCTTATTTTCATAACTAGGGATAATGGCAATAATTACAGTTATAGAACGTATGCTATTCAAAGATTAATTTGCCCTTAATATGATTAAGCTAAAGTCTAAATTATACCTTGAGAATTTATTTTAGAACCCAATGCCTACCAAGACCAACAAAAGTTACTGTTTTTATGATTGACTTGCCCAATATGTTCATTATAATTTCTACCTCTTTTATTGTTGTTTAAATTTTCTTTATGATACAAATAAATATAGAGTGCTACCTTAGAAGGTGAAAAATTACATTCAGTTACTTATTTGTTTTCCATAAACACCACTCAGTGCCATTATGTAAAAACTAAAGTCAGAGTTTGATAATTTTTGAGCCTCGAGAGAATTGATAGGTAACAAAGTGAAAAGGAATTTACACAGAAAGTAAGAACATATGATCACAGAATAGATGTACACAAGGTAAGTATTTTAATTGCCATTCTTCTTAGATCCCTCATAAGGGAGTACTAAATGTGAACTACCCCGATCATGTGTGCAGAAATTTAATAGCATGGTAGCATTGAATAGCTAATTAATCCATTTTTATCGAAAATATAAACAACTATATTATCAAGCCAATACTAGTTATTGATTAATAGTTTCCCTTTCCTTTCATGCATAAGTAACATATTCAAATTTGCTAGTTAAATAAACTCAAGTAATTTTGTGTAAAATGTGAAAATTTATTAAATTTGATTTTATGATATGTTAGGTAAACTATAAATTCTAACGTCATTAGAAAAAAATTGCATAATTTTTAAATTGAAAACTTATTTTTGACAAATCTTGAGTGAACAACTTAAATATACATCTCAAAAAGAAATATGTGGAAGAAAATTTCAGAGAATCAGTTGTCAAACTGCATCACAATATAATTTTAAAACTCAAAGTGATATTAGCAGAAACTATATTAATAATTTGTTTAGATTTCAAAAAACTCCACAAGTCAGTATTTATCAATATCCATGACAATATAATGATCTCTATATGCATAAAATACTCTGAAATTAAATAAGCACATATAAATTTACAACTATTAGAAATTTCCTGTGTCAATGATTTTATATGTGCACACTTTAGATTAGTTTTAAGTAACAAAATAAGAAATTAGTAAAATCATTTGCAGAGAGTTATGTCTGAATTGGAATTATAATTATGGGAAGTTCATAATTAATTTATGCTAATTGTGTTTGAATATATATCTATACAATTGTATGTTTGTAATTATACATTGTGCAATTATGCAAAATTATTTTCAACAAGATCATAAATAATGTCCAATATTTAAAACTATAATAACAAATCACACCACTAACACTATATGTCTCAGTAACACCAAATATGCATGCATAATAAAAGTTTATGCTTTTCTCCCAATATAACACCAAATTAATAATACAAATAAAACTTTTATGTAAGTATTTAAATGCATTATTTTCTATTCTATTTATCCATATAAATAATACATCACTTGTTTAAACTAAAGCAATATTGCAAAGTATTGTAAAGGAGAATTTGCAGTATTAGTCCAAATTCAACAGGAAAAAGACACTTTGCAAATAGTACATACTATTATTAGAAGAATGATAAAATACAAGGTTCTTATATAACATTAATTTAGTATGGTAAAATATTACTTACCTGAATATGAATAATGGAGCAAAAATAAGTATATTAAGGTGATATATTTTTAAGGGGAAATACTGAAAATATTTTATCTATTTAATATTGGTTTGTGAAACTATATGAAGTTCATTTCTCCAGAATATTACATAAATGCATATGATGAACATTTGAAGATAAATGGCACAGTCAATTTTATTAATAAATCATATCTCAGGATATTCAAATCAGCCCATAAGCTGATTCTACCTTGACTACAAGCTCCATTTACAAAATTGTTTCTTCCTATTTCCTCTTCAGTTTTGGTGTATTCATGCTAACAAGAAATGCTTTTCTTTCCAGGAAACATTATTCTCCTTCCTGGCAACATTCTAAGCTTCAACAAGGCCCATCAGAAACCTGATAATCAGTGAGTTGTGTACACACAACAACTTCTAAAGGATCCTGTTAAAGTCATGCATCCTTACAGATTGGCTGCCCTAAGAGAAGCTTCACAAATGAAGCCAACTGATTTCTCCACTGGGAATGCTAGACAGCAGAGATCAAAACAAAGGCTAACGGTTTACCATTTAACAAATTAAAGACTACGTGCTAAATTTAGTGTCAGGGAGTGTGTTTGACAAGCTGGATAGATGGCATTTACTGAAGAAGATAATGTAATGCAAAAATTCAGGGACATTATCTGCCATGAAAGATAGTTCTGCATCTAACTAACAAGACAGGGACAATGTGGTACATTTCCTAAGACATCTCAGGGTTGGATTTTAAGGAGAACAGACACTGATGCAGGATTTCCCCTGGGGCAAGAAATTATTAGAGTAATAATTAATAGCATTAACAAGGAGGTGGGAACATGGCAGTGGCTCTGAGGAAAACTCAACCCCATGTGACAAATTGGGGTCCTTTCCGATATGGAGAGAGCTCACATCACTCAGCTGATATTTATTCTATTAAATTCCCTTTTAGTATCTGAAGGGGAAGAGGAAGTCCTTGCAGTTTGAAGGAGGAATGTGTGACCTTGAAGATGGGCAGGTCAATGGAGTAATAGAGGTTCATTTAGTGAATGGGTATCAATTATGTTCCTGGGGAAATAGAGGTTTATTATTTGGGAATCTACTCTCATTGATAAAGATTTCAAAATAGACTCTAAAGGAAGCTTGAGAACAAAGTTCATAGCATTTATGAGAAAAGTTAGAAACCTTGTCAGTTGCCAAGAGGAAGAGAGGAAGAATCATGCCATCTGTAAGTAAGATCATGGGCGGAAGTGTTGAGATAGCTGCAGTGAAAGAGACCGAGGAAGCCTAGTGTGACTGTAAAAGCATCCTGAAGCCTTGGCCAGTAGAAAAGAAAAGGGAAAAAATAAGGTTGCAAGTGGGCAGCCTGCAAGGTGCTTCATGATAGAAATTCTGCAAGAGACTCACCACGGGAGGGGATTGTGAGAAAGATAGGCATATTATTTTAATAAAATTGTGAGTACTCCTTTTCTCTTCTAAGGATATTTTTGGGTGAAGCAACTTTCCTGAATTATAGGGGTAGTAGACTTCTGGACAGTTGAATATCAGGCTTAGCTTGATTAACTGGTAAAGAGAGTAGATCATAGTATGCAATGTTTTGATAGCTGGAAATGTCACACCTCTATGTTAGTCCAGATGCAGTAGTTAGATGCTTTAACACAGAAAACAACAACAACAACAACAAAAATGACTTCTCCTTAATGGGCTTCAGCAGAGCCTTCTTAAACGGTCTCCAAAACAACTGTGGCATCCCTTTTCCTAGTCTGAGGTTCTACTATCACTTAACAGATAGTTTGAAATTGTGGAATAAATACAATCTATTCCCACATGAATTTCTAGAGATTCAGTTCAAAAAGTGTCCAACTGAGCAAGGCAGTAGTGGCTCACGCCTTTTATCCCAGCATTCAGAAGACAGAGGCAAATGGATCTCTGTGAGTTTGAGGCCAACTTTGTGAGTTTGAGGCCAGGCACCAATGCTACACAGAGAAATCCTGTCTCAAAGAAAGAAAAAAAGAAAGAAAGGAAGGGAGGAAGAAAGGGAAGAAGGAAGGGAGGGAGGGAGGGAGGGAGGGAGGGAGGGAGGGAGGGAGGGAGGGAGGAAGGGAGGGAGGGAGGAAGGAAAAAGAATAAGAAAAAAGAAAAATAAGAAAAGAAAATAAAGTGGTCCAACTGAAGAGATTAGTGACAGAACTGTACTTTTTGTGACATCACATAGAGTCATGAGTACTCATTTACTAAGAGAGAGGTAAGAAACCAGAGTCCACTTGCCTCTATCCAGGTCGGTACCAAGTGCAGTTCCTGTTTATGACTATGGATAAGAATGAGAACTGTTCACATGTGGGATCTGTTCTCCTAAATCTTCTTGCCTGTTTCTATCTCCAATACTGATGAGGTACACAGGGTATAGCCCCTGATAGCATCAAAACTTTTAGCCTATAGCCTGTCCACAAATCAGCCTCAAGAGAGATGTGTGAAACTTAATAGAGATGGGGATAACTTGAGCAGTGAGTGGCTAGTCTCAATTCCACCAGTTTATTTCATGCTTAATTGAGATAGGAAACACATGAAAAAATATTGGCATTAAAGTTGCAATATTCCTCAGAGTTTTATCATTTAGATTTAATATATAGCATTTACAAAGTATAATCTATTTTTAACTCTGCATTAATGAATTAGAGATAAATATTCATTCCTTTCAGTGAAACAGAACAAATTATTGACTTTAGACAATATTATTACTTTTACAGAGTCTTTCACAAGTATTACTGCAAACAGGAAAGTAACCCAAGGGAATCTGAATAATATTTATGCAGTGAGAGATTTTAAATTTCTAAGTAGGGATTGGTCCTACAGTTTTCAACTTCCACTGCCAAATGGCATAGAAATCTGAATGCTGCCCTATTAGGACCAACCCATTTCTGTAACATAAAGAAGCTTCCAGGCAGTGCATGATTGGGAGTTGTTTTCCTATTTTATCCTATGATCTTCAGTTAGACTCATCAACTATGGATTTAGGATGTCCAAATTTGAATGTCACTCTTTTGTGCATTTTGTTAACAATTAAATTTGCTATATGACTCACGTATGCCCCATTTGAAAATATTGATTTCTTTCTGAGTCTCTGGTGTATGTATCTTTTTACATAGCTATCACTTCATCATTCATTCATTTATATATCCATCTCTCAGAGAACAGATAATAATTGATTATCTATTATGGGTCATGCTGTATATTAGACCTTTAGAATTCAAATTTAAATTAAATTCAATCATGACTCTAGAGGACATTGTTGTAAAATAATTGCTACTAATCTCTAAGCCCTTATTGATTTACTTTCAGGATACACAATAAAATGCTTAACAAGACTTACTGAGCTGGTCAGTAGTGCCATAGTAAGATATCTCAGGACCAACGATAAAGGTTTATATCTTGCTCATGTTACGCCAAGTGTCTTGGCTCCTGTTCCATGTTTTGTCCGCATTTTAAAATCTAGACTGAAGGGTAAAATGCTGTTTGGAACATCACATTTATATAATGGAGGGTAAATTGCAAGGAAACTGGCAGAAACACACATGGTGCTGTCAGCTGCTGCTCTGAAACAGCACAAGCTGCCTCTTCCCCTGCCTTATTGGGAAACGACAAGCACACTGAAAAAGCCCAAAAATATAGTGAGAAAAAAGCAATCGGTTGAGCACCCTGAGAACTGGCAGGATGGTTGGACACATTATTTCAAAAAGGACATTGCATACCTTTAGTCAACCTACTTCTCCCTGGGTCATCCTAATACTTTCTCAAAGCCCAGAGGCAAATGTGTTTTCAATTCTAATTTTTCATATAGTATTTCTTATTGAACAGTGATTATCAAGTAATTCAAATACACAAATTAGGGACATTTCATTCTTTATGAATCTTTTAATTGTTTCACTCAAGTCAGAGACTTGTGGCTTCCTGAATAAACTTAGAAAATCAGGAAGTGAAATGAAATGTTTCCAAAATCTGAAATTTGTCTCAGAAATTGTAAGAACTGTGCTAGCATTCCCAACTTGTATTTAATAAAATATGTAGGGATTTGTCAAGGGTAAAAAAGCAGAAGGGGATATTTCTTCATAATAATCTATAACATGCAACTTAGCAGTTCAATACTTGACCTGAAAACCAAGACCTTTATGAGGAATGCATTCTGTATTTAAGGGCCCATTACATGCCTAAATATTTGTGTCATGGTGTATTTAAAATTTTGCTAAATAAAACCCATTATTCACTTATGTAAATAAATTTAGTTTTACATTTATTTCTCTGTATGAATAACTATATTCAGTGGAAATTAAAGTTTCTGTCACACAGAGGCTTATCTTCTATATTTCCAGCTAGTTAGAGGCCTAAGGAAGAGAAAAATCCTATTAACAGAGTGTTTTAGGTGAAACACAGCTGCAGGGTTGAAATTTCATTATGAATCCATTTTATTTCCATTGCCCCACAGGAACACATATACTTAATTCATCAGAACCCCCTATTATCTGTGCAACACCCCCAACATCCCCACCAAACTTAAAGCCTTTAATATGTCCAGTTTCAGCATTTACAAAGTAAATCCATCTTTGAAATAGAGCAGTGCTGGCAGCCTGCCCTGAATGCTTCTAACATATTACAAAAATCTGAACAGCAGGATGTTTCTCAAAAGAATAACAACAGTCTTCACACACCTAAAATAATAAACCTATGTTCATGCTGATGTAGTTAGGTGGATTCAATTCCCATTCATAGGGTGATGTATCGATTTAAAGATGAAATACATAACAAGTTTCTCATTTGGAAGAAGTCAACTCCACTTTCAATAATTGTGATGTTTTGTCTCTTGGATGTTTAATCCTCTCTCTCTCTCTCTCTCTCTCACACACACACACACACACACACACGTACACACACACACAAACACACATATATGTGCATGCCACCCACAAGAAAAAATCAAATTAACTTATAAAAATGCTGTCAGAAAAAGTTTATGCCCAGTTAGCCTATAAATTGCTTTTGAAGTAATCTCTCCATTTCTATCTCAGGCTCCCTCTCTGCAAGTGTGTATCATTCAGAGAGTAGCATTATAGCCCCCTTATGAATGCAAAGTGACTAATGTTGATTTTATTTTATAATTCATTTCATGTCATGATGCTTTTCTTATAGCATTTTCTCAGTACTTGGTAGCCTCTAGTATTTTACATATGCTACAATAGTTTCTTACATATTGACTTATTTTCTGTATTTTTCTTATTCTAACTCTTTTATTTTTTGTGTATTTTCCATGGTTTTTATTCACACAGTTCTATGAAAATACCTTCTTTCTCTTCACCTAAGTTCTCTTGAAGAACACAGACTTGCTTTTCTTTGTGATGTTTAAATTAACAGCAATATCTTCGCAAGAATCAGTGCTTATGTACACAGAAATCTTCCTTTGGAATTTGAATTCTTCAATATTTTATAAAAATAGTGAATTGCTAAAAACCCACAATAATGGCAAAACTTAGAAACTGTCATTTTGTCCCCAAAACAAATAAGTGTTGCAAACTCATTTTAAAAGACTTGTCATTCTGACAGGTGTAAGATGGTATCTCAAAGTTGTTTTAATTTGCATTTCCCTTATCGCTAAGGAGGTTGAGCATGACCTTAAGTGTCTTTTGGCCATTTGAATTTCTTCTGTTGAGAATTCTCTGTTCAGATCAGTGCCCCATTTTTTTATTGGGTTCATTAGCATTTTAAAGTTTAGTTTCTTGAGTTCTTTATATATTTTGGTGATCAGACCTTTGTCTGTTGCAGGGTTGGTGAAGATCTTCTCCCAGTCAGTGGGTTGCCTTTTTGTCTTAGTGACAGAGTAATGTTTTACAGAAGCTACTCAGTTTCAGGAGGTCCCATTTATTCAATGTTGTCCTTAATGTCTGTGCTGCTGGGGATAAACGTAGGAAGTGATCTCCTGTACCCATATGTTGTAGAGTACTTCCAACTTTTTCTTCTATCAGGTTCAGTGTGTTCAGAGCCTTTGCTGGCGAGGTTGTGGAGAAAGAGGCACACTCATTCATTGCTGGTGGGAATGCAAACTTGTGCAACCACTTTGGAAATCAGTGTGGCGATTTCTCAGGAAATTTGGGATAAACCTACCACAAGATCCAGTAATACCACTATTGGGAATATACCCAAGAGATGCCACATCAAATGACAAAAGTATCTGTTCAACTATGTTCATAGCAGCATTGTTTGTTATAGCCAAAACCTGGAAACAACCTAGATGTCCTTCAATGGAGGAATGGATGAAGAAAGTGTGGAATATATACATATTAGAGTACTACTCAGCAGTAAAAAACAATGACTTCTTGAATTTTGCGTGCAAATGGATGGAAATAGAAAACACTATCCTGAGTGAGGTATCCCAGACCCAAAAAGAGGAACATGGGATATACTCACTCATAATCGGTTTCTAGCCATAAATAAAAGACATTAAGCATATAATGTGTGATCCTATAGAAGTTAAATAAGAAAGTGAACCCAAAGAAAATCATATAGTCATCCGCATGGAGAGCGAGAAGTAGACAAGATTGCAGGGCAAAAACTGGGAACTTGCGGGTGAGGTGGCATGGGGCAAAGGGGAAATGGGATGAGAAACATGAGAAGGGGAGGATGGGAGGAGCTCGGGGGATTGGGATGGTTGGGATATAGGAAGGATGGATACGGGAGCAGCGAAGTATATATCCTATCTAAGGGAGCCATCTTAGGGTTGGCAAGAGACTTGACTCTTGAGGGGTTCGCAGGTGTCCAGGAATATGTCCCCAGCTGGTACCTTGGGCAACTAAGGAGAGGGAACCTGAAATGACCCTATCCTATACTAATGAATATCTTGCATATCACCTTAGAACCTTCATCTGGCGATGGATCGAGGTAGAGACAGAGTCTCAATTTGGAGCAACGGTCTGAACTCTTAAGGTCCAAATGAGGAGCAGAAGGAGGGAGAACATGAGCAAAAAATCAGGACCACGAGGGATGCACCCACCCACTGTGACAGTGGAACTGATTTATTGGGAGCCCACCAAGGCCAGGTGGTCTGGGACTAAATAAGCATGGGTTGATTCCGGACTCTCTGAGCATGGCGGTCAATGAAGGCTGATGAGAAGCCAAGGACAATGGCACTAGGTTTCGATCCTAATACATGAACTGGCTTTATGGAAGCTTAGCCTGTTTGGACGCTCACCTTTCTGGACGTAGATAGAAGGACCTTGGTCTTCCCGCAGGGCAGGGAATTTGGACTGCTCTTCAGTATCGAGAGGGAGGGGGAATGGAGTGGGGGGAGGAGAAGAGGAGTGGGGATAGGGGGAGGGAAGTGGGGGGAGGGGGCAATATTTGGGAGGAGGGGAGGGAAATGGGAAACGGGGAGCAGGTGGAAATTTTAATTAAAAAAGAATAAAAAAAAAAGAAAAAAAATAAAAGACTTGTCAAACAAAAGTCTCTGTTGGGGCCCACAGATGTGAGCCCTGTTCCACCTTGACTAAAGGTCAGAATGTTGTAGGGTAATGCTCTTGAACACTGTAAAGATTTGTCACTCATATTGGCTTAATGAAACACTGATTTGCCAGCAGCCAGGCAGGAAGAATGGGTGGGATGGCCAGACTAAGAAAATTCTGGAAAGAGGAAAGGCAGAGAGTCAGTTCCAGCCAGACACAGAGGAACCAAGATGAAAATGTTTTACTGAGTAGTTACCAAGCCATGTTACTAAACACCGATAAGAATTATGGGTTAATTTAAGTTGTAAGAGCTAGCTAACAATAATCCTAAATTAATAAACCCCTGTGTGTTTCTTTGGGACTGAATGACTACAGGACCGAAAAAGACAGAAACTTCCATCTACAAATTGTACCTAAACATTTGGCAAGAATTCTTGACATAAAGCCTAAGAAAGTTTTAATATAAAGATTCTAGACAAACAAGAACAGAGTCAAGAACTACTTCTTGATATCTGTCCTTAATCCAGTAGTCTCTGTTGGCTGGCAGTGAGCAGAGGTGCAACTCCATTAAGAGAAGATTCCTGACTCAGCCTTAGAAGCAAAACCTTACAGATCTTTTAAGAGGCTCTGCCACCAAACACTTAAATGATGTCTATGAGCAACCAGTGGCATGATTCTTGGTGGAGGCATTGACATACATACTTCATAGAGTTATAGGGAAAAATAATGCTCTAGCCATTACTGCCCCCATGAAGCTTTCTGAAAAGAAAGCTAAGGAATAGGTTGGAGACGGCTACCAAAGCTGCGACTTTAATTCTAGTCATATTGTTTAGCAGATTAAAGACTTTTGTGCTCAAAAAAAGATAAAGATATACAGTAAAGACAGATTCAGATGAACAAAGCCTCTGAACAGTTTACAATGGGTTTAGAAATATGTGTATATTTGGGAGAGAAAAGTAAAAGGATAGAGCAAGTCATTCAAAAAGAAATAGTACAGAACATAGTGGTACATGCCTTTAGTCCCAATACTTCTAAGGCAGAGTCTGGTGGATTTCTATGAGTTCAAGACCAGCCTGGTCTACATAATGAGTTCCAGGATAGCCAAAGCTACACACACACACACACACACACACACACACATACACACACACACACACACACACACCACTGTCTCAACAATCAAAAAATCCAAAAAAATAGGTTTTTTTTGTTTTGTTTTGTTTTTAAAAAGCCATATAAGGATGTACACAGAGAATCTGGATACTGTATGTTAACTTGTTGTCTTTGAGTTGTTTGACTGCTGAAGAAGGAACAAAAGCTGATAAAAGCCTTGCTTATAAATGCTTCTGGATTAATCTAACCTGTATATTTTGTAAATACTTTGACTACAAAATTTAAGTCAAAAGATATGTTACTTTGGAGAAGAGGTTTTGCTTTTGTTTCCTTATGGAAAGAGAGGCTGTAGACTCATTCTGGGTTAAGAAAAATAAGGTTTGATCAAGGAAGATCTCCTGAAAAATCTTTAATAGGAATGGATGATCCAGATGATTCAATGACTTAGAGCACCTCTGTTACAGTATTCTTTGAAGTCTACATCCAGATCTGCTTCAAGATGAATGGTTGAGATGACCCAGCCTCACAGAATACTCCAATCAAGATTTGACCATAATCTTAAATATTGTCAGCATCCCTCAGAGAATACTACTGTCCCAAATCAACAAGAAGCAGCCTAGAAAACTATGCCCACATCCCCCCAAATGGGTTATGCATGTTTATCTTTGCTTAGCATATTGATTACAAGTTACTATCTATAATGGTATGGAGTAAAGCTAAACAAAAAAAATTAGATTCAGGGTTTTTGTTTTGAGAAGAAAAAAAAAGGAGGGGAATGCTATGGTCAATGCTCTTGTACATTATAATGACTTGTCACTCATATTGGTTTATGAAAATACTGATTGGTAGTTAGCCAAGCAAGATGAATAGGCAGGGCAAGCAGAGTAAGAGAATTCTGGGAAGAGGAAAGACAGAGAGTCAGTCACCAGCCAGACACACACAAAACAAGATGAAAATGCCTTACTGAGAAAAGGTACTATGTCTCGTGGCTAAAAATAAATGAGAATTTGGGGTTAATTTAATTTGTAAGAGTTAGATAGTAATAAGCCTGATCTAATGGGTCAAATTGCTTGTAATTAATATACACCGCTGTGTGTTTCTTTGTGACTGAATGACTTCAGGGTCAGCAGAGACAGAAACTTCTATTTACTGCAGAGAGTTTAAGATTATTTTTACTATTTCTGTCTTTTATTTCTCTCATATCTCTGTTCCTTTTGCTTAATAATTCTAATCCTCATGCTCTTGCCCTGGAATGTGTGAACTCTGCCAAGGCTGGACCCCAACAAATGGCACCCAACATGGGGCTTTCGACAAGTATCTGATAAAGGGGATCAGGATTCAAAAATGGAAGGAAAAATTCATGGCCATGACTTTCAAAACAGTCCAATTCTCCCTCCACAGCATCTTGGTTAATAACGGATTCACAAGTTTTCCTGCGATATTCATTTGTTTTTTCTGAAGTCCACATCCATTTATTTCACTCCTCTAAAAACTGTCTCCTAACTGATCTTTCTCTCTCCAGTAGGTTCCCTGTGGTGTTCCTGCCTCACAATCACACTGCTTTCCTTTAGATGTGCTTGTGAGATACTTAGTTTCTTTTACCTATTAGACCCTTGTCAACGTGATTTCTTATACAATTTCAAGTAATTAATATGACTCAGTTGCCAGCACCCTTGCTGCTTTATTTATGATATCCAAATGTGTTCATTTCCCTCACTAAACTCCATTTCCCCCACACTTAAGTTAAATTCAACAATTTCTAAATTTCATTAACTTTCTTAAATCCATATTTAAGTGTCTCAAATATATATACATATAAAAATATACATATTAACACATAATGTATAGCACCCTAAATATATACATTAACACAAATACATATATATGTATATATACACATTCATATATCTTCAAATATGTTGAATTAATTTGAAAGGTTTATGAATTTCATCTTTTCACAGGCCTAATCTGTCAATCTCTCAATGTTGCAGTAGTACTGAACTTTAGCCTTATTTTACATCTCTGAACATCCTGTCTCCTTATTTTACCTCCTAGTTCATCTAGCAAGTTCACATGAATCCTATAGTGTGATTCCATCATAAATTTTTCTGAGAACATTTAATGGAATATTTTACCTAAGATCAAAATCTAGTGACAATTATGAATTTTTAGATTGATTATCTGTTTGTCTATATTTCTGTCTGTCTGTTTGTCACCTATTCATCAATCTATTTATCTATTATGAGTAGATATCTAATATATGAGTATATTTATGTTTTTAAATTTAAAATCAATAGTACTCTACCAAAGTAAAATAATCTATATTATTGAATATATTTATAAAACCAAGTGCCCATTAAAACACAATAACTTTTTTTATTTTATGTGTCATATTTTAATAAAACATTTGCTTAAGAAAAAGAGAAAGAGGTTCAGTCACATTTAATGAGACACTTGTAGCAATCTTGACAATAAATGTTTACATTTAATTCCAGAATTTGCCTTTTGAGTAATAATAAGATAATAAGAATCAAGTATTTCAAGATTATTATTAATGAAAATAACCTGTACTTTATAACTGTGTATCTAACCCTCTATTATATTCTTGTTCTTCTACTTCAGAAACTACTAGAGTCATTTTATTAAAATTTAGTTGTTATTATATTTTCACATATGTATAATTCAAATTTATGTGCTGTTCATTAGAATCCTTCTTTAATTATCTGAAATACAGTATTATAGGTGATATGACTAGGATAAGGAATAGTAACTACTGGATGTTAGGGGTTTTGCAGATAAAATTATTATTCCCTTATGAATTTGAAGTCAAATTTAGCACAAACCACTAGCATTCATTCCAAAGATATTGATTGAGTCATTAGCTTTGTTAATTATCTAGAAGAAGATGATAAATAAATATTTATCCTCTCAAGTAATTTATAGCATTTCAGTTGAGATCTAAGCCAGTGGGTGACACCAGTACCATATGACAAATTTGCAATATTCCACGACAAAAAACCCTACAAATCACATCATTTTTATTATTATTACTGATAATGACAATGACAATGTAATGAAAAGCATTCTCAAGGGTTTCCCATCTGGAGGTCCACAAATTTATTTATGCAATGAACATATATATGCTAATTAGAGAAATTATCTGATGATCAAAAATGATTTTTAATAAAATCGAAATGTTCAGAGATTTAAAAAAATATTACATTGTTAACAAAAGATTCATCTAAGAGATATGAAAATGGTATTAAAAACTGAACTCATTAGCAAATATCAAGACAAATAAAATGTGTAACAAAGCACTTCAAAGAGAATAGTATAAATTTGGATGACATTAATAAAACATTGCTTCGATCATTCATTTCTGTAGAAATGCTGTGACATTTTACTTCATATATTCCAGGTTTTGTAATTAGAAAGACTTATTAAAGAAACTATTGACAAGAATGAGGAAAAACCTCATCTTCACTTATTTGTTATAGAGCTTAAAATTGCACAATTATTTGTGATAATTTTATGTTTTCTTTTCAATTTAAATTACAACTCTTATATACCATTAAATATTTGGTATATTTCTAAAATAAATTAGATATATGGCCTGAAAGAATGAATATTCTAATTTATCTATCAGCTGTAACAGTAATTAGTGACAGATCAAACATTCCAAATGTCAATACAACCCAAGTTTCATGAAGACCACAAAAGCTTCTCTCCAATTGCTTCACAGGGAACCAAAACGCCAGTGGCCCATTCATGCCCTCTAAGTAATCCTTAACTTACAACTTAGCTGATTACAAAATATAATTGTGCAACTTCAGGATTTTAAATATAGATTCACAAGTTTTAAAGTCTTTTCTTTGGCCTCCCAAAATTTTCTTCATTGTTACAGTCTCTTGTAAAACCCAGTAAAAAAAAAATCAAGGATAGTTAAAAAAAAAAAAAAAAGAAAAGGCAAGTGAGGGAACCCTTATCCATATTGCCATCTATGGGCCCTGCAAATACCAAATGCCTATTGTTTGTCTATGATTGAGAAATAGATAACCATCTTTACCTAAAATCTGTCTGTGACTGTACAATCATACTGTTTAGCTACTTCCAGCAGAGCTTAGTCAACCTTAAATCCAGGAGAGGGAGTTTTTATCTATACAACCACAATGCTATATAAATATAGAACAAAATGATAAAAGTATTTTAACGTATGTAATGCCAAGTAAAATTAATACCTATTGTGCAAAAAATTTCCTGACAAAAATATCATATAATAAATGAGTGTGTTACTATTAACATAAACAATGCTAAATAATCTACAGCGATAAAATAAGAGATGTTGGGATGATAGGCAACTAATCTAACAATTTATGGCATACATTTCAAGTACTATAAAAGTATTCTCTCTCAGTTTCTGTCATGTGAGTTGACATATTTTTAAACATTTAAGTAAACATAAACTAAAACATTTAAGATAATTAATTGTCCACTGAACATTTC